>NW_006400017.1:1219991-1225540 GCF_000299155.1 Elephantulus edwardii
AAAAAGAATGGATTTTCCACGTACATTTTGTTTTCTCAGGAAGCAAAAGGAGAACAGAACATTGAGAAGTTGAAAGACACCAAGCCAGGCTCGGCTTATCTTAGGGCTTGATCTCCTGTGCTGCCTGTAGGGGGTGGGTGGGGCTTATGGGGCTGATATCAACTGCCTCAAAATCTCCTGAAAAATTAATCCAGAGTTAGACTGGATCTTTCTTCTGTGCTGTCTGTGGAAGGCCAGCAGAGGGCGCCCTCACTGGCCAGGAGATAGCCCATGGGAACTAGGATGGTGTAGGGAGGAAACCCCAGAGCTGAGGGAACGATGGAGATGCCAGCAGCGCCCTGGGGTGCCATATGGGGCTCAGAGCCTGGGCAGGGACTGGGCACTCATCAGTCCTTCTCAGAACTCAGGGCTGGACCTAGAGATGCCATGCAGCAGGGGGGTTTGAAGAGCCACTGAGTGCTTATTTGTGGACGTCCGGAACTCCAGGCGTCCTAGATGCCCATCCAGGTAACTACCCAAGACCGAGGTTGAAGACTGAGAAGGAAGGAAGGGTGCTTTCTACTAACTTTGCTGCCTCAGGGCTGCCCCACCCAGGCTCCACACTGTTGCACTGTCCTTGGTCAGAAGCCTTGGAATGGGCAGCAGCCAGCAGGGATGCTGGACACATGGGCATGCTCCGCATGGGCTGTCACCTGGAGCAGGGTCCCCTGGACACAAGCGTTGAGGCTGTCTATTGGCCCTTGCTGGTGCCCGTGGTGGTGGTGGTGGGTCTGAGTTTGGGGCACCGCTAAATGTGCCACCATGGCACTAGTCACGGCTCTGGCTACCATCGGGTCTTCTGAAGCTACCAGCCCCACCACATCGGCCTCTGTGTCATCGGAGCCTCTTTGGAGGATGAGAGGGCAGGCCCAGGGGCTGCCTGCAGAGTGGGCCACCAGGTCGCTAAACAGAACCCCTGTGCTGGGGGAGAGCTGCCCAGAGCCAAAGGAGCTGTTCAGCGAGGAGATGAGAAGGAGCATCGAGCCACTGCTGTCGATGGCAGCCAGGATGCTGCTCCTGGGGGTCCCCACAGCTTGCAGGGCTGGTGGGCAGGGCTCAGGGCTGGGTCCCCCAGGACTCAGGGCTGCTTCCAGCAGAGCCAGTAGTTCTGGGCCAGCTGATGGGCCAGGGGTGGTGAACAGGATGCCCTGGGGCACAGACAGTTGAAGTGCTGGCACCAAGCTGGGCACAGGCTCTGCTGGGAGGGCCTCCAGCCCCAGGTCACGGGCCATGAGGCCCAGGAGGACATCCCTGGTGAGGTCTGGGCTGGGGGCAAGTGCTGCCTCACGTAGCACAGCTGCCAGCTTTGGATTGGTGACTCGGGCCCCAAGGCCCAGGGGGGTCCCGTCAGCAGAGCAGAGCAGAGGGCAGAGGCCCTTGGTGCCCTGGATTGCCAGTGCACTTGCCAGGAGCTTGTCCACTAGGAAGCCTTCCTGAGCCAGAGTGGTGGGGCCCCCTAACAGGCGCGGCCAAGGTAGGTGGCCAAAGCGTGCATGCAGCAGGTGCAAGGTAGGCAGGGCAGCTGGCAGGCCCAGTCCAGGGGCCACGGTCTGGATTGGGCCTGAGGTCAGAGAGCTTGAGTTGCCTGACGAGCTATTGTAGAAGAGACCCCAGAACATGGCACCTAGAAGGGGAGACAAAGGAGTCACATAGGGTTGAAGGACACTGGCCAGGACAAAGGTCAGGGTCACTGACTAGGATCAGGGTCACTCTACAGTCCCAGGTAAGAAGAGCTTGTGTGAAGTTGAGCTTGAGAGCAAGGGTGACTGACCAGTTCTGGAAATAGGAGTCAATGACCAGACTTGAGGTCAAAAGTCTGACATTGGGTTCGGAATCATTGAATCATATGGTGAATCAACCTGGTGGCCTAGTAGTAGGGAGCTGTGCTGCCAATATGAAGGCATGCAGTTCCAATCTATCAGCTGGTCCTCAGAAGAAAGGTGGGCATCAGCTCCAGTGCAATTCACTGCCTCTGAAAACTCACTGATGTGTCAGATACAGATTGGATCCGACTCCATGGCATGTAACTACAATAATCCACAAACCAGTCTGAGGAGAGGACCCCTGACCATGCCTGAGTCCCGGATCACTAACCAGGCATGGGGTTGGGGTGTCCATCTGGGGGCATGGCTCACTGACCTAGGCCTGTGGCGTGAGGATGCACCACTGACAGGCATAAAGCAGCTCCAACTCCGGCATCCACAATGTTGCCTCCGCTTTCAAGTAGCTCTCGGCCCAGGCTGGAGCATGCAGCTGCAGCAAAAAGGGACTGCTGTGGGGCAGGGCCTGGGTCCAGTGACCCCCGGCCCACGCCACCCTCAGTTGCTCCAGTACTGACCTGCAGAGCTGATGATGGCCCCATGGTGGTATGTGCCAGGGCTATGGGAGTGCCTGGTGGGTGGAGGGACCATAGTTTTCAAACTTCCAGGACAGATGTCATCAGCTTGGAAGTGCTTTATTGCCAGGAAGAAGCCAATGGTCAGCAGCAACAGAGCTGCTGCCATTTGGGGCCAGAACCCCGGAGAGCCACTAACTTTGTACCTGCAGAGAGATGGGTCCTTATCGAGGAGTGGAGAACACCCTAGAGATCCAAGAGAAGCCTGGAGAGGTATCTCAAATAGGGCTTAGTTTTACAAGAAGAAACACTTTTTCCAGAAAGAAAAGAATTCCCAGAAAGGTCACAGCCTGGATGAAGATGTGGGGATTGGACATTTGGAATGGAGGGAATGACTGGAGAGGAACGTGGAGAGGCAACGTAGAGCCAGCTATGGGGAAGTCCAAGGAGGGCTTGGCAGGCAGAGAAGAGGATGAAGAGTGAGCACAGCTCAGCAGGGCCCAGCCAGGTGCAACCAGACTCCAACCCAGCAGGTGCCTTGTGCCCCAGGGAAAGACTGGCCTGATCCACACAGCCTTTCAGTCTCCCACACGTTTGTGAGATTGTAGCCCAAGTTTCTCCCTTTTAACTAAGTTCCTGGTGGTGAGCTCCCCCTTTCAACTTCCCCTTACCCCCGTGTCTCCAGAGGGAGGGGCCTGCCAGGCCTCAGATCTGAAGAGCAGATTCCCAGACGCCTCCTCAACTCACTCAGTGGCTTTCTGGGTCCTCCAGGGCTTGGGCACCAGCAGTCCTGAGGCCTTTACCTCTTCCTCGTCAGACTCCAAGGCGGACTCACTGAGCAGCAACTTCTGGTAGTGCACGGTTTCGTTCCCGGGTTCCATGGCCCCCCAGCCTCCAATCTGCCCGCTGTCCCAGCTAAGTCTCAGGAGGCACTTCCCAAGCTGGTGGGTGGGGGGTGGAGGCAGCCTGGAGGAAGGGTGGTGGCTGGATCTAGAACAGGTCTGGGCAGAGCATGCGGGCAGGGAGACGGCACATTAGGCTGTCCTATCAGGGCACACAGCTAAGGGGCTGGCACTAGGGCCATAGCTTGGTGAAGTGGGTGGCCACAGCAGGGCCCCCAACAGCCAGCACCACCCTGAGACCCACGATGCCTGCGGGTCCCTTGCTGGGAATGCAGACTCTCTCTCTGCAACACCTGGTCCATGACTTTGGTCTAAGGACAGTGGAGCTTGAATTACTCTCTTAATGGCCTTGGCCAGAACTTAACACCTAACTAAGTTCCTACCTGGAGGTGTCTGAAGGTGGGATGGGGTCAAGACTCAGTCTGAGACCACTTTGAGCTCTAGGTTTCTCTAACTGGCAAACAACTTCTTGTGTGGCTTAGGTAAAAATGCCTGAGGAGCAAGGGTGGACCTAGCCTATCATGTGGCTCCTGTCCAGCAGGTGGTGCTACAGTTCTCTGTGGGCAGCCTACAAGTATATCAGAATCCTCAAACCTGCTGAGGTAGAGGGAGCTCTGGTGGCTTAGTGGTAAGGAGTTGCACTGCCAACCCAAAGGAGCAAGGTTTGACTCCACCAGCTGCTCCAAAAGAAAAAGGCAATCTTCTCCTGTGTGAGAAGCCACTGGCGAGTCAGGAACGAGTCAGTTCCGACTCAAAGGTACACAACAACATAACTATGAGTCAGTTCCAACTTCAGGGTGTGTTATAACTGAGGTGGACTCTTAAGGACTCCCTGGAAACCATGGTGAAATCCCTAAATTCCTTCAATCTAAGATTCACTGGAGAGTATGAAACTAAGTTTCTCCTTGGAGGCAAGGATTTTGAAGCTCCGTTTCATATACTTTGGCCATGTTGCCAGGAGGGATGGGTCCTTGGAGAAGGAGGACATCATGCTTGGAAGGGTGGAGGGACAGTTTAGGAGAGGAAGGTCCCGGATTAGATGGGTTGACAGTGACTGGGGCAATGGGATTAGGTGCCTTGGGAGTCAGTGAGACTGGCTCAGGGTAGGGCAGGCTTCAGAGCTATTGTACATAAGGGTGGCTATGAATTGCGGGCACCTCGATGGCACTTAATAAGAAACAAGATTCACATCAAGGATCTGTTCTGTGGTAAAATCACACAACCCCAAAGAAAACAGCTGGGCAAGCTGTGGACTGTGCCCTCTATTCACCTCTGCCGAACACTCTTTGCTATGACCATCTGAAACCTTGGTCATCACCCCTGCCTCCAGCTCCGAACCCTCTAAATCCACAGACATGACGATGCAAGGATCGTCCACAACTGTCCGCAGAAAAGAGGGCCCAACTCCATCACCAGACTGCTCTCTACCTCCACCTGTTGCCACAGAACTGTCATTGCAAGAGGAACGCTTGCCAGCTCCTGGACAAACCAGTTGTTCAGCTTTCCCTGGGAATCTCAAGCCCTCTCCTTATCTCTGGTTTCAATCTTCTATGTCGGTTACTTCTCAATATTTAAAAACAGTCACATTGCCAGCAATTCCTCTCCTAATTGAACTACCCAATAGGCATGTCCTGAAATGTTCTTAGCAGCACTTTATGGAACTGTCCCAAACACAGGCACATACAACATTAGACTTAGAGTCTGGATAGGAAGTCACTCAAAACGAAGAGAAACAGCTGCAAACAGTGACTAATAACTGGAATACGGAATGTGTGAAGCATCAATGTATGTAAAATTGACCAAACATGCAAACAAGATGCATTAGTAAAAGAAAGATGCATTAGTAATTATTGGAGACTAGAATGCAAAGGTTGGAAACAATGGTAGGTGGAAAGTATGAACTTGACAGAAATGAGGCTGGAGATTGAATAATGGAGTTTTGTGTGCTCAATGATATATTAAATAAATGAAGTAAACAGCTTTTTTAAAAACACAAAAGGCAACTATACACATGAACCTCACCTGATGAACAGTACAGGCATCAGATTGGCTATATTTGCCAAAAGAATTGTTGGAGAAGCACAATATCTGCAGTCAAAATCAGATGAGTTGGTGATTGTGGAACAGATCATCAGTTACTCACATGCAAATTTATTTTTTTTTATTATTAAATTTTATTAGTTTCAATGAACATTCACAGGGATTCTGGGCTTTCACTCCTTCATTGCCGCACCATTCTCTCCACCCTCCTCCCCAGTTTGTTCTTCTTCCCC
>NW_006400017.1:1227805-1236191 GCF_000299155.1 Elephantulus edwardii
AATCCAGAGATCAACCCATCTATCTATGGTCAACTGATCTTTGACAAGGAGATGAAATCAGTGAAGTGGGGAAACGACAGCCTTTTTAACAAATGGTGTTCACATGCAAATTTAAATTGAAGCTGAAGAAAATGAAAACTACTCCACAGGAGTCTAAATATGACCTTGAGTCTATCCAGTTGAATTTAAGAATCATCTCAAGAATGGATCTGGGACATTGTCCACTAATGATCAAGACCAGAGGAACCGTAGGAGGATATCTAAGATATAATTCAGGACGAAAACAAAGGGCCATTACAGAGGAGGAGGGAGAAGAGAAGACCAAAACGGATGGCAGAAGAGACTCTGAAAATTGCATTGGAGCATCAAGAAGCCAAAACAAAAGGAAGAGATGCCAAAGAGAAAGAGCTGAACAGAAGATTTCAAAGAGCAGCTGGAGAGGAGAAAGCAAAGTATTACAATGAAATGTGCGAAGAGTTGGAGTCAGGAAATAAAGAGAAGAACTCAATCAGCATTTCTCAAGCTGAAGGAACTGAAGAACAAATTCAAGCCTTGAATTGCAATACTGAAAGATGCTATATGCACAATCTTGAATGACCCAGGAAGCAACAAATGATACACAGAATCACTGTACCAAAAGGAATTGATTGACAGAAAAAATTCAGAAAGTACCATATGAACAAGAGCCAATGGTGATGAAAGATGAAGTTCAGGCAGCACTGAAGGTATTTGCACAACATTGGGCCCCATTATACATATGACAACAGGCCAGAATAAGAGAACCATTATTGCAAAGAGCAGAGTGGGTGGGAGGGAGGTAATTTTGCAACAATGAATGAATATTAAAAAATAAAGTGAACTGGGAGAGGAGGAAGCAAGGGAGAAGGGGTAACATGTACAACAATGGATGAATGAATGAATGAAAACCTAACTTCTCTGTAAATGTCCATTAAAATAATAATGAAAGTGAAATTTTATTAAACAAAAATAAAAGTTAAAAAAATAGGGGCCTAGGAATCTATGGAATACCAATTGGTATTTTTCAACTAAGAGACGCAGCCCTGGATGTGCTCACCAGTTTATATCAGGAAATTTGGAAGACAGCTACCTGGCCAAATGACTGGAAGAGGTTATTTGTCCCCATTCCTAAGAAAGGTGATTCAATAGGATGTGGAAACTATTGGACAATATCATTAATATTTCATGCAAGTAAAATATTGTTGAAGAACATTCAAAAGTGGCTAGAATAGTACATTGAAAGGAAACTGTCAGAAGTACAAGCTGGTTTTAGCAGAGGCCGTGGCATTAGTGATATTATTGCTGATATTGGATAGATCCTGGCTGAAAGCAGAAAATACCAGAAGAATGTATATTTGTGTTTTCTAGACTATGTAAAGATGTTTGACTGCACGGATCATAACAAATTATGGCTCACATTGAGAAGAATGGGAATCCCAGAACACTTAACTGTGCTCATGAGGAATTTATAACTAGATCAAGAGGTCTAGTTATAACAGAACAAGGTAATAACTTGCTTGGTTTATAATTGGGAAGGGTGTGCATCAGGGTTATATCCTTTCTCCATACCACTTTAGTCTGTATATGGAGCAGATAATTCAAGAAGCCTGACTCTATTAAGAGGAGTGTGGCATCACGACTGGAAGAAGACTCATCAACAACCTGTGTTATGCTGATGATACAACTTTGCTTGCTGAAAGTGTGGAGGATATTGAATGCTTGCTGCAGAAGATCAAAGACTACATACAGCCTTCAGTCTGAATTACATCTCAATTTCAAGAGGACAAAGAACCTCATCACAGGTCCAAAAGTCAACATTACAATAAATGGAGAAAAGATTAAAGCTGCCAATGATTTAATTTCTCTTGGATCAACAATCAACACCCTTAGTACCTGGAGTCAGGAAATCATGAGACATATTGCACTGGGAAAATTTGCAGTCAGGAGCCTCTCCAAAATATTGAAGAGCAATAATGTGAGTTTGAAGACTAAGGTGGGTGCACCTGATTCAGGCCATGGTCTTCTCAATCATCTGCTATGCATTAGATAGCTGGACAATGAATAAGGATGAGAGAAGAATTGATGCCTTTGAGTTGTGGTGCTGGAGAAGAGTACTGAATGTCCCATGGACTGCCTAAAGAAAGAACAGATACGCTCTAGAAAGTGTGTGCCCAGAGTGTTTGTTGGAGACAAGGATGCTTCATTTTTCATATTTTGGACATGAAGCTAGGTGAGGCTATTATTCCTTGGAAAGGGACATCATGTTTGGAAAGATGGAGGGTCAGTGAAGGAGAAGAAGACACGCCCCCCCAACGAGATGCGTTGACACTGTGACTTGAGCAATGAGGTCTAGTGTCTCAGAGATGACGAGGATGGCACAGGATAGGGCAGGGTTCAGAATAGCTCTTCTTAGGGTTGCTATGAGCCCACTCAATTCCATGGCACCTAACAACATCCTCATTGGCTTGTTTGGAGAGTATTGTGTTGCTAATCCAAAGGCATGCGTTTCTTACAGTTAGAAGTTCTGGTCCACCAACAGGTAATTTAAAAGATCTAAAGGATCTGCTTTTGGGGGGAGGAAACCTCAAAAATTAATTATTGGATACTCTGTGGGTGACTTAGTGGCAAGAAGCTGCACTGCAATTCCGAAGGCACAAAGGTGGACGCCACCAGCAGCTCCACGGGAGAAATATGGGCAATCTCCTCCCGTCTGATTAACTACCTCTGAAAACCTGCTGGAGTGTCAGCTATGGGTCAGTTCTGACTCTATTGTACATAACTACAACAAAAATGGGTATGGAATAGTTCTACTGTGCACATATGGAGTTAACATAAGTCAGAATCAACCCTACAGCAATTGGTTAGTTAATTAGTTCACTCTACTGAGACTGCCTGGCAAGCGCTCCACCACCATTGAAGTACAGGAGTGGGAGGAGGGAAGGAGCAGGAAAGATCTTATTTTGACTAGTGTTATTGTGAGCCGACATAAAAACTCCTTGCGGTTGGTATATGTATAAAAAGGATTTGCCATCTAGTGGAGTTGACAGCTTTTCCAAAGCTTCTTTTACAGCGTTATCAGGTTCATTCACTCCTGGCTCATGGTGTGGATTCATAGTCGTTGATTTCCCCTGCTTTGACTTCAACTTCTTGCTGCTGAGACCTTGTCATACCTCCAGGTGGCGCTCCCGGACAGATTTCCCCCCCACACCCCCACCCTTTTTTAACCGTGCGCTGACCTCTGCCCTCTCAAGGCGCACAACTATTGGTGTTTCCTCCTAATAGATTTTTTCCCCCTTTCTCACGTTGCTGTGGAATTGAGACAGACTTACAATTGACCCTCATTAAGTTTCCAAGGTTACAAATAGCATGGGAGGAGGTGGCCCCCCCCCCCCCCCGAGCCCCCCAGTTTTTCTTCCATGGAGCTGCTGGTGGATTTGAATCCCCAATGAGCAAAATGGACTTGGGATTAGCAGTGCAAACTCCCCATAGGCTCCTCCAACAATCTTTACACAATAGATTTTTTTTTCCCCTTGTCACATTTTTAAAACTGTGATTTGAGTGAAAGCAAATTGGTTTTCCATTCAATCATTCATGCATATTTTTATAGCATCAATTATAGTGTTATTGCACTGCCTCTGCTTACTCCCTGTAATTCACAGTTCCATCTACCCTGCCTAGCTTCATAGATTTACCCTTGGGCAAATGCTGCTCTTTTGACCTTGTATGTCATTGGCTAGTCTAAGGAATGAGTGAGTGAGTGCCGGCTTGGCGTGCTTGGTTACCTTATGTTGTTGTATTGTTGTTGTTAGATCTGTTTATTTGTTGTTTGGCTACAAGTCAAGCCATGTGAGGTCAGGGATGTGTGTTTGGTTTTCTTCTTGGCTTGAAGGGTGAATAAAGGCTATAGTCTTGGGTTTCCACTAGTCTCTATTGGACCAATAAACCTTACATTTTTATGTTTTCCTCCACATTTCCCCACACTGTATCTGGGATCTTTTACTATATCCAGTTATCTGTTGTCGCTATAAACATAACTGATCTCTAGATACTTGTCTTAAATCCTGAACCCTTTATATACTAATTTATTAATTGTAGCATCTTTTTTAAAGGACACTTGATAGTAAAATGCTGAAGTCTTTGCTCACCAAGAGGTTGACGGTCTAAATCCCACTGGCGGCTCCATGGAAGAACAGAATTCACCATGAAAAGATTAAGCTAGCCATGTAAATATTCCAGCCTGGGAGACTCTATAGGACAGTTATGGTCTATCATACAGGGTCACTGTGATTGGGAATTCACAGCACACAGCGACAGTAGGTTTTATGTAGATTCTTAAAAGATTTTTCCTCCACAGATTCTCATGTTTGGTGGACAGGCTCTCAAGTCTTCTTATCCATACAGTTATGGTTTTTCTTTCTTTCTCTAGTCTGTTAAACAGAGTGAAGTTGATAAGGATTTAATTTTACTTGGACCTACAATAATCATATCTGCTCCGAAAGACCCCTTTAAAGTGATAAAGAGCAAGAATGCCACTTTGAAACCCAAGGTGTGCTGGACCTAAGCCATGCATGATATTTTTAATTGACTCATAGATAGAAGGAGAATTTATGCCTTTGAGCTGTGGTGCTGGAGAAGAGCATTGAGGGTACCATGGACTGCTAGAAAAACAAACAGATTCATCCTGGAGAAGGTTAAACCGGGCTGCACTTGGGAGGAAAGGATTCTGGGGCTTCGTCTGACATACTCTGGACACGTTGTAAGGAGGGACCGGTCTTTGGAGAGGAACATCATGCATGGTAGGGTGGAGGGACAGCGCAGGAGGGGAAGGCCCTCTATGAGGTGGATTGATTCAGTGACTGGGGTAATCGGGGTGGGTATATCGGAGACAGTGCAATTGGCACAGGACAGAGCAGAGTTTAGGGTTGTTGTACATAGGGTCGCTATGAGTCACAAGCAACTCGATGGCACATAACAACAACAATAACAACAACAACATATGTATGTGAAAGCTGTACAATGTATAAAGACAAGAATTGTGTATCAAATTGTGGTGTCAGCTAAGAATATTGAATAAACTGTGGCCTGCCAAAAGGACAAACAAATCTATCTTGGTAGAAGTGTAGCCAGAATACTCCTTGGAAGCATGAAAGCTCCTTGGAAGAGTGATGAGACTTTCTCTCACATACTTTGGGTATATTATAGCCATTATTATTATTGTTAGATGCTATCGAGTCAAGTATGACTCATACAGCCCTATGAACAGAGCTGTACTCTGTCCTGTCCTGTGCTATCCTCATTATTTCTGACACACTTGAGCCCATTACTGTAGTCACTGTGTTACTCAATCTCCTTGGGATCTTCTCTTTCACTGACCCTCCGTCTTTCTAAGCATGATATCCCTTTCCAAGGAATAGCCTCTCCTAACAACATGTCCAAAGTATGAGAGACAAAACTTCACCATCCTTGCCTCCAAGGAGCACTCTGGCTGCATTTTCTCTAAGACTTATTATCTACTTGTTCTTTTGGCAGTCTGTTGGATATTCAGTACTCTCTTCCAACACAACCCAAAGGCATCAATTCTTCTCCTCTCATCCTTATTCATTGTCTAGCTCTCAGATGCATAGCAGGTGATGGAAAACTCCATGACCTGAATCAGTCTGCCTCCGTCTTCAAACTGACATCATTGCTACTCAGTATTTTGGAGAGGTTTCTTACAAAGAACTTGCCCAGTGCAATACATCACCTAATCTCCTGACTGCTGGTATCAAGGGTTCTGATTATGGATCCAAGTAAGATGAAGTCATTGACAGTTTCAATCCTTTCTCCATCTGTCATGATGTTGCCTATTGGCCCAGTGACGAGGATCTTCGCTTTCTTAATGTTGAGATGCAAACGATTTTGAAGGCTGTAGTCTTTGATCTTCTGCAGAAACTGTTTCAAGTTGTCTTCACTTTCAGCAAGCAAGGTTGCATCACTTGTACAATGCAGTTGTTGATGAGATAATATTATTAGGTATGTGAAATGAAGGACTTTCTGATACATGTTGCAACATGGAATAATCTTGAAATCATCATACTAAGTGAAAAAAGCCAGGCAAAAAAGGCAATATATTTTAGGGTTTTATTTATTTGGCATATCTCAAATAGACAGATTCACAGAGACAGAGAATAGAGCAGTAGTTGCCAGAGGATGTGGGCTGAGAAGAGTGCGGAAAGTGACTGTTACTATGGATGCGGGCTCTTGGTGAGGTGATGAGAACGCTGTGGAATCGGATAATGGTGATGATTGTGCAACCTTATGAGGACACTAAGGGCCACTGAATGTCACCCTTTAAAAGGGCAGAAGTGATGGAGTATGAATGACATCTCAAAAAAAGAAAACTTTCCGTGTCTGTATGACCTCCCATGAGAAGGGCAGAAACCTTAGCATACTGGTTTAGAGTCCTCCTGAAAGAAAAAAAAATAATAATTCAAGAAAAAAGGCTTGTCTGTAGAAAGTTTATCTGGAAGTGTGGTGAGATGAGTGCCTTTTTTTGACTTTTTGCTTTGGTTCTCAATATCTTGAGAAATTTCACCCCCTAGACTCTTTGCCTGAGTTTTTGATCCCAGAAGGTTTATTACTTTTGTCAAATTTATTGACTTTTTCTGGATAAACTATAAACAAACTTAGTTTGATAATTTTTTGTCTGGTCATAAGTTGCAGCCTGGGATTGACGGCTCATTACAGGGATTTGTCAATAAACTATGCAGATAAGGTGTCTGTGGCCTACCAGAGAGGAAAGGGGTGGCTAGGTGTGTCCCACCCCATTATAAGCTCTTGTGGCCTGGTGGCGGGAAGCTGCACTGCAATCCCAGAGATATGTGGTTCAAATCCACCAGGTGATCTGCCGGAGAAGGAAGGGCCATCTCCTCCTGTACCAGTCAGATCCAATTTGGCGGTACACACACACACACAGAGAAAAAGAATAAAATAAAAATAAAAAAAAATTGGCAAGGAGATAAGGAAGGTGTGTGTTTGAGGTGTGTGTACCTGGAAGGAAGTGAACCTTGCAGAGTTCTGAGACAGAAAAAAACCAGATGTAGAGAGTGAGGGAACAAGGCACCTCCTAAAAGAGCTATAACCCTGAAGACAATAAGAGGCCCAGGAGGGACCCAATGGCAGAGTTGGTGGTGACAGACAGTGGGACCAACCAACAGCGGTCTGTCCTCAGGGACCAGAGAGCTGCTGAGAGTGACTTCGCCTACATGCGTCCTCATAGAATTTATATCCTGTTACTTTCTTAATAAACTGTCCAGAACACAGGGTCTGTGAATTACTTTGGTTCTTTGGGAAAACAGTTTGAGAAATTTCCTCCCTAAACTGGGAGGAATGCCTGTGGCCATTGTACTGAATAACAGGAAAGGAGAGAGTGCTGTGGGGAGGATGGATGATGTCAGAATTGATGCAAAGGTTAGAAAGTGAAGGTTTGTCTGCATGTTGAAGGAATCTGCTTTGGGTTGATCTAGTTACTGCCTCCCCCTGAACTTAGACAGGTGATGGTGTTACTGCTCCCACTGAGGCTGTATCCTGAGGTAATCTGAGGAGATGGAGAGAGGGACCAGTAGAGTTGGGGAGTGGGGAGAAAGACAATATGAATAGGGGATGAACTGACCACTCAGGAAGCAAAGTAAGCTAAGGCTGACAATCTATAGTGAACAATCTCACGTGGGTTTCACCCTCTTCTATGATGTGATGAGAATTGTGACTGGTGAGTAATACAAATAAGTCCGTTCTTATTGCGGCTGTAAATTCATGAAGAGGTTTTGGTTCTGTAGGGAGGTGCAGTGGTATTGAGAGACAGATGCCAGAAGAAGAATCTTTGATGTGCTTTTTTTTAAAAAAATGTGAAAATAAATGTACATGATCTGTCGAATGTAAAAGCTATTTGCTCTGTAAAATTGCACTCGAATGACAATGAGAAATGACTTCACAATGTACTCACGCCACCGGAGGAAGAGTCCGTGGCACCAGAGATATCATTGCTGATGTCAGATAGATCCTGGCAACATGCAGAGAATACCAGAAGAGTGCCTATTTCTGCTTTATTGATTATAAAAAGGCATTTGACTATGTGGATGGATCATAACAAGTTATGGCTAACATTGAGATGAATGGGAATCCCAGAATGCGTAGTGGTGCTGATGTGAAACTTAGACCTAGACCGAGAAGTTGTTGTGCCAACACTACATAGTTTAATATTAAGAAATATGGGTCTCAGGGATGTTATCTTTTCTCCATACCTAGCCAAAGCACAGGGAAGAATTCAAGATACTAAAGAGTTGAATAGAAGATTTCAAAAGGCAGCACGGGATGACAAAGCAAAATATTG
>NW_006400017.1:1237751-1253134 GCF_000299155.1 Elephantulus edwardii
TGGGATGGGAGTGTCAGAGACAGTGCAATTGGCACAGGACAGAGCGGAGTTTAGGGCTGTTGTACATAGGGTCGCTATGAGTCGCAAGCGACTCGACCGCACATAACAACAACAACAACAACAACAACAACATTCAAATGATATGCTGAGCAATGTATTCGAGAAGCTAGACTATAAGAAGAAGAACGTGGCATCAGGATTGGAGGGAGACTCATCAACAACCAGTGTTATGCAGATGACACAGCTTCGCTTGCTGTAAGTGAAGAGGACTTGAAACATTTGCCACAGCTTTCAATATGAATTGCATCTTAATTTCAAGAAAGCAAAAATTCCCACCACTAGACTGATAGGTGACATCATGCTAGATGGAGAATAGATTGAAACTGTCAATGACTTTGTCTTACTTGGATCTACAATCAATACACTTGGTACCAACAGCTAAGAGATTAGGAGATATATTGCATTGGGAAAGTCTACAGTCAGCAGCCTCTCCAAATTACTGAGGAGCAATGATGTCAGTTTGAGGACTAAGGTGTACCTGATTTAAGACTATGGAATTTTCAACTACTTGCTGTGTTTCTGGTAGTTGGACAATGACTAAAGATGCCTTTGAACTCTGGTACTGAAGAATACTGAATATCTCATGGACTGAAAAAAGAACAAACAGATATGTCTTGGAGAGGGTGAAGCCAGAATCCTCCTTGTAGGCAAGGATGCTTCATCTCACATACTTTGGGCATGATGGTCGGAGAGGCTATTCCTTGAAGAAAGACATCATGTTTGAGAGGATGGAAGGATGGCAAAGGAGAAGACTCTCAACCAGGTGGACTGACACAGTGACTGTAGCAATGGGCTCAAGAATGTCAGAAATTTGAGGCTGGCACAGGATAGGACAGGGTTCAGATCTCTTGTTCATAGGGTTGCTATGAGTCATAGTCCACTCAATAGCACCTAACAACAATGTCACTGGATTTTTTGTGAAAAATTGTCAAATGGGAACTGAGTGTGTTGTATAAACTTTCACCGAAAATACAATAAAATATCATTAAAAATGTTAAATTGTTCACTGCAAATTGTTACTGTTGAGTCAGAACTGAGTCTTAGGTGACCCGCCAGTGGGTTTTCAGAGGCAGTAAATGACACAGGAGGAGACTGCCCATCTTCTCCCACATCACTACAGATTAGTGATTAAGAATAATAAACCGTGCTGATATTATTTTTTTAATAATCTGACACTGAGAATGAATATTCTGTCAAGGTTTCTTTTGTGGGGATTTTGAGTCTCAGCGTTGTCTACTCAAAGATGGAGGCCATAGCCTCGCTGAGGGCTGTCTCTGCAGGCATTATCTCAGTTGCCCTGAAGCAGAAGTAGAAATACAGTGGAGGCAAAAGCCTCTTAGTGCGAGCTCTCCAGCAACGAGTGCCTGGAGTTTTGGCTGCAATTGGAGGATGCCAAGAAGATGTGGGCTCACACCAGTAACATCTGAAACAAGATTTCTTTTTTTTATGCCACTACTTTTAATTCATAAGGAATTTTAAAAAAAGTGTGTTTCATTTATGTACACTTTCCCCCCTACCTCCTCCAACCACAAAATTGTTCAACTCCATAATTTCCCCCTTCCTCACCCTCTGCCCCCCGTTCCTTCCTCTTCCCTCTTTGTATATCCATACACACTTCACTGGTTATCTTTCTGGTTTTTATAATAATGGTCTTATGCAGTAATTGTCTTTATGTGCCTGAGTTAGTTCACTCAACATAATGCCCTCTAGCCTCTTCCATGTTATATAGTATTTCTTTTGGATAGTCCTCCATCATGTGAATGAAACAGGATTCCTTTTTTTGAAAAAATTTTTATGGTATTATTTTTATGTGTACCATCAAATCAGATCTGACTGGTACAGGAGGAGATTGCCCCCTCCTTCTCCAGCAGAGCATCTGGTGGATTTGAACCGCATACCTCTGGGATTGCAGTGCAGCGCCTTGCCACTAGGCCACCAGAGCTCCCTTTGAAACAGGATTCTTGACGGCAGTCCGCATACATGCTTCTCGACTGTCACATTAATACCAGCGACTAGGTTCTCCAGTTGCTGTACAATCAACTCGGACTCCTGATGGTCCCAGGTGTCGGCGCGGAATTGTGCTCCACAGGCTTTTCAGTGGTTGACTGTTAGAAGTAGATAGCCAGGTCTTTCTTATGCGGTGCTTCTGGGTGTGCTTTAACCTCTAGTGTCTTGGTAAGCAGTCAATCTATTACCACTTGGATCACCAGGGGCTCAATTGGCAGCTGAACAAAATACACTTAATGATACAGGTACACCACCACCCCCCAGTTTAAGATAAGGTTCCATTCCGAGAACTCCATCACATGTGATTTCTTTCTTTTTATTTTATTTCTTTCATTATTATTAACTGTCAAAAGAACAAACAATTGTGTCTTGCTGGACAATGACTAAGGATGATAGAAGAAGAATTGAGGCCTTTGAGCTGTGGTGCGAGTCTTGACCATATCATAGACAGGCAGGAGGACAAATAAGTCTGTCTTAGAGAGAGGGAAACCAAGTTTCTCCTTAGAGGCAAAGAGTTTGAAGTTCTGTCTCACATACTTCTGGCAAGTGGCCAGGAGGGATCAGTCCTTGGAGAAGGACATCATGCTTGGAAAAGTGGAGGGACAGTGCAGGAGATGAAAACCTCTGATGAGATGGACTGACACAATAACTAGGGTGGGGGGATTAGGAGTGTCAGAGACCGGCTCAGGCCACGGCAGGCTTCAGAGCTGTTGTACACAAGGTCACTATGAGTTGCAGGTGATTCAGCAGCACACAACAACAACAGAGGGGATTGAGATGCTCCTTGGAGGAAAAAATGGTGAAACTCCATCTCACGTGCCTTGGACATGTAGTTGCAAGTAGCCAGTCCTTGGGAAAATACATCATGCTGGGAAAGGTGGAGGATCAGAGAAAGAGAGAAAGATCATCAACAGGATTGAGGGACTCAGTAACTGTAATAATGAACTTGAGCCGTCACAGATTGTGATGACGGTGAAGCTCAGGGCAAGGTTGTTCTGATCTGTTGGTTATTGCATTGCTGTGAGTTGTAGTTGACTTGATTACATAATAATAAAACCTTGCATTTTTTATTAGCAATATCTTTATAAATCTGAGCTATATTTGTTAAAGAGGGCTGGTATGAGAATGCTAACATCAGCCAATTATGTGCTATAACTTGGTATATAGTACATATTACTGGTAAAGAGATGTAGTAAAACAAAATAAAGCAAACTAAACAACTCAGATCTTTGAAAGTGTTAGATTTTATTTGTAGTTTGACTATGTTGCAAATTGGAGATCACTTGCATGCAGTTGTTGTGTTCTGTGGAGTTGGAACCAACCCACAGCTGACCCACCAGCAGGTTTTCAGAGGCAGTTAATCACACAGGAGGAGACTGCCCACTCTTTTCCCTCAGAGCAGCTGGTGGATTCGAACCATGTGTCTTTGGGATTGCAGCATAGTTTCTTACCACTAGGTCAACAGAGGTAATGATTTAGACTCACCAGTATGCCTAACTGATCTGTTTGCTTATTGTTTCTTGTAACCCACTGGTTGTGTCTCATGTTCAGTTTACCTTTTAAGTGATCTCTGACAGTACGTTTAATATGCTGCGGTTCCAGGAGAGTACAGCTATGTGCAGACCTCTAGGTTCAAGTTAATTTGCCTTTTTGAAAATGTCTTTTGCTATATTGCTAGATTCAAATATTACTGAAGATCACTTTGATGTCATGCTTTTGTTCCTTGTTTTTAAGTAATCTGCCTTTTTCTTTTGTACTAAAATACGGTTTTGATCCTTGATGTTTTGAAGTTTTATGAAATGTGAAGCTATATATAGATTTTCCCCCCTTGCTATCATATTTGGCACATGCTAAGATTTTCCTCAGTCTGAGGATTTATGATTTTGTTTTTAATTTTTGGAAAACTTTCATCCATTACCTCATTAACAATTTCTCTCCACCTTTGTTTCTCTCTATTCTGGATAGATATCTTTTTAGTCTCCTTATATGTAATTTGTTTTCATACATTAATGCTACATTCTTGGGTATTTTCTCAATTCAGTCTCTCTTCAGCTGCTCAGTTAACTGTCTTGAGTTTTTCAACTGTTCTTTTAATTTTCCAACATTCTAATGGATTCCCTGTCATTTCTCCTCTACTTATTTCATGACTAACTTTTCTTGCTCCATGGTTACTTTTCCACTTTTATTTCTTTGAGCACTTAAAGGTACCTGTTGTGAGGACCTCTTAAAACTTCCCTGGAACTTCATTTCCTCTGCAGTTTTCTGCGTTTGTGTCCATGACGTTGATCTTCCTTTGTGTGCTGTGGCTCCTTCAAACCCGAGGCTGCTGGAAACCTGAGGTTGGTGGTCTCCTTTGGGTCTGTGTTGGGTCCAGCTTCTAACCAGGGTTTTCTAAGAAGTTTCTATGAGCCTTCATGTCACGTGAGACAGACCCTTTGAGTTCAGTGGCTCTGTTGAGTTACAACCACAGGCATGTGCTGTGATTCTTGCCAAGACTTTGGAGGGTGGTTGTGGTTTTACTGGTCCATGTCCATCAACTTGTCTACTGGACTCCAATACCAGCCAGGCTTTGACCCAGCCCTGCTTAGTGTCTCCGCCGTGACCTACCTCATGTCTGTTCAGCCATGGTCTCTTCTTAGATACTTAGAAAATACCAACTTCAGTGCACATCCCAAAACTTCTCCAACAGGGCAAAAAGGGAAGCCACAGACTGAGGAAAAAATATTTGGTAGTGACATATCAGACAAGGGACTTATATCTAGAATTTATAAAGTACTCGAGCACCACAAGATAAAGGTAAATAATCCAATTGAAAAATTGGCACAGGATATGAACAGACACTTCACCAAAAAAGACATTCAGATGGCCAACAAGCACATGAAGAAATGTTTGAAATCCCTAGTTCTAAGAGAGATGCAAATCAAAACAACTAAGAGAAATCATCTCACCTCAGTAAGAATAGTAAAATTTAACAGAACAGCAAACAACAAATGCTGGTAAAGTTGTGGAGAAACTGGAACCCTTATTTACTGTTGGTGGGAGTGTGAAATGGTACAACCACTATGGAAGGCTGTATGGCCCTTTCTCAAAAAGTTGGAAGTAGAAATACCATTTGACGCAGCAGTTCCACTACTGGGAATATACCCTTTAAAGAAACCATAACTGCCATGCAAGCAGACATATGCACATCCAAGTTTATTGTGGCTTTGTTCATAATAGCAAAGAGTTGGAAACAACCCAAGTGCCCATCAACAAACAAATGAAAAGAGAAGCTGTGACATATGCACACAATGGAATACTACACTGCATTGAAAAACAAGGAACTCATGAAATATTATTCAAAATGGGTGACCCTGGAAGACATTATGCTGAGTGAAATATCTCAGTCACAAAAGGACAAATATTGCACAATGCCAGTTATAAAACGAGATTGAAATCAAGGTTGAAGGGAGAATGAGAAAGAGGGGATAAATAATGTATACTGCATTGAAACAGATGAGGGAAAGAACTGTTTAAAAGGGATATATGATTAGGTATTATTTTCATGACAGGAGTCCAGAACAAAGGCTGCATAATGGAGTGGACCTTGGGGAAGGGATTGTATAACAATGAAAAAATTTTTCTTTTATTTTTCAAAGAGAAGAGCGAATTGGGGAGGGGGAGAGGGTAGAAAGGGAAAAAAGTGCAAAATCCAAAGTCTCTGTAAACTTTCATTAAAATTAATTTTAAAAAATGAAAAAAAAAACCCAAGAAAATACCAACTTCAGCCCCTTCTCCCCCCTATGCCTCCATCTCCTGTCTCCCAAGGAAAAGTCTCCGTTATTTAGCTCCAAGCACTTCCTTCTCTTATGTGTAATTACATTTGTATAATTATGAGGGGTTCTCCCCACTGTATGTAAATGTTTGGAATCTTGTGTGGTGCAGGATAAAACAGGGTTCAGATCTTTTGTTCATAGCGTCGCTAAGAGTCATATATGACTCGATGGCACCTAACAACAACAACAACAACATGTAAATTTTTGGAGTAGGAAATCATTTCCAGCATCTTTAACCAGATTATGACTCCGTAGGAGTGACACAGCTGCCGTGACTATGTTTTACTCCACAGGCAGCTATGTGTTCGCCCCAATCCCTGACTCCCATAAGTTTTTGTTGTTGTTAGGTGCTGTCAAGTACAGTCTGACCCATAGCAACCCTGTGAACAACAGATCTGAACCTTAGGTGGTTTTCATTTCCTTTCTTACCTTATTGCTCTGGCTAGGACCTCCAGTACGATATTGGATAGGAGTTGTATTAAAGGGAACCCTTGCCTGGTTCTTGTTCATAAGTGTAAAACCTTCAGCCTTTCTCCTTTGAGAGTAGTATTGATTATTGAGTATGTTTCTGTTGTTATGTACTGTGAAGGTAGAACTGACCCATAACTGACAGTCCAGTGGGTTTTCAGAGGTGGTAAATTGCAAAGAAGATTGCTCATCTTTGGATTCCAAACATTTGCTTTTGGACTGACCGGCAGCACAATTCCTTACCACTAAGCCACCAGAGCTCCTTGTTGATTCTCTATGTTGTTGTTGTTGTTGTTAAGTGCCGTCAAGTCGCAGGTGACTCATAGCGACCCTATGAAGGAGAGTCCTTGGCACCTGGGTGCCTTTCATCCTCTCTCCAGGTTCATAGGGTTTCCGGAGGCAAGCTATTATGGAAGTGGATGCCACTCCTCCTTCCGCACTTGTTTAATTGGGGAGCTCCACCCCACTCTCAGTCCACATTGGGTAGCCAATCATTAACGCATTTGACACATCCGTGTCACAGTGTTCAGCCTCACAGCAACCACAAGTGACCGAGGGATGGCAACTTGTACACCAGGGTTATACGACCTAGAGGAATGTCTGAACAAAAACAATGAAAGACTGGCCTGAGGGTCACGAACTAAAAGTCACCCACCTTTGTCTTGGTCACATCGTTTTCTCTTCACTGGGCCAGCTGATCTCTCTCTCTCTCTTTCTCATTGAGGAATTTCCCTTCTATTCCTGTTCTGTTGCGTGAGTACTTTTTATGAGGAAAGGGTGCATGCCTTTTCTGTATTAATTGAGATGATCATATGACTCTTTTCCTTTTTTTTTATTGCTGTGGTAGATCACGCTGATTGTTTTCCTAATGTTGAATCATGCTACTTACCTTGTGTGAATTCCATTTGATCACAACGAATAATGTTTTTTAATATGATGTTGGACTCTGTTGGCTGGGATTTTGTTGAGAATCTTTGCATTGACAATGCACCTGGCTGAGGCTTTTCACCTTTGTAAGCATGGTGTCCCTTTCCAAGGAATAGCCTCTCTTTAGACACATCCTAGAGTTGTATATTACACCTCAGTGTGAGTTACAGCTATTCAGATCAGGCCTGTTGGGGCTTGCAGAGGACCAGGGTCCAGTTCAGTTTAGAACACCAAGATAAAAGATGAAAGCAAACCATAGTTTCTATTGAAAGCCAGGCTTTAAGGACGCACATGTGTTTATATTACATGCTTACATATCCAGTTTATATTTAATCAGCACATACACATATATTGTTGTTTACAGAGGCCAACGAGTCTGTTCTGACTCATAGCAACCTCATTTAAAACCGAATTACTGCCTAGTCCTGGACCATCAGCACAATTGTTGGATGTTCAAACCCAGTGTGGCAGCCTCATGTCAAGCCATCTCATTGAGGACATGCCTCTTTTCTTGCTGACCTTTTACCAAAGCATGATGTCCTTCTCTGGGGACTGATCCCTCCTGAACACATGTCCGAGGACATGACATGGAGCTTTACCGTCTTTGTTTCTAAGGAGCATTCTGGTTGTACTACTTCCAAGATAGAATTGTTTGCTCTTTGAACAGTCTATGATATATTTCTATTTGGGGGGTTTTTTTAGATTTTATTTTATTTATTTTTAATTTATTTCTCCCCCTTGTTTTGTGCTGTTGAGTCAGATCCCACTGGCACAGGAGGAGGCTGCCTCTTTTCCAGCAGAGCATCTGCTGTATTCGAACCTAGTGCCTTTGGAATTGCAGCACAACTTCTTGTCCCTAGGCCACCAGAGATCCCTTAGTCTATGATATATTTAATATATTTAGCCAATATCACAATTCAGAGGCATTGATTCTTCAATCTTAGTCATAGGGCCACTATGAATCATAGTCAACACGATAGCACCTGTCAACAGCAACAACAGACCTAGGAAACAGATACTCTTTCTTTATTTTACTGTGATTTTAACAAAAGTTTACAGAAAAGTTAGATTTTCACTCATTCACTCATTCATTGTTGCACATTTGAAACAAATACTCTTATGATTCCCATTTCACAGATAATAAAACTGAGACATAAAAGTGATGGAACTATGACTGGCCTCCAGAGTCCTTAGTCTTGTTTTTTTAAGGGTGAAATAGTAAAGTTAGATTTATTAGAAAGTTACACCTCTGAAGGGATGACCTTCCTCCCTGAAAAGAAACATGGAGAGGAGGAGAGAGTCCTTACTCCTGATGGCTGCTCTTGGCTGTATGTGGACATGTGCTTGTGTGAAGCGGCACATTGGGATGCGGGCATAAACTCCAACAATGGGGTGACTTTGTGAAGCTAGAAGTGGATCAAGGAGAAAGGACAAAAGAGCAGCATGTCTGGGGAACCAGCCTAGTCACACCTGGCCTCCTGCCCAAGACCAGCAGCTCTGCTCACTTCCTGCCTGCTGTCATGTGGACGTGGTGCTGGCCTGGACCTGGGTCAGGCACAGAGACAATGTCCTAGTATACCCACAAGTCTAGCTTCGGTAGGGGCAGGGGGTGTGGCCTCTCTCCTCGAGTCTAGAGATTGAGGGCGAAGAAGGAGGTTATGGAAACAGCCCCTTCCGCAGAGGGTCAAAGACAAGCCATACTCCATTATTCTCCAAGGCCAGAGAGATCTAGAGCTGGGACTCAAGGACTGAATGAGAACAAAGCATAGAGAGGAATAAAGAAAACAAAAAAACAAATAAACAAAAACCAGAGTTGAGGTAGAAAGGAACAAGGACAAGAAAACAAAACACAAAAACTGGAACCAGAAAGGGACTGTGTCAGAGGGTGCAGGTGAGGAGTCAGAGGGAGTTGAGGGAGGAGTCAGAGCAGTGGAAAGGGATAGCAGTGCAAGGAGCCAAGCCCTCCACTCCCAGCCCTCGGACCTGGGGGACTTGGAGTCTCTGGGGTCTGGCACAGAGAGGCCTAGAGGTGGAGGTTCTAACCTTCCATCAGAGAGTGGGACTGGAGTGAGTTGGGAGCTGTGCCTGGGAGTAAGCGTGTGTGTGGTGTTCAGTCCCCTTTTGGTACTGTTGGCCTGGTGTCCCCTGGAGCTGAGGACAGGTGTCCTGCCGCTGAGTGCCCTCCCCCTGCCTCGGGCCAGCTGGCAAAACCACCCAATGCTAGTGTTAGGTTCCGGGCTGTTCCCTGGGGGAACTTTGATCTGGAAAGAATGAGAGTGACCGATCTGGCAGCCACCCAGGGCTAAGCTGTGTCACTGAGACCTCCTGGCCTGGGCTGCCCCTGCTGCCTCCCCGCCCACTGGGCCAAACATGGACAGTTACCCTAAGACTCAGCGGCCATAAACCAAAACCAACTCCCCTGCCGTCCACTCCAAGTCCTCGTCACTCTATAGGACAGAGTACAACTGTCCACAGAGTTCCCAAGGTCGTAAATCATCACAGAAGCAGACCGCCACCTCTTTCTCCAGCTGAGCAACTGGTGGATTTGAATGGCCATTGCACCATTAAGATTTCTTTTTCTTTTCAGGAAGTGTGTGTGTGTGAGAGTGGTTGAAAGGTAAGATTTCTTTCAAGCTCTACAGAGAAGGTCTTTTCTGCTTTCCTGATCTGTTCTCTGTCATCCATTAACCGCCCCTCCCTTAGTTGCCCCACCCATAGATTCAGTGCTCCTCTGCCAGCATTCACTTGTCCAACAAGCGTTGGCTGAGTACTTGGTGGGCATGGGGACATGTCTGCTCAGGAGCTCCCAGCCTGAGGTGGTAGACCAGGCGGCCACGCAGACAAACCCAAACAGAGATGACTGCTCAAGACACCAAGCTGGTGTTGAAGAAGAAGGGGAAAAATGGGATTAAAAGGAAGGGATTGATTTCCAAGGGTTGGGAGAGAAGAGTGGTGACAGGCTTCACCAGGAGGGCTTCTCAGAGGAGGCAGCATCTAGAAGCCAGCAGACAGGATGGTTCCGCAGAGGTGTTTGCTGAGTGTGGGGCAACTGAAAGAGGGAAGGGTGGAGGAGAGGGTGGGGCTTGGCGGACTTCACTCTGCGGGTGGAGGGGATTCAGGGGCAGGGGTCAGCTTTGTCTTAGTGAGGTATCTCTTCAGATTGAAAGAGGTAGCCTGGGGGGCTTGGCTCCTTGCCCTGCTACCCTCTTCCCACTGTTCTGCCCTCTTCCACCCTGTATTTTCAGTCTCCCTAGGGAGGAGCCTTTGCCCCCAGGGTTCTCCTGAGGAAGCCTCGCATTATCCACCCATTGCAAAAAGCACTGATGAGCTTCAGGGGATCCCCATGCCCGGCCTTCAGCTCATCCCCCACACCTTGCAGCCCACCCTGTCTCCTATTTGCTGGGCTGAAAGAAGCCAGTGACCAGACCATGTGGGGTGGGTTGCAGTGGTGTGCAGTGAGTGCTGGCTCCTCCTGCACCACCACCCCAGAACAACCCCAGAACCGCCAACCCTACCCCTATAAATAGCCCCTCCTCCACCTAGGACCTTTCTCTGGGGTGGGGGGGGGAACAGGCTTGAGGTGATGGGGGGTTGGGTAGGATAATCGGCCTGGGGTGGACTCCAGAATTTTGGGTTTAGTTCTATCCCCAGTAATTCTTGCTTGCCCCTCTGAGTTGGGGACCAAAGCCCATCAGTGTGCATGTGCTCTGCCTCTCTGCTTTCCTGAGGCCTTGAGCAATTGCTCCATCTTCCCCGGACCCCAGTCTTCCTTCCTGCCTCTGCTGTGCCCAGTGATGTGGTGGGGCAGATGGGCTGAGTCATGTCGAGAGGCCTGGCCACGGCACTGGGTCAGGGCTCTGTGGCTCAGATCCAAAGGGGAAGGTCTTGGAAATGGAAAATGTGAGCTAGATGGCCTTATCTGGGCTGGAAGCAGCTTTTTCACTCCACACCCTCCAAGCCCCACCTCTGGGGGGAAGTATAGTATGGGGGACTCCCTCCAGCATGGACTCAGAGGGGTGATACTTGTTTTCTGAATAGCTTGAGCCTCAGGGGAGCCTGGTGGGAACTTCCTTCACCATGGAGACCAAAAGGGCACAAAGCTGGGGTGCTGGAACACAACGTTGCGGGGCTGGAGCTAGAGGGTAGAAAGTCCTGCTACTTACTTCATCACACAAACTCAAAACACAAAACACAGCAACTTCCTAGCTGAGCTCTAGGTCTAATAGTCTGATTACCTACTTTGCTCCATTCAATGAATTTTCAAAGGCCCATTGTTTTAGAAGGGGATGGCTAGTCCTTTTTCCTATTATACTTATTGGTAAGTATATGGAAACATATATGCCATACATATGTGACTGCATGCAGAACATGGAGAACAAATTTCATGTACTGTAGACTCACATGCATGAACACATGCTTATATGCATTTACCACCTTTCATGGGTTGAACTGTGTTCCCCCCAAAATAAATGTAATGATATAATGTGGAAACGACATGATCTAATAAGCCAATAGTTATAAAAGAATTAAGGGTCAAATAAAGATTCTCACCATTGGGCCAATTGGCAGCATCAGGATGGATGGTGAAGAGATTGAGATTGTTCACAGCCTTAGTCTGCTCGGCTCCACAATCAACACTCTTGGCACCAGCAGCCAGGAAATTAAAAGACGTATTGTCATGGGAAAGTCTGCTGTTAGGGACCTCTCTAAAGTACTGAAGAGCAACGGTGTTTCTCTGGAGACTAAGGTGTGTCTGATATATGCCATGGTCTTTGCAATCACTTGTTATTCGTCAGAGAGTTGGACAATGACTAAGAAGGATAGGAGAACTGATGCCTTTGAGCTTTAGTGTTGGAGAAGAGTATTGAGAATACCATGGACTACCAAGAAAACAAACAGATTCATCCTGGAGAGGGTTAAACTGGGCTGCTCCTTGGAGGCAAGGATTCTGAGGCTTTGTTTGATATACTTTGGTCATGTTGTAAGGAGGGTCAGATCCTTGGAGAAGGACATCATGCTTGGGAGGTTGGAGGGACAGCGCAGGAGGGGAAGGCCCTCTGGGAGGTGGATTGATTCGGTGACTGGGGTAACAGGGATGAGTGTGTCTGAGACAATGATATTGGCACAGGACAGAACAGAGTTTAGGGCTGTTGTACATAGGGTCGCTGAGTCACAAGCAACTCGATGGCACATAACAATGACAACAACAACAAAACACCTTTAATCCTGTAATAGCCTTGATAGATAGATGTAAGGGTAGTTTCTCTGGGGTTTGGTCTATAGTACCTCTTGTCTTATTAGAGATAAAAGGGGAGGAGAGTCAGCCCATCTGGGGAGAGGGCCATACCTTCCATGCCTCTAAGGAAGAGTTGCCAGGAGTGGAGTGTGTCCTTCCAGCAGGTGTCGGGGCTAGGAAGCTCCATGACTCAAGGGAGGCCAAGATCTATGGAGATTTCCAAAGACCTGTGGGCCTAGAGATGCTGAAGGAAACAAGGGCCTTTCTCCAGAACCATCAGAGACAGAGCTTTCCCTTAGCGCTAGTGCCACAATTTTGAACTTCTAACCTCTTAAATTTTAAGAGCATACATTTGTTAAAGTGATTCACTTGTGGAATCTCTGCTCTAGCAGCAATTCTTGGAAAAAGACATCATTTTGGGAAAGGTAGAGGGTCAGAGAAAGAGAGGAAGACTCTTAAGATGGACTGACACAGTGACAGTAACAATGGGCTCAAGCATAGCAGAGAGATCGTGAAGATGGCACAGGACAGGGCAAGATTCAGATCTGTTGTTCATAGAGGCGCTATGAGTTGTAGTCAAATTAACAGTACCTAACACCAGTAACAACATGGTCAAATGCATATACAAACTCTCCTATAAGTGTGGATGCCTATATGCCCAATAGGAGCACAGATCTATGTTGTTGTTATGTGCCATCAAGTCAGAACTGACTCATAGCTGACTTTCTAGCAGGTTTTCAGAGGCTGTAAATTGCACTGGAGGAGATTCCTTTTCCTGAGGAGCAGGTGGTGGATTTGAACCTTGAGCCTTTGAGATGGCAGCACTGCTTCTTGCCACTAGAGCTCCCCATAGATCTATATAGATTCCATAATTCTAACGTCTCTTATCACACAGGAAAAGGTGCACATCAACACACACCATGCATGCATGTGGATACACAGCTACACCTTCAGATACACAGGCAAAACATGCGGAATATTCTCTGGGATGGACGGCTGGGACTTAAAGGCGGATGTGGTGATTGGAAAAGTTGGATTTATCCAGGAGGCAGGAGTCTCCTTCTGCCCTCCCTCCTTATCATTCCTCTTGGCTCCTGAACTCAGCAACCTGGCAGGAAAAGATAAACGTAAGCCCTAAATCACCCTCTCCCCACTGCCACACAGAGCTCATAACAAGGTAACAGTTTCCAAGGCCAGAAGCTGGATTCAGGACTTGGGAGGAGGCTTGGGGATGGCATATTTGTAGGGGTGGTGGGGCCCTTGAAGTGCACATCTCTGAGACCCAGCTGATTTGTTTCCCGTGGGCACTTCTGTGGACCAGGAGTAGTCAGGTATGGCAATTTGTCTGCATCTTCCCAATGAGGAAATCTGGCTTCTAGCCTTTTATGTCCCCAGAAAATCAAGGGGTCCATAGTGGGGGCAACGTGGGGCTGAAAATATAATATATTCTATATTGGCTAATGACCCTGCCTTCTTTAGAGTGTCTCCTGGTGCAGGGGCTTGGGGAATTCTCCAAAGAGATCGATCAGTATCTGCCTTTGACCCAGTGCAAAGGCTGATGTGACCTTGGAGCAAGATGTTGTGTGGCCTCTGGAAGTCCTCACAGCTCACAAATCCTTGCAAGGCACTAACTGACTCTCTCTCTGACCCACATTAGTAATGGCTCCTTCATGTCCCCCAGATGATCACTCCAGGATTTAAGAGCCCCTCCTTGCTTCTCAGACTAAAGTACATCTGATCTTAGTATTTTCCATTGCTTCCTATGCATCTGAAAGTTAGACAATGAACGAGGAAGACTTGAAGAAAAACCAATGCCTTTGAATTGTAGCATTGATGAAGAGTACTGAATTTATCATGAATTGTCAAAAGAACAAACAAATTTATCTTGCATGAAGTGCAACCAGAGTGCTGCTTAGAGACAAGGATGATGAAACTTCCTATCACTTATTTTGGGGGTATTTTCAGAAAGAACCAGTCTTTGGAGCAATACATAGATGCTGGGAGAGGTAGTTGTTGTCTACCATAGAGTTGGAACCGACTCATAGCTGATCCTCCGACGGATTTTCAGAGGCAGTTAGTCACACAGGAGGAGATTGCCCATCCTTCTCCCACAGAGCAGCTGGGTGGCCTTGAACCTCATATCTTTGGGACTGCAGTGCAGCTTCTTGCCATGAGGCCACCAGAGCTCCAAAAAAGAAGACCCTTAAATGAGATGGATTCACAAACCACAATGGGTTTGAGCATGACAGAGATCGTGAGGATGGCACTGGATAGGGCCAGGTTCCAATCTGTGGTTCGCAGGGTTTCTATGAGTTGTAACTGACAACACTTAGGCACCTAACAACAACAACAACAACAACTTGCTTGTCTTCTTCCTTCCCTCATCCCTCACGTTCACCCATCCTGCTGGTCTCATAGTTTCTCTCTAGACAGACTCCTCTTCTTGGGCATTTTGCCATCCAGCTTTTACTGACCTCTGATGAGAGCCCATGTCACAACAGGTGTGGCTCCAATGGTTGGATGTGATGGGTTAGTACCCAGAGTGTGTGCATCCATCCATATCTGTGGGTCCATGAGGAGGAGGGGAAGAAGGACGACACAGTGTAGTGGGCAGAGCCATTCCTGTCTGGTGAGACACTGGACCACATCACTATGACC
The DNA here is from genome assembly GCF_000299155.1 of Elephantulus edwardii. Taxonomy (NCBI): domain Eukaryota; kingdom Metazoa; phylum Chordata; class Mammalia; order Macroscelidea; family Macroscelididae; genus Elephantulus; species Elephantulus edwardii. Next base: position 1,252,923 of record NW_006400017.1, read on the forward strand.
ACCCTGCAGCCTATCATGAGCTCACTCAGGACCTGAGATGGGGGAATTGCATCTGATGTTCAGGTGGGAGATCCTAGGGCAGGTAGATGTAGTGAGAGAGGCTCAAGAGAGAGGCTGACAATTCAGCAAAGTAGCAGGATACAAGATCAACATACAAAAATCAGTTGGATTTCTCTACAGCGACAAAAAGAATACAGAGCCAGAACTAAGAG
>NW_006400017.1:1255294-1316382 GCF_000299155.1 Elephantulus edwardii
GGGAAGAAGAACAAACTGGGGAAGAGGTTAGAGAGAATGGTACAGCAATGAAGGAATGAAAACCCAAAATCCCTGTAAATGTTCATTAATACTAATAAAATTTAATAAAAATAAAAAAAGAGAGAGGCTGAGTGGGGGCGGAAAGGAAGGAGTCCATGGTGAGGAGCTAGAAAGCACCGTGCATGTGCTGGAGGGCGTGTGGAGACCACCACAGCTGAAGCATGATTGACAGAAGACTCACCCAGGAAGCTGTTTTTGAAGAAGATAAGGAACATGGGGGGGCCACCTTCCATATTAGTAGAGTGAAACCATGGTCAATGCTTGGCAGAGGGAGTGGTCCTGGGGTGGGGTCCCTGGACACCTCAGAAGAGCAACTCCCCAGCCTAGAGCCTGTGGTCAGCCTGCGGAACAGGGAGGAACAGTGGGCCTGATGAGCTCTGTCTGCTGTGCTGCAAGGTATGCTCACACCAGCATGAAGGCCAGAAAAATATCTCAAACCTGGTGCCAGGACACTGCCCACCCTATCTTTGCATGCCTTGCTCTGTGGTTGTGGGCCAGTCTCTGCCCTCTCAGACTCTTCTTCCCTAACTTTGCAGTTTAGGTCTAGAAGAGATTTGATGTTTTGAGAGGTGGTTGACCAGGAGACCCGGTGAAAAACCTGTCAAGTCTAGAGATGAGTGTGGGGCGGAGCCTGAAGGCAGGGAGTGCCAGCGCCAGGCCAGGCGGGGAGTTGGCGGAGCAGGGCAGCAGGCACCAGAGGCCCCAGGCTGGGTGGGAGGTCGGCTGGGCTGCTTGCTGACATCAGGACTGGTGAATGCATAGGGAGTTCAGGCTGGTTCATCAGCTCTCACCTCCCTCACAGCCTGGCATGGGGGCAGGACCAGAGGTAGAGGATAGTTGGGGCAGGGAGCCTCTGGAAGCTCCCTGGGCCCAAGAGCACAGCCTCATCCTCACCCTATGTGTCACAGAGCCAGCTCAAAGGGTGCCTTGGTCCCCGGCCCCATCCACTCATCATCCCAGAACTTCCCCTTCTAGCCCTCTTTCCTCTTCTCCTTTCCTGGGCCCTAGGACCCTCTTCCTCGTGTGCTCTGCCTCTCTTCTCCCAGTTTTATCTCCAGCTCCTGACTCAATTGCTTAGGGAGAGGAGCCAAGGAAGATGGTTTGATTCTTGCACCTCTGCCTCCCCAGAACCCCCAGCGAACCCCTCTTGGCCTTTGACATTCCTGGCTTTGCCCTGTACAGAGCCTTGCCTTGCCCCAAACAACACTTCCTAGATATTCTCTGAACGGATCAAAGGAACTCATCTGAGGGATGGGTGTTGGTATCTCCTCCCAAGAAGGCAGAGCCCAGCGTGCCATCATTCTTTGGAGAAGCAGTGAGAAGGGCTGACCTCTGCCCTTCACCCCATAGGCTGCACTCCGTTACCTACTCCGGAACTTGCCCAGGTGCAAACCAGTTATGGGGCTGCGAATAAAGCTGCCTAGCGCCAATGCTTCCACACAAGGCCTTGCTGCAGTTGTGACTGGCCCTGTAGTAAATAGGTACTGGGCTTTTGGGACTGAGACTAGAGTCTTTGAACTCTGGGCTCCTGTGCTCAAATCTGTAGGGACGGAGAGTGCTGTCTGAGGCAGCAACTGCTGCAGCGTCTCACTGTCTATATCACAGTTTCCACCCAGAGAAAGAATGTGGGAGTGGTTTGGCTCACCCTGTCCAGACGGCTACTTGGAACACACTTACACACACACATGCACGCCTTTTTGGCACTTAGCTTTCTCATATGAAATATCTGCTGGGAGGCTCTTTGGATTAGGTAACTCAGTGTTCCTTCCTGTCCCTCTGGGGGAGAAGAGTGGGGTGCTAGGCATTTGGCATCAAATTCTCAGTTCCTTGGGTTCGGTCCAGGAGGGTCTGGACCACAAAGAACATTGGAAATGGACCTTGACAGGACAAACCTTTCAAAACCATCTCATTCCTGTGCTTGCCACTGGGTGGGCTGCCTTCCAGGTGGGCCAGGCTGCAGGAGAAGACTCATTTGAAAAAGCTCCCCCCTCCCCAAGTTATGATGCTCCCATTTTGTTTCTTTTTTGAAATTTCATCTAACATTCGAGCTCTGGTGGCATAATGGTCTTAGGGAGCTGTGCATGACGTTAACTCAAAGCCTTTGGCTCTCTGGTGATTCCATCTACTAGCAGCTCCATGGGAGAAACACGGGCGATCTCCTCATGCGGTTTACAGCCTCTGAAAACCTGCTGAAGGGTCAGCTATGAGTTGATTTCAATTCGTGGGCAATGAGTGCATCAATGAAATTTGAAATACACTATGAGGAAACGTATCTGTGCTCATCGCCCTGAGGCAGTAATTGTTTCTCTTCTTTCCCTCTACTGTGATAGCAGCCGGGTGGATTTGGAAGGGGACTATCTGGGTTCACACTGGAAGCTGAGAGGAGTGGGAGCCCTAGCCTATGGATAGACCAGGGACTGACCCTGATGAGAGGGGGAAATGATTGATCTCAAAGTCACCCATCCCAGAAATGGCAGATTCAGCCCCAAGCACATCCATTTGTCCTCAGCCATCTCAGTGTCCTTAAGAGGCACCTCCTGGTACACCTGGATCCCCTCCTGAGCACCGATGACATGGCACAAAGATTTAGCTGCAATAAGTGGGGCTGGAAGGGGAGAACGCATACTTGCAAAGATAAGTAGGGCAGCACACCACCACCCGGCTTCTCTCTTCAGTCTTAAAAATAGGTGTTAGAGGTTCCAGGCGAAAGCCTTCTACGTAATACACGCATGTGATAGAGGTACCTACAGCACAAAGCGGGCAGCGATGTGCACAGGGTTAGGGGTAGGGTCGCAGTACTGATGGCTGCAGGTGCTCCAGCAGTCCAGGAATCCGCAGAAGAGAGCCCTGCGGGAATGTCTAAACTGCGAAAGTTCTCTCCAAAGTCTATTTGGGGGGTTAGGCCTTTTTCCGTGGGCCGGTAGCCGCTCCCCTTTGCTCTGAGGAGGCTCGGCTCGGGGTCTTCCAGATCGTGATTCGGCGGGTCTCCAGGGGTCCGGTGCCCCAGAGGCGGCTCGCAGCGAGTCCGGCCCCGCCCCTTGCGCCCCGCCCCCCACGCAGCGCCCTGTCCCGGAGCTGGAGGGCCCGCCCCTCCGGCCGCCCTCCGGGCCAAGCCTGCCTCAGCCGCCAGTCTCGGTTGTGAGCTGCAGAGCTTGGATCTCCCGCGTCCTGCCGGCCCACTTCCAGACCTGTGCGCGCTACCCGGCCATGGAGCCAGCCCCTGAGGCGGAGGAGGCGCGCACGGTGCGCGAGGCGCTGGGTCGCTACGAGGCGGCTCTGGAGGATGCGGTGCGCGCGCTGCACGAGGACATGCAAGGGCTGCAGCGCGGGGTGGAGCGGCGCGTGGCCGAGGCGCTGCGCCTGGCCGGCCCGCTGGCGCGCACCGTCGCCGACCTGCAGCGCGATAACCAGAGGCTGCAGGCGCAGCTCGAGCGTTTGACGCGCCAGGTGGAGGCGCTGGGCTTGGCGGCCGGGCTGTCCCCCACGACCAGCACGCCTGGCACATCCAGCCCTCCGCCCGCGCCCAGGGTCCCGGATCGCGCGCCCCGTCTGGGCACCGCACGCTTCGCCAGCCACGCCACTTTCTCGCTGTCCGGCCGCAGCCAGGTGAGTCTTGAGAGCGCGGCGCCTTGGTGGCGGTGCTAGTGCGCGTGCGCCCGGCGGGTGAGCATCGGCGCTTTGGTGCCGCCCCCCATCCTCACCTCTTCCTCGGAGTGCGTGCGCCTGTGCGCGTCTTTGGGTTGGCGGTGCTTGACTTGGCTGCTAGGAGTTGTTGTTGGGGGATTCTGGCCACCCCTGTGAAATTAGGGCAAATAAACTTTCCTGTTGCACCTGTCTCAAGCCGCCTCCCATCTTTGGAGCCAGGCCTCGTTTGCTTCAAGATCTGCCCCCATCTCCTTTATGTCCCGTGAAACTAAAGGCCTGTGCACTGAGGCGCGGCTGCTGGACAGACCAGTCAGCACCGCCTGGGCCCCACTGAGCTGATGGCGGGGTCAGCACCACCCGCTGACCTCCACTCTCTCACTCCTCCCTCACCCCCTATGGTGCCGATTCACTGAGGCTTGACTGCTCCCATTGCTGATTAACTCAGAGAGAAAACCTGATCCCCCACGCCCTCATGCTATGCACGCTTGCGTGTGTGTGTGTGTGTGTGTGTGTGTGTGTGTTGTATGTAGATGTGTTGAGGGCCCAATCGTGTGGGGACGCAGCCCAGGTGGCTCCTGAGAGTCGCATATAGCAGAGGACAAACCCCTTAGAGTGAAGAGAGGGGGTAGATGGGAACATGGTTTGAGCAGTCATTGTATTTCTGGGGTCTGTGACTGACCAAAGTAGATACCTTCACCGGTGGGGGTGGGGCAGAGGCCAGAAGGGACCAGCCACCACCCTGAGCACGAGCCTCCCAGGGTGGCAGGCACCTCCAGGGTCACACATTTCCAGTAACGCTTAGGGGGTGATTTTCTGCCCCGGCTGACCTGTGCTGGGATTGGGTTTGCAGGGTCTGTTCTGAGTAGTTGCCATCAGTCCTGTGTCTCTGGTTCAATCCCTTGCTTACGAAAATCCTCTGGACTGCACTTCAGGGATTATTAGGAAGGGCGAATCAGTTTCAGCTTTGGCCCTGGCTCTCATAGTGTGGATGGCAGATGGAGCCAAGTGGGCAATGCTAACAGCACGGGGAGCTACTGCCGCAGATGGCTGCTGTAGTAGTGCTCACTGCTGGCCTGGCTTCCCAGCGGGTAGCTAAGGAAGGCTTTGTGCTGCAGTTTAGGTCTTATTGCTGCTGCAGGTGGAGATTGAGGTGGGGTGGGCTGTGCATGCAACCTTACACTTTCTGAGTCTGGAACCTTGAGCCCTCATTGGGCCCAGCTGAACCTCCTATCAGAGTGGAGGGCTAGTTGTGAAGACTGCAGAGTGATAGGGCTTTGTCCTTCTGAAGGAGCCCTGGGTGCTTTCTGGAGTGTTTGGAAATTGGGATGCACTTAATTCTGTCCTGTGAGCATGACACACGATATACTTCAAGAGACAGAATCCTTGAGTGTGCTCAGGAAACTGCAACTGATTGTTTTTGAGGCTTTGGTTTAACACATGGGATTGCTGTGAGTTGTGGTTGACCAGATGCCAGCTAATAACAACAGTTTAGCACTTTTTTGCTACTTATCAACTCATGGAAAGAACTGCTCAAATTTTAGGAAAAATAATCTCGGAGTCAACCAGGAAAAACCAAACCCACTGTTACTGATTTCGACTCATAATGACCCTCCATTGGGTGTGCTGTTGTTGTTACTATGTGTTGTGGAGTTGCGACCAATTAATAGTTAATCCTCTGTCAGGTTTTCAGAGGCTGTAAATCGAACAGGAAGAGATTGCCCATCTTTCTTCTGTGGAGCAGCTGGTGGATTCGACCCCCCTGGCTTTGGGTTGGCAGCTCAACTCCTTAGCATGAGTAAATCTTTATAGCCTCTGAAAACCTTTTGAAGGGTCAGGTATGAGTTGATTCTGACTTGACTGCAGTGAGAGAGAGCTAGAGAGGAAGAGAGGGAGGGAGAGAGAGAGAGATATGCTCAAAGGCATCAAGTAAGCATAGAAAAATAGAAAGCCTTCTGAAGTTTTCAGTCTGTAATCTTTATAGAGCAAATTATCACACCTTTCCTCCAGGTTGGCACGTCTATTTGGGCCGCTGATCTTTCAGTTAGCAGCTCAAATGTTTGCCCACTTCCTTAATTGTCTAGTGCGGTTGTAACAGAAAATACCACATGTGGGTGGCTTAAAAGTAGAAAAGTTTACTTATAATTTAGGAGGCTGGAAATCTGACGTTAGGGCATTAGCTCTAGGGAAAGGGTCTCATTTCTGAGTGAAGATTCTCGTGTCTTTCAGCTTTGGTAGGCTCTGCTTTCTTCAGTTGTTTGGCAATTAATCCACCCCACTTGAAACTCAGAAACAGGGCTTTGAACTCTAGTTATTGCAGGTTCAGTCACGACTGATGGTGCAAAATTAGAATGTCCCTCAAATTTGTAAAATGTGGGTTTTTTGGAATGGGAAAAATGAAGGGTTAGAAACTTAGAAAAAGTAACGGTTAAAAACAATAGAAACTTGGTTTTCCTCATAGAAACCAAGGGCAATGTACATATTGCATAGCAACCGAATCTCTTGACCGACAGAAGCAGAAACAACTGTCCAGCTCTAAGATGCTGGCTAACTTTGTTGCTTTGAATGTGTGTGGCTCTTCACAGCCTAGTCTCCCACTTCAAGCCCCCAGAAAGGCTCATTGAATCTTCTCTAACTCACCCATTCCGGAGTTTGACCTGTGAACTTTCCCGTTCCAGTTATTCGTCTGCTTCGCCCATTTTAAGAATTCGGATCTGTTCCTGTTTTGCTTAGCTGGCCATGACTGAACCTATTTGAACTTGTTCAAAGCCTTTTTCAGAAATTACTAGCTTATGGCCTCATTAATAGTCCAAAGAAAACCATGTTTTCAGATGGAGTTAGGATTTCTACAGGTAGTTTTTGAGGAACACAATTCTAGTCTATAACACACATATATTGTTGTTGTTGTTAAGTGCCGTCGAGTCGCAGGTGACTCATAGAGACCCTATGAAGGAGAGTCCTCGACACTTGGGTGCCTTTCATCCCCTCTCCAGGTTCATAGGGTTTCCAGAGGCAAGCTATTATGGAAGTGGACGCCACTCCTCCTTCCAAGATAATACACATATACTATGTGTTATCTATACTTCTCACTCCACATACCTACACACACACACTATGTGGGAGGATCCTTTCCTGTTATGTGACTTTTATTCACCTGGGGTGAGCTAATTCCCTTGGGTGTAGGGGTAGTGGGCAGAAGGAAACTAGGCAGAGGAGGGACAGGGCCCCTATCTTGTACCTGTCCAGATCCTGCAGGGTAGATAATGTGTAGGGTGAGGTTGGAGGAGGGAGAATGGGTTTGAGCCTGAACAGTGGGATGGAGATGGAGTAGGATTGAGGGTAAGAGTAGGATCAGCAGGACTTGGTGGTCTTTGGATGTGAGAATGGAGGCAGACAGAGGAGGGTGCAGATCTAAGGAGAGATCCCAGGTTCAGTTGGGATTGTGATGAGTGTGAGGGGAGAAGGTGGTCCAGAGCAAGTGGATTCTTGGATCAGGCGTGCTGGAGAGCTGTTGAGTCTGGGGGTTGGACAGATCCTGGGGCGGAGGCAGCTGTGGAGTGGGTGAGTCTTTGAGGGCACTTGTGCAGAAGAGGAGAAGGAACAGGAAGCTAGCTAGGCACCCCTTCAGGAGTGCTGAATAGGCCCAGAGTGGTGTCTGGCTATGTCAGGGGCTTCTTGGAGGCCACCCCTACTTTCCAGTTCATGTACTGTGACCAGCAGTATGTGATAGTATTGAGTCTTGAATGAGCAGTCAGGGTTCTGGGGCAAGACCTGAGTATGGATGATGGACCGAGAGTCAACAGCTTGCTGCTGGCGCTGTTGGTTCCCAGTCTCTCGTATGCCAGAGCGGGGCCTGCATGTGACCATCTGTCCAGTGCACCCGGACTGTGCTACTTGGTTTGTGGTCAGGCATTGTGGACATTGGTGTCACTTTGCCATGAAAGTTAGAGTTGTTGAGTCCATTGGCTTCCTGAGGTTTCAAAGTGGGGATTGCAGGGGTCACAGGTGGGTGGTATTTAGCACACAAATGGTGCTGTTCTCAGTCATGGGGACACAGAGAATGATCAGGGACGCTTTGGGACAGCAGGCAGGTCAGTGTAATGGGCAGCAGCAGGAAGGACACCCTGCAAGGGGTCAGAGTCCCCGGAGCAGACAGGAACTGGCTTCAGTAATGTACCCTCTGCAGCCTGTCATGTGTCTCCCCCTAGGTGGGCTTTCATTTTCCTCTATAATAAGGAGCTGGTATTCTAGCCCAAAGATAAGCAGTTCAAATCCACCAGCTGCCTCTTGGGAAAAAGATGGCCAGTGTCCTCCCTTGAGATTTACAGCCTCTGAAAACCTGCGGGAGAGTCACCTGTGAGCCAGTTCTGATTTGATGGCATACAACAACAAACTGAGGCAGGAGGGGGTGTCTCTGGGAGACACAAATGGTTAAGCACCTACTAATAGACAGGTTGGAGGTTTAAGTCTATGGAGAGGTGTCTTGAAGAAAGGACCTGGCAAACTCCTTCTAAAAGTCACAGCCTTGGAAATCTGGTGAAATCTGGTTCTATGCTGATGCACATGAGTTCGCCAGGAATTGGTATCACCTCAACAGCAACTAACAACAAGTGGAGGGGATTGGCCTGGTCTTGTTGGCCCTCTCGATGAATGGGCTGGGTAGTTATAGCACTAATTGATGTCAATATGTTTGGGCACCCAAAAGTGTTTCTGGAGTGACAGCTGGGGTCCAGCAGGAGCAGGGAACCAGCTGGGTCTTTGAGGTGGACGGGGCAGCCCAAGGCCAGAACCTGTCCCTGGAAGTGTCTTCGGCTGAGCTGGAGCCGTTGGGTCCCCATGGCCGACTCCCTCAGGAACGGCTGCCAGGACCCGAGTCGGAGGCCCGGTGGTGAAAGAAACCAGACTCGCCTTATCTGCCTTCCTTTCCCAGACACACTGTGTGATAAGAGAGTTAAATGCTTTAGGGAGAAGTTTGAATTGAGTCCTTTAAAATGGTGGTGTGAGCAGAGGAGTCCTGGCCACTGTGTTAAATATCTCAGGCTCAGTGCTGGCTGATGTGGGTTGAACCTGGCCCAGTGGACTCCTGTGTCCAGGGACAGGCCTTTGGGAGTCAGATAGCAGCAGGGATACCTGAAGGATTTCCCTTCTCCTCTTGAAAATGTTTGAAAACTTACCCGTGAGAGGGTCCAAGCTCCCTGAGTCACTGAAATCAGACTTATCTCACTCCTGCTGGCGTTCCCAGGCCTGGGCTTCCTCATGGGGAAACCTCCCTCCTTTTTAGAACAAAGCCCAGATGGGAACCTTGGGGGTATAAGAGCTAGCTGGGGATGGGCCCTGCCCTCAGCCCCACGTACAAGTGATTTCTCTCCATCCCAGCACAACAGGGGTGCCTCCCTGGTTCCCTTCACCAGAACTGAGGTGTGCCTGGCAGAGGTCCACAGGCATGGGGAGAACATAGCAGAAACCCCTCAAGGAGACTTGGGCATTGAGAAATGTCCTCCAGCTCTGCCTAGCCCAGCTCCTTGACTTAAAGACTCTGTTCTAGCAAGTCTAGCTGAGGTAGTCACTCCTTCCCTAGCCTCTGCGCTGGCTAGTCCTGTGCCATCTTGAGATGGCAAAGGATAGGACCAGGTTCAGATCTGTTGTTCATAGTGTCGCTATGAGTCATACTCGACAGCATTTAACAACAACAAACCTGGCAAAAACCAGTGCAAGGGGCACCAGGTCTCACTTGACCCAGGTTCTGGATGACAGGTGTGTCTTGCCAGTCCTTTCTGCCCTCTAAAAACCCAGAGAGCTTGGTGGATAGAGCCCTGGGGTGTGGTAGGAAACCCGAGCCCCCAGCGTAGACTCAGTCTGACTCATCCCTCCAGTCTGTGTGTTGATGTCTTGGAGGCTGGTCTCTGAATGGTTCTTTTGCTGGCTGAGGGATGGGTGTGGGCAGAGCCCCTTTGCTTGGTGAGGAGTAGTCTTAGTTTCAGAGGGGGTGGAGTGAGGGGAAGGGAACCCCTGAGAGTCAGCTTCACACCCTAGCCTCCCAGCTTGACTTATCCCCTGCACCTTCCCTCCCCTTGGCAGGAACCCAGGTGCTCCAGCACCTATTTCCAGTCCTGTGGTGTTCTTGTCGGTCCCTCATGAGGACTAGGTCATGGGGCTTGGAACGTGCAGAAACAGGTGGGTGGGTGTGTATATATATTGAGGAGGCCCAGAGACCCACATTCTTGAGAAAATGGTTTCGCCATCAGCTTGTCCCTCCAGGCTCTTGTCTGGACCTGTGGAACCTGTTGGACCTGAGCTGGGTGGGTCAGGGGATACAGAGACCCCAGAGCAGAGGCTGCCCTGGTGACAGGTGGGGCCCAAGGTTTGGGATGGCCTGCTTGGTTCTCCTTCCTGTCCTGGTTGGCTTCCAGTCAGCCACAGTGTGGCTCTCGAGCGCCATCCTCTTTCTGCAGGGATCCCTCGCTTCTTCACCTCCTTTTTTCTGAGTCAGAAGCGAGGGGTCTGCTTCCTTTCCAAGGCCAGGCTCCTCCCAGACTCTGGGTTCTGTCCTTTCTCTCCTCTCTGGGAGCCCTGTCTCATCAGGGCTCCTTCCACAGTGCTGGAGTCTTCCTCTTAGCCTAGAAATGTGTTCTCTTCTCTCCCATATGGAAAACCCCCATACACGCCTTTCCCATCCCCTCCTGCCTTTTCAGGAATAAGGTAGATTCCATTTTGTCTAGATCCAGTGTCACTTCCTTTCTCCTCAGCTCCACCCCCCTCTGTCTCCTGCCCCCACCACACCTTCAGTTTAGCCCTGCGACTATCACCATGCCCTCTGCTAAGCCCAATGAACACCTTTAAGATATTGACTCTCTTTGTCTTTAACTCTTACCACTCTGGATTCTGTCAGCACTCTTACTATGTTGATACGCTTTCTCACCTGGCATTCTTAACATTCCTCTAGCTTTCTCCCTGCCTCTTTGGCTGCATCTTCTAATTCTTTCCCATCGATGCTTCTCTTGTTTCCTGTTTCTTACATGTGGGATCTCCTCAGTGTCTCCTTGCAAACCCTCAATTAGTCCCAAGCCAGTAGTTCCTTCTGGGCTTTGGGAGCCAGCTGGACACCATGACTCTCGTGCCTCCAACTTTTGTCCCTTCTTTTAAGCTTCAGACTTCAGTTGTCTCCACACAATGGCACCACTTTTTAGTCTTTTTGTTAGACAGAAAAGACCAAACTGTATGTCAGAAGAGACTCTGAGATTTGCTGTAGAAGGTAGAAAAGCTAAAGTAAAAGGAAGAAGTGATGACATAAAAGAGCCTAATAGAAGATATCAAAGGGCAGTTTGAGAAGACAAAGCAAAAACCTGGAGTTAGAAAGCCAGAAGGGGAGAACATTCTCGGGGTGGGGAAGGTCAAGTCTGACTTCTACTATTTCCTCAAAAGGAAACTGTCCCTATCAATAGTACCCACGGTACAAAACTAACTGCTGGGTCAGACATGGTCTTCCACACTTCTGCTAATTCCAACACCAGTCTTAACTACTCTACTAGGTCTGAAATCCATTGTAATGACCACATAGGCGTCCCAGAACCATGTTCACAGTTATGGGGTTTTATTAGAGAAGCTAATTCAGGTTGGCAGCAGGATACAGTCCCTCAGTCCAGACAACTTCTCAGGCATGTTTTCAGTCTTTGACCTTCAGCATATGGCTTAGGTCAGTGTTAACAAAGTTGCCTTAATCCTGACAGCTATAATGTCTTCCCTCAATCCTTCACCAAGCTTGGGTGAAGGCTTCTGGCTCAGACTCCATGGGGCAGCAGTCCCAAGTCAGTTCTATCTCTTATTGGTCTCTGGTTCTCTGCTGAGGCTGCTATTGTTCTTATGTAGATATCACTCTGGCTGCCACAAGAATCTCAGGCCCCAAAGGAAGCATGATGCATTCCCTGCTTTATCTTTTTTGGTTGGTGTTGAGATTTCTAATTTCTGCTTCTGAAACCACTTGATTTAAAACTCTCGGGATGGTCAAACTAGCCAGTACCCTGTGAAGAGACAAACACACCGCGTTTGCATGATGTCGCTCTGCCATGTGTCAAAGTCAAAGTCAATGGCTGAGAAGGCCATTTTGCACAGTAAACTCTTGATATCACACTTGGCATTTCTCATGCTGAAAGAACTAAAGAGCAAATTCTAACTTTGAATAATAATATGAAAAGATTCTGTGGACAAAATATTGAATGAAGCAGGAAACATAAAAAAAAGGAATACACAGAATCACTGTTCAAAAAAAAGGGATACTTTGAGGAAGTAGCATATGATAAAGAAGTGGCGAGGAAGGAAAAAGTCTAGGCTGCACTGCAGGCTTTGGCAGAAGATAAGTCTCTAGGAATTTTTAGAACACTAATTGATATGTTTCAATTGGTACTGCTTTCAAACACGTGCTCAGTAATTTCTGCCAAGAAATTTGAAGACAGCTACCTGGCCAACTGTCTAGAAAAGATCCATATTTGTTCCAATTCCCCAAAAGGTGATCATATATAGAATGTAGATGTAGAAATTATCAAACAATATCACTAATACCCCATGGAAGTAAAACTTTGCTGAAGATTATTCAAAATAGGTCTAGAGTAGCGTATCGATCGAGGACTTCCAGATATTCAAGCTGGACTCAGAAGAGGTTACTGCTAATATCAAATGGATCTTGACTGAAAGCGGAGAATATAAAAAAGATGTTTACTTGTGTTTTATTGACAATGCAAAGGTATTTGTTTCTTTGGATCATAGTAAATTATGGATAACATTCTGAAGAACAGGAGTGGGCAAACACTTAATTGTGTTTGTGTGTAAATTGTACAAGCACAAAGAAGCAATTATTCACACCAAACAAGGGGATAGTGCATAAATAGTTTTACAGTTGGGAAAGGTTTGCATCAGGGTTGTCTCTTTTCACTGTATCTATTCAGTCTGTATGCTGGCACCTTGGACTGCTGAATGGTCTCTCCCTGGACATGGGCTGCCCACCACCCAGGTTCCAGTTATGCATGATCAGAAGACATTATGCCTAATGGCTGCACTTTTGGTTCAAGGGCGGGAGGTGGGGAAGGGGCGGTCTCTAGGGAAAGACATTGGCACTGTGGCTGTATCATTGGCCGCAGTTGTGAGGATGAGTCAAGATCAGACGGTGTTTCATTCTGCTGTGCACCGCGGGTCACTGTGTGGGGTGTGTGTGTGTGTGTGTGTATGATGGAGTTGACTTGATGGCACCTAACAACAACAACAACAGTCAGTCCTCTGAAAATGACTCCTCCTCCTCATCTACCTGACTGACCCCAGACCTGACTCTGGCCCTCTGACACACTTGGTCTGCTGGAGCACCCTCATGCTGACTTGACCTCACTCCCCAAGCACACTGACCCCCTCTATGGCAAGGTGGGTCCTCTTGTGCTGGTTTGGAGCGGGGGCTGAGCATCTGGGACCATAGATAGGCTGTCAGCTGTCTGGGAACCTTGTGGATAAGGGAGCCAGCCTGGAGGTGTCCAGGGAGAGATGAGTCATTTGCTGGGGACTCTCAGTCCTGGCCTGCTATGAGGTGTCTACCTGCCTTTGGGCCTCTGTCAGGTGGACTCCACACCTGGTCACTGTGAAGAGAGCAGGGCCATGGTGGAGAAGAACGTCCATCTGGCCCCAGATCCAGCTGCTTTTCACTGTTTTACGCTATGACCTTGGACACCCCTCCCCTCTCAGGCCCTCATCCTGTTTGTAAAAGGGGGCTAGTCGTCGTATGAGGAATGCCCAGGAAGAGGCGTAGAGACAGGACATAGCCTGCTCCCCTTCCTCCAGCAGGACAGCTGAGATCCAGAGGGGCACGTCCTGACTCTGGTCACACGGTGGGGTGGACGGCGTGGCAGGATACCTATGTGGGGCCCCAGGCCACCTCCCTGGCTCTTGCTCTCACTCCCCCTCCTCCTGCCCAACCACCTATTGCTGCATTGACCTTATAGACCTGCATTGGGCAGCTGGTGGAACCCATTGAGCTGTTCATGGTGATTCACCCCCAGGGTGTCTCCTCTGAATTTCATCTTTCTGACAGTAAGCGGAACACTTTGGGGTTGGAGTAGGGGGTTCAGGAGCCCATGGGAAGATGAGAGCTCCACAGAGCCAATTAGGCCCTTGCCCTCTGAGCATCCAGGTTCATCTTGTGTGAAGAGACACTATGACCATCATGGTCCCAGTAAGATCTTGTGTCGTTGTGCTGGTCCTACACACAGGCAGCCCTGTCATCCTTGTTCTGTTGAGATAAGCAGGGGGCCAGGACCCCTTCACTCGGCCTCTGGTCCTCATGTTCGGTCTAGGGATGTGAGTAGGCCTGCCTGGCCAACTCCTCAGCCTTGACCTTTGCTTTGGGTACTGGGTTGAAATAGGCAAGATGTTTGGCTGGCAGGATCCTGGAGGCTCAGTGGCCGAGCCTAGACATGTCTGCCACTTAGAGGGGCTCTGGAGAGGGGCCTTGAGTTTGACCTGAGCTCCTGGCATTCCTTGTCTCTTCAGAGTGTGGATCATGATGAGTCCAGTGAGCTGGAGACAAGAAGGACCTCAGACTCATGTGTTGTTGAGAATGGGCACCCGCCAGGGGCAGGTAAGAGCTGAGGGCAGAGGAGGGATGGCTGGATAGATTTGGGGCTCAGGGCCTTGACGAGGCCAGGCCACCCCTTGGCCTTGATCTTGAGGGGTAGAGAGTAAATAGTATTGATCTGGGAGAGCAGTCTCATGCCAGTAAAGGAGAACTTTTTAGACAGAGGGGAAATGGAAAGCCTATAAGGGAGTGAGCATCTCATTTCTTGAGGAATGCAAGAAAAGGCGAGGGAACAATCCAAGGCCTGAAGAAGGTAGAGTAACAAGCCAGCTATTATTTAGTGAAGCTGGCTCCCTTGGGAACTTCAAGAAGACTTTATCTCTAGTTAGAATGGCACGACATCCTGGAGGCCCCCCTGGAGTGGGAGGTGGACTCAGGGAGGCTGGAGCCCTCCGTAGGGTCTTCTAAAGCCCTGATGGATGCAATAATTAACCCCTTTCCTCTTGTCAATCTTCCAGGCTCAGGTGACGGATCCCCTGAGGCTTTCCAAACCTTCTCGGCACCAGAGCCCCCCAAGCCTCGTCCTGTGAGCCTCTCATTGCGGCTGCCCCACCAGCCGGTCACTGCCGTCACCCGTGTCTCTGAGAGGTTCTCTGGGGAAACCTCTGCTCTGTCACCCACATCTGCTGCTGTCCTAGGGGGCTTCACTCCAAGCCCCAGTGAGACCACTACACCCTGGACCCCGAGCCCGAGCGGTATGAGATGAGAGGGTGGACGGGGCACAGACCTGCCCTGGACTCTTATGGAAAGAGCTGGGCTGGGTAGAAGAGGACTGGAGACCCAGGAAACCCAGCACAGCGGTGACCGTCCTGTGTGTGACCTTAGTCTGCAGCTCTATCTGTGGCGTCCACCATTGGCAACTTCTCTCCCAGAAAAGCTGGGAATAGGGGCAGTGACAGTTGCTTTTGTGACAGGTCCGGGCTCGGTTAGAAGGTGGTCTCTTGCTGTGCACAGTGGTACAGCCTCCTCTTCTTGACCTAGGCCTGTGATCTGGCCTCGAGTCCGTCCTGGGTGGGGCTGTTGGGTTTCCAGCTTCACCCCAAGTTTGTGCCCCTCCACAGGGCTGATGCTGGGTGAAATGGGGAATGGGATAGGCCAGGCTGGAGGCAGCAGACTGGGCTAGTCCTTCATGAAGAAAAGAATGACTTTTTCTCCTTCCTATTGTTCTACAGAGAAGAATTCTTCTTGCACGTGGTCAATGTCCAATTCTGGCCATGGAGCGGTGACGTCAGGCAGGGGCAACAGCAGGTGAGTCTGGACCCCTGACCTCTGACTCGGGTCCCACTGGAGTCACCTGCTCTGTGTGGCCTGAGACCCTTCAGGGAGCTCCGTGTGCTGATCCCAGGGGAAGCTGTCGACACACGCTCCTTGGGTTGGGGCCTCCAGGGAGGGGCCCGGGGCCGAGCCTGTTGAGGTTGGTGGGTAGGGTTTGATCAGGGTAAGGAGGCAGCAGGAACTGGTATAGAGTTGTGCTTGGAGAAGTAAGGCTAGAGGCTGGCTTCTCTCTGGACCCTTCAAAAACCAAGTCTGTGAAAAGATTGGAGGATAGGAGGTTCCCTCTTTAATTTTGCTCCATCTCAGGCAGCTGAGGGGTCCTTGGAGGCTGGGGTTCTTCACGCTGGGGCCTGAGGAGGCACCTGGCAAAGCCACAGGGTGTGGGGCTGGGGCAGGTCAGCAGGGGGGTAGCCTGTGGTGTCCACTTGCTCCTGCAGGCCAGCTGACCTGTGCTGCAGGTGGTGACATTGATTGGCGGGGTTTTTGTTTTATTTTTTAAATAAAAGAGGAATTGTGACCTTCTGGCCAGTTTTTCCCCAGGGGAGAACAAAAGGGGTCTTATGTAATGGTGGTGGCAGATCGGACTGGCTCTGGTCCCCCTCCTGCATAGAGAGGGTACCCCTGCTCAATCCAGGCATTGACATCGACCAGGGGGTGATTGTCCCCAGAGAGGGGCCCACTCCTCCAGCCCTGAGAATCTCAGGACCTGTTCTTTGGGACCGCCAGCTCAGTGCAGAAAACCTGCCAAACTGGTTGGAGACTGTACTGTGTGGTGTTTCCTGAAGGTCATTGTGACACACCCCCCACTTGCAGTTACAGATGCGGCTTCATCCGCCAAGTTTCAAACACTCACTGTTTCGTGGGGTGGGGTGGCTGGGTGGCCCAGCGTTTGGGGGCCTGTGTGATCTGGCACAAGCTGTGTTCCCTCTTGACTAACTGCTCTCTCCACAGCCCGCCTCTGGTGACGCCGCCCCAGTCACCCCCATCCCCACAGCCGCCAGCCACCACCCAGGTCCATCGTCAAGGGGAGCGTCGCAGGGAGCTGGTGAGGTCGCAGACGCTGCCCCGCACCTCAGGTGCACAGGCGCGCAAGGCATTGTTCGAGAAGTGGGAGCAGGATACAGCCAGCAAGTAAGGATGCTTACCCCACACCTGGCCCAGAAAGAACCCCCGGAGCGGACCCAGCCCCCTCTCCCTCACCTGCTGAGTGCGCCTAGACCCACACCAGGCTCAGGTTGGCGTCAGACTGACTCAGCATAGCAGGGCTGTCCTGTTCCCCAGAGGCCGGTCCTCCATGACTTGACACAGGATCAAGGCTCGGCCTAGGCGGTCAGGCGCCACGTGGCCCCAGTTGTGAAAGGACAGGACTGTGGGGCAGGGAGCCAGGCAAGCCCAAGTGAGATCTGCATCTCCTCTCCCAATTCCATGAGCCCCCTAATACCTTGTACCCCTAATGTCCTAGCCTGCCCTCACACCCACAATTACTCCTCGTGGATTGGATGTAGCTCCTTTAGTTCTGGGTCTAGTGGAGGAGACTGGAGAGCAGCCATGTGGCACTCCAGGCTAGAGCTGGGACTTGCCCACGGCCTACAGAGGTGACGCCCCTGGTGCCCCAGACCCTGCGTCCTCTGGCCCACCCATAGCAGGACAGCCTTCGTGTGTGTGCGGCAGATCTGCTGGTGTGTGGTCCTGACATTGTCTCATGCCAGGCCCAGGCCTGGGGTGTGGTGGAGACCAGCACCGCACACATCCCTGACTTTCTCTGGTGAGGGAGGCAGAGCTGGGAGAATTTTGTCTGTTGGGGAGTGGCCTTGAGGGGGAATCTAGGAGAGGAGATTGTCCACTGCAGCCAGGAAAGGCTAGTGGGGAGGGAGGGTTTATGAGTAAGGCTCCAGAGAGTGGGGTGAAGGGAAGGAGAACAAGGGTGGGAGAGAGAAGAGAAGCATGAAAGGAAGGGACAGGTGTCTCAGCCGAGAGGATGGCCTGAGCCACAGGACAGGACCATGCTGGCTCAGGCCCTCTGTCTCGGGATTTCCAGGTGACCCCTGATTCTCAGAGTGAGGACTAAACAAGGGACCTTGAAGCCTGGCTGGGGATGGAGGGTCCCCCCAGATGTCATCAAAGTAGATTGTGTCGGTGTTAGAGGGCTCGTGTCCCGAGCCTGTGCAGGCAGGGCAGCTGCCGGCTGATACTTATCTCCCCTGAGTGGACAAAGCAGGGGCTCTTCCTGGTGGTGTGGGATCCCCCGACAAGTAAGGGCTCCCTGCCTCTTGTGGTGGGGGAGTCGGAGCGAGCACCCCAGCAGGCGTGCGTCTATCCACAGGGGCAAAGGCGAGACGCGGGCGAAGCTGAAGCGCTCGCAGAGCTTCGGCGTGGCCAGCGCCAGCAGCATCAAGCAGATCCTGCTCGAGTGGTGCCGCAACAAGACTGTTGGCTACCAGGTGAGCCTGGGGACCCCGGAAAGAGTCTGGACCAGGTGGTGCCCCTGCCCTTGCTCCCCTGGCCAGAACAAGGACCTCAGAGGCCAGGGGAAGGGATGGCAGCTAGAGCTATTGTTTTGGGCTTGGTCCTGAGCTCTTTGAGCATGTGCACGGAAGTCCCTGGGACTCTATTCAGATCTGAGCAGGCTAGTCTAGTGCACTTGGTGATGGCTTTCAGTTGAGTTGGGGGTTAGAGAATCTGGGAAGACCTGCTGGTGGATGACACTTGGGTCAGGGAGCCGAGGCCGGAGCCACTCTGACCTCTACTATTGTCTTCCCTACAGCACGTGGACCTGCAGAACTTCTCCTCCAGCTGGAGTGATGGCATGGCCTTCTGTGCCCTGGTGCACTCCTTCTTCCCCGATGCATTTGACTACAACGCGCTGAGCCCCACACAGCGGCAGAAGAACTTCGAGCTGGCTTTCACCATGGCTGAGTAAGTATGATGGATCCTGGTAGCCACCACCCCCAGCTTAGCCCTTGAGCCAGACTTCGGCCCTGGGAAGGGAGCCCAAGAATGAGGATGCAGGCAGTGGATCACAGAACTGAGGGACCTGAAGCTGAATGGTCTTTCTACCTTGTACAAGTGGGGAGACTGGGGCCTAGAGATGGGTAGCGTTTGCCCAGACCACACAGCACACAGTGATGGAACTGTTCTCTGTCCTGGCGTGCCTGTCCTTTTTACCAGTTAACTTGGCTTCTGATGAGCTGTCTAGGATGGGAGACCAGTTACAGGCACAATGGGAGAGGCAGTGAGACAGGGTCCCCCGGAGCGCTGCATGTCCCCCTGGCTTGTTGGAGCGATGCAATTGCTTGGGTAAGCTGATAATTCTCTAAGTCGGTGTTGTGTCCTAGATAGGCTTCTAGGGAGCTCTGGCGGTCTAATCTGTAGGGAGCTGTGCTGAGAACTAAAGCCTCTGCCGTCTGCAGGTTTGAATCCATTAGCAGCTCTTTGGGTGAAAGATGGGTACACGTCTTGGGTGATTTACAGCTTCAGAAACCCACTGGAGAGCCAGCTGTGAGTTGGTTCTGACTCAACAGTAATGAGAAATGTGATATTATGAGACAATGGCAGTTCAGTGGTAAAAATCTTGCCTTCTATGCTGGAGACTTGGGTTCAGTTCCTGGCCCATGCATCTCATGGTTGTTAAGCCCTAAAAACCCTGTAGTCCACAGACATTCAATCTGCAGCCGATCGTGAGGATGGTGCAGGGCTGGGCAGTGTTTGCTGCCATTGTGTGTGGGGTTGTCATGAACTTTGGGCCAATTCAGTGTCAAGGAAGAACAACAAATATTAGTGTTCCATGTGAAAGTGCCCACCTTCTTAATATCAGCCATGGGAGGTCGGGTGGGGAGGCCTTACAGGATCCAGAGGTGCTTGGGACTCGCAGTATGGGATTTGAGTGTAGGCTAAGGTCAGTCTTGTTCTCACAGTAGATCTTTTGTGGTTAGAGGAGAGCTGGCAGAGCAGAGTCTGACAGAGAACCAGTGGAATATTAAAACCGGGTACTTGAGAGTTAATGAAAGAACTGTTTACAAAGGTGAGGGAGCTCTGTTGGCATAGTTTGTAGGACGTTTCACTGCTAACACAAAGGTGGTGCCTCTCTGCCAGTTTGAGCCCACCAGCAGCTCAGAGAAAGATGGGCAGTCTCCTTCCCGTATGATTTACAACATCACCAAACCTGCTGGAGGGTCAGCTCCGAGTCACTTCCAACTTGATAGCAGCGAGTTTGAGTTTGTGTGAGTTTTACAAAGGTGGAAAGATGGGAAGAAAACTCACAAGGCAGAGTTAACCACAGTGGGGGGCCATTAGCCACCCTGGGCTGGCTCTGCGGGTCTGGGGAGAGGAGCTGCTCATGGAGCGCTCACTATCTGATAGGAGCTGTGCTTTGGTGAACGGGGAATGACTTAGCAGAGAAGCTGGTGGGGACATAGATCCTGGCCCCACTCTTCCTGTCCTCATACCAGTGCCCCCAGTTGGCTGAACCCGAGCAGAAGGCAGAGGGCCCCATAGCCCATTGCTGGGTCCCTCACAGCCTCCCAGGGCAAGGGTGGGGTGGGCAGTGACCTGGTGCTGAGCAGCGGGAGTTGAAGGGAACAGGTCAGGGATGGGGGGGGGAAGGGATCCTTCCCAGCTGTTTCCTGGAAGTGACGTGTGTCAGCCTCTCCCTCTTTCCTGCCTTTGTCCCCTGTGCTGTAAGCCTCTGCAGAGCCTGTTGTCTTCCTCAGACTGCATTTATCATGTGAATGCCCAGTGCGCATGTCCTCAGGTGGCCCTTACCTGCTGCTGCTTGAGGTGGAGCCCCAGGGTTCACCCGGGCTCCTCACTCTGTTCTGGGTGGGGCAACCATGTCTGCCGCCCGCCCCTGCCCTCTCACAGAGTCCTGAGCCTGGCCAGCAGGTTAGAGCCCCAGACATCGTAATGTAGCCCTGGCCCCCAGCCCCTCTCTTGGAGCAGTGTCTAGTGTTGAGGGGCCAGCATGGAGACGAGACGTTGGCTCTGGGCTCCTCCGCCTCATAGTTTTTTGGAATCTCAGCCTTGCCCCCGTTGAGTTGTCTCGGATGACGTGCTCAGCTTCTCAGCCCTCGTGGGGTCATAAGAACTCCTTGTATACTTTAAGCGCCGTCTCTTTCTTGGCTGCCTGAGATTAGCTGTCATCCTAATTGCAGAAACAGCTTTGAGCGGAGTGTGTTATGCAACTGGATCAGGACGGTGGAGAAGGGGAGCCAAGGGGAGCAGAGAGAGGCAGAGGAGGGGGTGGCCGCAGAGAGTGGGCCCAGCTGCTGGAAGACGGAGTCAGGCCTCAAACTTGGGCACACTTGGCAGCCACCCCAGATCATGGAAAGTTGTGCCTTGCTCACACGGTTCTGTATAGTGGAGGTCCAGTGGGCCAAGTGGTACCAGCTCATGCTCTGGCCTTCTGGTCACCCTTAGCCCTGGATCCTGGGCCATGGCAGGGAGAAGGAGGCCCTGGGCTGTAGGTAGTGACCTTCCTTCCCTACTTTCAGGGAACACGGCTTCCCTTGGCAGCGAGGGCTGGAGTGGTTCAAATCTGTGCATTCCCAGCACGCGGTTTGAGTTCATGGAGCTTCCAGACTCCAAACAGATGTTTCTTCTATTCCCAGCCTGGTGGGGGTGGTGGAGCGGGTCCAGGTTTTGCCTCCCGCCCTCCCTCCCTTCCCCCCAGAGCAGGCAGCGGGTAAGAAATTTGGCCCTGCCTCACTGTGGCCGGAGCCTGCTCCCGGCTGTAAGGGTGGGGGCTGCTGGAGGGGGCTGGGGGCTGCTGAGATGAGTTCTTGCTTTTCTGCTGACTCAGGGGGGCAGGAAGGGGGTCCCCTGCAGGCCCGCGTGTGGAGAGCTCGCTGGAGCCTGGGAGGGTGCCTCCCCTTATGAGTCATATATAAGATTATCTTGAAGGTTGGTGGGGGAGAGGTCTGGAGTGGGGGCCTTGCCGCCCAGGGCCTCTAGAGGGGCAGCGGCTTGGACTTCGTTTCTTGGACCAGATGATGCGTGGAAAAGCTAGCAAGAAAGCCCAGAGACACCTGCCTGAGGATGCTGGCTGTTAGCATCTTAGAGAGATCTCTCAAGCTTGCCAGCAGACGCAAAGGGGAACTCGTGCTGTTGGAAGCTGCCAGTAGCCGCTACACATGCAGCTGAAGGGAGCTAAGAAAGGCCGTTCGTTTGGGGTGGTGGAATGGGAGGATCCTGGAGTCTGATGAAGGCTCAGCCCCTGAGGGGATACAAGCAAGCCTGGGTCCCCCAAAGCACGGGTCTACCTTGCACTGGGGAAGAAACCTTTCAAGACCCTTTCATGCACAAGTGCTAAAAAAGCACAGAGAAGTGTCAGAAACATGTGGAGTGAAGTGGTTTATCCTTCCCCTTCCCCCCAGCTCTGTACAGTCCCAGCAAGTCCCCTCTATCATCTGCGTGAGTGATGCGGTGTTGACAGCGAGCCCAGCTCCCCCTGCTGCCGACAGGTGTTCCTGCCTGGAAGGCCAAGGGCCCGCCCCAAAAGGGGCTGGAGCGGACATCTGACCCCAGCCCCCAGCCCCTCCTCCCGCCTCCTACCCAGGCCCAGGCAGGCCAGCCGAGTGGGGCCCGAGGCTGCCCTGCAGGGAATGTACCCTACTCTCGGGTTACTCGTACAGCCGTGGCCTTCCAGGCTATTTGTAGTATCCATGTGTCTCTGTCTAAAACGAGACTGTGTTCCGAGCTCTGGCATCCTGGTCTGCATTTAGAGAAGGCTTAAAAAAATAAAAATAACTGCGCCCCCACCCCTTCTCTGCCCTGCCCCAGTCCCCGAACACATCCTTCCTCTGTTACTACCTACCAACATGGTAGCTGGAGATCACAGGGTATAGGAAGAAAAGAGAACCCCTGAGCCCCAGTGTGACACTGAAGGAGATGCCTTCAGAAATGAAAAGTGACAGTTGGCAAATGTTAAGCCTCCTTTGTGCTGCATGGTGCATTTGAAAGGATCTGTACTTTTTTCCTTGGGACTTTATGGTCTTGTTTGAATTACTTAAAATACTTGGGTCAAATTGTAACACACCCCTACCTGACCCTCCAGCAAGTTTTCTAAGGTTATAAATTGCGCAGGATTGTTGCCCATCTTCGATGGCTGGTGGATTTGAACCACCAGAGAAGTGTGGCCTTTTAGGTTATTGACTCAGCTCCTTGCTGACTGTGCCACAGAGCTCCCTGTACTTAAAATAAGTTGGTGTCATTTTTATAAAAGCAGTTGGGAAAAATGGCAGTGGAGACCTCTAGATAGATAATGGTGTTCAAGTTAATGCTGATGCACCCATTTCCTTTCCCCCCTCTTTGTTCCCCTCAGTTTGCAGTTTGTGTTGCAGTGTCTAGGACTGTTATCCTTACTGTTGTCACTTCACAGAGAGGGAGTGTGCTGTCTTTGTAGGAAAAAGTCACCATGATTAGGGTAGAAAGCCAGGGTCCCTGAGGGTCCAGGTGAGGGCAGAGCCATGCCTTGAAGAGAGGGGATGGGGGTGCTCTATCTGTTGGAGGGAGAATTTGGCCAAAATCTGTGGATTGCAGTCGTCTGATCCGAAGCTGATCATCTTGGGAATGGCACAGGACTTTCTCTCATGCTGTCGAGTTGAGTTGGACCTGACTCATAGCTGACCCTCCAATAGGTTTCTGATGTTGTAAATTGCAGGCTGTGGATTGCTCATCTTTCTGCAGGCAGATTTGAACTCTGGGAGATGCTTGGCCTTTGGGTAAGCAGCACAGTGCTGTGTGGACTATGCCACCAGAGCTCCCTTGCACAGAACGAGGCAGTATTTTGTGCTGTGCTGCATGGAGTCACCATGACTCCATGTGCATGAGGACCAGCTGACAGTGGTGATAGTGGGAGAAGTGAGTGAGGGACAAAGATGGTCCTGGGGCAGAAAAGGAGGAGCTGGGGAGGGGAGATGGCGTGCTGTGTCCCCTTCCTCAGGAACCTTCTCACTCCCAATTCTTCTTCAGTCCAGAAACGAGGGTGCGTGTGACTAAGTGATTGGAAACTAAATCTGCGTGGTTGGTGGCCAAATCCCCTGTTTGCTTGCTGGGGAAAGCAGTGCCTTGCTCCAGGCTTCTTGTCTGAGTGAAGTAAAACTTCTAACCCAACTGCCACCCTGACCATCCTGGGCGGGTCAACTCACTGCGGTTGTTTGTGCAGGCTGTACCGCACCAGGGATATGTTGGCACTTCTGGGTGCCTCGTGAAGAGGGCTAGGAAGAACCCAAACCAGGAGGATCCCACCTCATCCCTGGAGGAACAGTTAGGCAGCCAGAGATATTTAACTGCAGGGAGAGACATGGATTTGTGAGTTTGACTCAGGACCTTGTGGGACCAACAGGTAGAAAGGTAAACGATGTAAAATCGTATAGGAAACCACTTTCTCGTGCTAGAACCATTGACACAGCAATTAGGTAGACTGTCCTGAGAAGAAGTAAGTTCAACCCCTGGAAGTGAGCAAGTTGAGAAAGGTTCTTGAGGACGTGGTTAGTGGTGTGGATGGAATTCCCAGGTAGTACAAATAGTTAATGCACTGGACTGCTAACTGAAAGGTCAGTGGTTCAGGTTCATCCGGGGGCAGCTTGGAAGAAAGGCCTGGCAAACTACTTCAGAAAAATCAGCCATTCCAAACCCTATTCTGATGCACCTGGGGTCACCACGAAATGGGGTTAATGACTCTGGTATTTGGTGGTAATGTTGCTATTCTCATTGGGGCGCTATTTAGATGGAGTGGTGGTTAAATTCTCTTCTTTTGAGATTGAGGCTCTAGGATCTGAATGCTGTCTTTATTTCATGTGGGGGAACTCTGCGGATAGTGACAGTGATCGTGGTTACATGGACATAGCCTGCTCACACACCTTGGGTTCCTCAGGACAGTAGCCAGTGAGGGCAGGCAGGAAGGGAGGTGTCCGTCCTGTGCTGTGGGGCCGGAGGAGGGCACCCAATACAGTGATAGATCAGGAAGGTGAACTCAGGTCCCTGGCCTCCTGCAAGAACCTGGACCTGCAACCCTTCACTGTCAACAAAGCACCTTTGCATGCCTGCCCTTGTCAGAGTGACCTGAGCCGTGCCCTGCCTGTCCTGGGGAGAGAGGGTGCCCGCTAATTGGGCCAAATCCACTCATCACCCCATGGGGCTGTTGGATTCCCTTACAGGCTGTCCTCCCCAACCCCCATGGGGAGGCGGCGATAGGATCCCTGACAGATGTCTCCATTTCGCCTTGACATTTGGTTTCTGATAGGAGGCCTGGCGTCTGGCCAGCACTGCTGAGCAGGGCCCCGTGGTAGAGTTACCACCTTTGTCTCTGGAAATAGCTGGCCAGAGAGCTGGCTGGTCCTTGAGCTGCCTCTAAGCTGTGTCCGCGTACAAAGCACTACGGATCCATTGGAACCAGCTCCTAGCCCCTGGCGTAGGTGGGGGACCCCCTCCTTGCTGTCTGACTCTCTGAGAGTATGCTGGTGGAAAGGAGAGGAGAGGTGAGGTTCTAATTTTTTTTTTTAATGAGGAAGTAAGCAAAGATGAAAGTATTTGGAGAGCAGGGATCGAAACTCAGGTGTTTAGATTCAGTATGGTGAGTCAGTGGTAGAATCCTCACGTTCCGTGTGGGAAGACCTGGGTTGGATTCCAGCCAGTGCATTTCATGCATAATCATGACCCATCTGTTAGTGGAGACTTGGAGGTTGCTATGGTGCTGAACATGTTTCATTGGAACTTCTAGACTAAGACTAGGAAGAAAGGCCTGGTAATCTCCTTCTAAATATCAGCCAATAAAACCTCTGTGGAGCACAGTGGCCCCTCAACTGATCATGAGAAGACTCAAGATTGGGCTGTGTTTTGTTCCCTTGTATGAGGGATGGACTCCTGAGTCAGAGGGGCAACAACATGATGGCAGCTAGCAACATTTGGATTCAAATTCGTTTCCTCCCCCTGCCTTCCTCCCGCGTGACTCCTCACTTCTTAAAGTGAGACATGATAATTCAAACAGCAACAATGAGAATCTCTGCTGTTTATCAAGCTCTTCCTGTAGACCAGGAGCTGCAGCTACTGATCTGCATGTATTAGCTAACTGAATCCTCACACCACCCTGGATGTTGAGAAACTGGGTATTGTTCCTATTTTCTAGATGAGGTTACATGTTTTAGCTAAAGTCAAACAGCGAAGAAGGGATAAACTCATTGCCATTGATTCAAAACAGGCTCGTAGCTGACCCTCTGGCAGGCTTCCGAGGCTGTGAATGGCAAGGGAGGAAGTTGCCCACCTTTCTCCTAAGAAGCTGTTGGTGGATTTGAACCATCAGAGAAGTGTTGCCTTTGAGTGAGCAGCACAGATCAGATCACTGTAGGTGAGACCACCAGAGCTCCCTAGGAGGGGACAGAAGAGGGATATAAACCTTGATGGTCTTACACTTACTGACTTGAGGGTGAGAAACAGATTGAGGACCCCTGGAACCAGTAAAGTTCACATTGCTACTGAAGGTCCGAGGAGTTGTTCTTGCCCTTTTGGTTCTGCCTGGTCATGTGCACATAGTGCCCACCCTCCTCCGTCAGGCTTGAAGCCTCATGGCCTTGAGCTGGGAAGGGTGGAGGTAGCAGCTTTCTCTCCAGCTCCCACATGCATTAGCACCACCAGGCAGGGGGTAGATCAGGTTCCCCAGAGAGCATGGCACTTGTTGGACCCTGGAGACGCCCAGCAAGATTTTAGACAAGCTCTCAAGTTATGACTAAGCAGATTGTTAAATGCAATTTAGTGCTTCATGAGCCAGCATTTAAAAAAAAAAAGAAAGAAAAACAGCAAATATTTTTGTGACATTTTGTATTTACATACATGTAAATGTGTGCTGAATCATGAAAAATGGCTTTCTGTAGGTTAAAAATATATTTTGAAAACTACAGATTTGGGAAGTGTATGAATGAATTTTGCTTCAGTAGCTTTATTTAGAATTGACCTTGATTTTTCCACGCTCTAGTTGATCCTGATTTTTCCCCATGGGCCACCAGAACAGCAAATAAGTCAGTCTTAGAGGAAGTGTAGCCAGGGTGCCCCTCGAGGCAGGGATCATGTGACACTTCGTCTCCCATACTGTTGGCATATTGTCAGGACAGGCCAGTCCTTGGGAAAAAAATGTCATGCTGGGAAGGGTGGAGGGGAGGGTCAGAGAAAGAGAGGAAGACCCCCAAAGAGATGGATTGACACAATGGCTGGTAAGAGTGGGCTTGAACATGGCAGAGATTCTGAGGATGGTGCAGGATGGGGTGGGGTTCAGATGTGGTTTTCACAGTCACAAAGCATTGTATTCGACTCAACGACACTAATACCACCACCAGTAATGATACAAGGGAGCTCTGGTGGCTTGGTCTGTAGGGAGTTATGCTGCCAACCTAAAGGTGGAGCTTTTGGTGGTTCGAATCCACCAGCTGCTCCTTGGGAGAAAGATGGACAGTCTCTTCCCGTACAGTTTACAGCCTCTGAAAACTAGCTGGAGCTGAATTAAAAGAATTTGTTCAAATTTGTATTAGAATTTTGCAAGTAAACTGGTGAAGAAACAAAACCAAACCAGCTGCAGTATTAGCTGTGGATTGGTTCTGACTCGATATCAGTGAGTTTTGAGGTTTTTTTAAGTGATGTGCAAGGAATCCTGACAGCATAGTGTGTAGTTATTGGGCTGCCAACCAAAGGGTCGGCACTTTAAATACACCTGTTGCTCCTTGGGATAAAGTCCTTTCTTGAAAACACAGCTTCCTTCAGAAGAGTCACTGTTAGTCAGAACCAACTTGACTTTGGCTAGGCAATGGGTTCATGATACACACTTGATTTCCTTTTTTTGTGGAAATATATTTTTTTACTTAAAAATATAGTTGTCATGTTTATCATGTCTTTGTTCACAACAGCAAGGAGTTGGAAACAACCTAAGTGCCCATCAACAAACGAAAGTATAGAAAAACTGTGGTATATTCACACGATGGAATACTACGCAGTATTGGAAAAACAAGGAACTCATGAATTATTCAAAATGAGTGACCCTGGAAGACATTATGCTGAGTGAAATATCTGTCATAATAGAACAAATACTGCATAGTGCCACTGTTGTAAAACAGGACTGACATCGGGGTTGGAGGGAGACTGAGAAAGATGGGATAAATAATGTAACGCATTGAAACAGATGAGGGAGAAAAGGGATATGTGATTAGGTATTATTGTCATGACAGGAGTCCAGAACGAAGGCTGCATAGTGGAGTGGACCTGGGGGGAGGTTTGTAAAACAATGAAAGATTTTTTCCTTTACTTTTCAAAGAGAAGAGTATACTGGGTGAGGAGGAGGAGGCAGGGAGAAAAGTGCAACAATGAATGAATGGAAATCCAAAGTCTCTGCAAATTTTCATTAAAATTAATAATAATAAAAAAACAAAAAAATATAATTGTTGTACAAGTAAACCTAAATTTAAAAATAAGAACTGTAGAGGTGGTTCATGGATATGGGAGCATGGAAAATACTGTTATCAGACTGAGAGACTCTCAAGGTCATACCAGGTTTGTTGGAATCCTAAGGAGCTGGGTTGGCATAGTGAGTTGTGTGTTGGGCTGCCAACCAAAAGGTCACCAGTTCAAATATGCCAGCTGCAAAGTTGTCAGTTTGAATCTACTGGCTTACTCTTTGGGAGAAAGATGAGGCAGTCTGTTTCTTTTAATTAAAACTGAGAGCCTCAGAAGCAAGATTTACTACCATTAATCAAAACTGGGCTCTAGAGCTTTGAAGGCCCGTGCTCCTGTTGTTTGGGGTGGGAACCTTCACCTTTGAGTTCTTTCTTGGAACAGCAATGCAGGCTCTGCTGGGGCCTCAGCCTACCCGGTTGCTAGGATTGCCATTCTGATAAAAGCGTCTGTGTTTCAGGAACCTGGCGAACTGTGACCGCCTCATCGAGGTGGAAGATATGATGGTGATGGGCCGTAAGCCGGACCCCATGTGTGTCTTCACCTACGTGCAGTCGCTGTACAACCACCTGCGTCGTTTTGAGTAAAGGCCTGGCTGGCCAAGCAGCAACCCCAGGATGAGCCCATGGGGAACTCGTTTTTCCGGCATCAGGAGAGTTGCATTGGGTGACGCCTGTTTTCTCTGTGGTGTGTGACTGCATTCCCTTCACGCCCGCCTGTGTGGCTGATGAGAAGTACCACTGAGCTGTGCTCCAAGAGTGACCATCACAGCCGAGGGCTCGAAGGAAGAGGAAAAATTACCTGAGAGACAGCGAGAAATTGGTGCTACATAATTATCTTCTTAAGACATGCTTCTTGTTGTAGATTCTGGAATGCTGAGTTAACCCTCTTCCCCCTTGTGGATCAGATACATGGCTTTGCTAGGTCACATTGATGATTACCAAGTGGGTTTTTAAAAAAATTATTAGTATTATCATCAAAATGCCCAGAGTTTTTTACTTCCTCACCCTCTTATAGCTTCCTTTCCTCCCTTCCTCTGGGCTGCAGCCAGGAGACAAATAAGTGGCCATGAAATCAGCAGCTTGAGAGACGGCCCAAGTCTGGGAAGAAGCTGTTTAATCACTCCCAGGTCCTTGGCAACAGATAACCTTTGCATCACCTCCACTCTCCTTGGTCCCAAATGGCTCCTATTCTCCCCAGGAGGCCCCACAAGTATCAGGCTAAGAATAGTCTCCAGGGGAAGTTAACATTTTTGGGGAACGAGAGGTTCTTTATGCTAAGAGGTAGTTTTTATTCACTTTTAGAGGGTTATTTATGAAAAGAAAAAAATGCCATCTGTATTGGTAACCCTTTGTACATAAAAAGATGTGTCAAGCTTTGCTTGGGATTCATTATTTCTGCATGGGGGAGGAGGAGCCTGTGAATAAGGGATTTTATACCCATTGCACATGGAAATTCTCCCCATGCTGTTTCAGTACCTCAGTCACTTGCTTATTGGTGTAAGTTCCCGCCTAGTTGGCCCCCAGCTTATGATGACCATATACCACATACCCGATAGAACCATGCACTGCCTCGTCTTGTGTTGGTCCCTGTGAAGCATTGGGGATCAGTCCTTAGTGATCCATAGGTTTTATATTGACTGGAATACGATCACCGGGCCTTTGTTCTTACACCATCTGAGTCTGAGCATTCTGCTGAAACATGTTCACCTTCATGTTGTTATGTGCTGTCATGTCAGAACCAACTCATAACTGACCTCTCCAGTGGGTTTTCAGAGGCTGTAAATCGTCTGGGAGGAGATTGCCCATCTTTCTCCCTTGAAGCAGCTGGTGGATTTGAACTGTGTGTCTTTGGGTTGGCAGTGCAACTGCAGCAACCAGAGCTCCAGTTCAGCAGCATGTTGTTAAGTGCAGTTGAGTCAAGTCTGACTCACAGGGATGCCGTAAACATCAGATCTGAACCCTGTCCTGTCCTGTGCCGTCCTCATCATTGCTGACACACTTGGCGGCAGTCATTGCATCGGTTCATCTTGTTGAGGGTTCCTTTCCTTTGCTGACCACCCACTTTTCCAAGCATGATGTCCTTTTCCAAGCAATAGCCTCTCCAGTGAGACTGTTTCTCCGTCCTTAGCCTGTAAAGAGCACTATGGTTGCACTTTCTCAGTAACCTGCAAACCTCCACTGGCAGACGGGTGGTGGCTGCACGTGACGTGTGTTGACAGGGATTCGAACCTTGGTCTTCAGCACTGAACTGCCACCTTTTTTCTTTCCTTGAACGTTGAAGGCACTTCTTGCTCTCTGCTTGCCTCTCCATTCTGATCTTCATGTTGTCAGCGGAGCATATACAGAAAGTTCTCGCTCCTGAAGCTACCCCCTCAGTGCTGCCTGAAGTATCTAGGATTAACTGTGACCCAAGACAGCAGGCTTTGGGGTGGTCTCATACTTGGAGGAAGCCCGTAAAGTGAGACGGGTTTGTTTTCACAGCTGTTTGGGGGTAGAATTTTAATAGCAAAAGCCCAGACTCTATATTGCCGTGGTTTATTCTAAATCATTTTGAAATGATGTTGGAGTTTAGCCTTAAACTCATAAAACTTCTCATTAAGGAGCTGATACGCAGTGTCATCTCCTGCAGAGCGTTCTGACTGCCAGCTCCTGTGCATCCTCTTGGAGCCACACGAACGTCCCTTGTGTGTGAGGGTTGGGAGACAGTAGAGGATGATGGGGGGCCTCAGGAGGGGCCCAGAAGAGCTTGGCAGCTGGGTGAGCAGGGGCCTTGGCAGGTTTGCTTACTCAGGGTACAGTCTTGCTCTGTCGCTTTGGATCTCTGTATAATCACAACTCTCCCGGCCCCAGCTCTCTCTCGTCTCTTGCGAGCCTGGAAAATTGATCCCTGTTATTAGTAGGGACACGGTGCCTGGGTCTTTTTTCATCCTGAAGCTTAGAGTTTCAAACCTAAAGCCAACTGGGGAGCCCAGGGCTCTATAAAAAGCATGCCTGTGCGTTACTGAGGGCTCACACATGGTAAGTGCATCCCTTCTGGGTTGCAGGTGTGACCGTGCGGCTGGCTCTGCACACAAACTACGGCCGATCCTACAGCAGCGAGCAACAGCAGCTCTTAGACTTCCAGAATGTTGTTCCTCAAGTCTCTCACACAGAGTCTCTCTCTTCCTCCTTGCTGTCGAGTCAGAACCGACTCAGCTGACACCCTGCTGGGTTTCCGAAGCTGGAAATTGCCTAGGAGAAGATTGCCCATCTTTCTTCTGTGGAGCCATGGGTGGGTTCAAGCTGGCAGAGAGGTGTGGCCTTTGGGTGGGCCACCGGCTCCGTCTGTGCCACCAGAGCTCACTTCACCCACACAATGGTATCCCGAACTGACTGCTGCCCAGTTACTGTCACACGAGAGGAGATTACCCGTCCTTCTCCCATGATGCACCTGGTAGATTTGAACTGTGCCTTTGTGCAGCACATCTCCCTACCACTTGTTGTGTACCATCGAGTCAGAAGCAACTCAAAGCTGACCCTCCAGTGGGTTTTCTGAGGCATAAATTGCATGGGAGGAGATTGCCTATCTTCTTCCTGTGAAGCAGCTGGTGGATTCGAACTACATCCCTTTCCATTGACAGCACAAATCCTTACGGCTAAGCCGTCAGTTTCCTAGGTGCCATCAAGTTGACTCATAGCAACCCTGTGAACTACATACCTAAGCTTTGGCCTGCCCTGTGCCACCCTTACCGTCTCTGATATATTTGAGCCTGTTGTTACAGTCACTGTATCAGCCCATCTAATTGAGGGTCTTCCTCTCTTTCACAGACCCTCCATATTTTCCAAGATATATAATAACATCTCTCTAAGGTTGTATAATATAAATGAGATTATTTTTAAATTACATTCTTTAGTGGTTTTGTCAGTGGTATTAGGGTGGAGGGTTGGAAGCATCCTAAGATTTAGTTCATTTGTCAGTAGATTTAGTAACATTTTCAGCTTGGTTACCTATAAGGCAAAACCTGAGGCTTCCAAGGTGTGGAGGAAAATATCAGAGGGTCTCACAATTCCAGAACATTTAGAAACCACTGTTTTAGATCAGGGTTACTGGAAAGTTCCTCGTTTGTGAAACCCAATTCCAACTGCCCTCTGCCATGGTACATACAGCTGGTTTTCCATCTTTTCTCTGGAGAGAATAATTTCTCAGCTGCTTTTAGGATTCTGCTTTTTCCAGTTAGACACCTTCACCTGGATTTTGTTAAAACTTACTAAGTCTGACCAAAGCGGCCTGAGTATTTCCCCTGAGTGTTTCACCAGAGCCAAGATGGGTTTTAGCTTTTCTGACAGCTGATGGATCGTTTTTGAGGCCAACAAGTGCCCTATAAGCACTTTCTGAATCTGATACGGTGTGAGCTGGTCTATGGGCCAAGTGCTTGGGGAACAGTGTGTGAAAGCCAATGTATTTCGTAAATGTGCCTGACGAGGAGGTTCTTGGCTTTCCGTCACAGTGGTCAGCACGCTGTAACTGGAGGAGACTGGGGGGAGAGAACGTTTTATTTTCTGTCATTCTGACCAGTCTCCAGGCATTCGCATGGAGGAGTGAAACTGCTGACCAAGTTGGTCACTTCGGGGTGGGACATCTTAGCTCTTGAGCACACCCACCTATGGTTTCGTTTACCAGAGGGGGATGACTTACCCACTCATTCTGAGTACTTGTTGATGCCCTTGTTGTTGTTGAGTCTTCGACAACTTTATGAACAACATCTGAACCGTAACCTGTTCTGGGCCATCCTTCTTATCTCTCTGATAAACTTGAACCCCTGGTCACAGTCACCGTGTCAGTCCATCTTGTTGAGGGTCTTCCTTTCTTATGCTAACTCTCCACTTTTACGAGCATGATGCCCTTCTCTAAGGACTGACCCTTTCTAACAACATGCCCACATGTGTAAGATGAGGTTTCACCATTTTTGGCTCTAAGGAGTATCCTGGTTGCACTTTCTCCAAGACATATCTATTTATCCTTTAGTCAATCCCTAGGATATTCAGTACTCTTCTTCAGCACCACAACTCAAAGGGATTGGTTTTTCTTTCCCTATGTACAGTATCCCTGAACCCTTCTCTATCCTGTGCCAACCTTGTTGTCTCTTGCGCTGTTCGTCCATCCTTCCAAGCATGACATCCCTCCCTCTCCAAGGACTGATTCCTCCTTGCAACATGCCCAGAGTATGTCAGCAATAGTAAAAAAGATCATGGCTTGATCAGATGCAACTTAGTCATTAAACTGATGTCATTCCTGTTTTGCACTTTGGAGAGATCCCCATACCCACAGAAACAGTTAATTTGATTCAAGCTTCCCCTCTTGTGGGGCCTGTTCAGGGAGCTCTGGTGGTGTAGTGCATAGAGAGGGGTGTTACTAACCTACGTACTGTGTCTCTCTGGTGGTTCGAATCCACCAGTGACTCCACAGGAGAAAAATGGACAGTCTCCTGTGTGAGTTACAACCTTGGGAATTCAGTGGAGGGAGGGTCAGCTACATGTTGGTTCTAAATAACAGGCAGTGGGTTGAGTTGTTAGTAATGCAGGATCCCTGGTGGCACAGTGGGATAAGCATTGGATCCAGGTTATGGTCTTTGCAATTACTTGTTATGTATCAGAAAGTGGGCTTAGGTGAGCTCTGGTGGCCTAGTGGCAAGAAGCTGCACTGCAGTCTCAGAGGGTGCGTAGTTCGAATCCACCAGATGCTCTGCTGGAGAAGGAGGGACAATCTCCTGTACCAGTCAGATCTGATTTGACAGTACACATAAAAAAAATAATAAAATGTAAAAAAAGCTTTTTAAAAAAAGAGAAAGCTGGCTTAGGGGTGATAGAAGAAGAATTGATGCCTTTGAGCTGTGGTGCTGGAGAAGAGCACTGAATATACCATGGACTGCTAGGAGAACACACAGGTTCTTTCTGGAGAGGGTAAAGCCAGGCTGCTCCTTGGAGGCAAGGATTCTGAAGCTTTGTGTGACATACTTTAGACATGTTGCAAGGAGGGTCTGTCCTTGGAGAGGGACATTGTGCTTGGAAAGGTGGAGAGACAGCGCAAGAGAGGAAGACCCTGGATGAGATGGATTGACCCAGTGACTGAGGTAACGGGGGTCGGTGTGTCAGAGACAATAAGGTTGGCTCAGGATAGAGCAGGGTTCAGAGCTGTTGTACACAAGGTCACTATGAGTTAAAAGCGACTTGACAGTACATAACAATAACAACAATAAGCCCAAACCCAATGCTTTTAACCCACCAGTTTCTCTGTGGGAGAAAGACGAGGCAGTTGGCTCCTGCAAAGATTTCCAGGCTTGGCACCTCTGGGCAGCTCTGCTCTGCCCTGGAGGCTCGCTGCAGGTTGAAATCCTCTCCACAGCGGTGGTTTTAGTTTTTGTTTTGGGCGCTGTGCTCTGCCTTTTGCTCTGTTGGCTCTGCTGAGTGATAAATGTACGAAGTTTGGTTATTTCTGAGCCATCTTATCTCCCTTTTAAAGTTGTCTTTTCATTCTTATCTCCCAGTGCTTGGATGTGCATTGACATCAAACAGCCCTCATAGTCCTTCAAAGAACACAGGAAAAAACCCTAGGCCTGCCCTGTCTGGAGAGTACCAAATAAGGAGAAGCTTCCAGAAAGATGGTATTCTCCATGGTATCCAAGCAGCCTCAGCTCGAGGCAGAAGGTCCAACCCAGTGGAATAAAGAGCTCACTGCCTTTGATTCTATCCCTGACCCATGAACCCATGCACAACTGGTTTGGACCACTGTGTCCTTATGGCTTTCATAGGTTGGTTTTTGGAAGTAGATTGCCAGACCTTTTTTGCTAGTCAGCTCTAGTCTAGAAGTTCTTCTGAAGCCTGTACGGTTAGCATCACAGCAACATGCAAGCCTCCACAGGTCATGGTAATGAGGCACACTGGGTGGGAATTGAACCTGGGTCTCCTTGAGAAGAATGGGAATTCCAGAACACTTAACTGTGCTCATCTAAAATCTCTTGGACCAGGAAGCAGTCGTCAAAACAGAGCAGGGAAGCACTGCTTGGTTCAGGATCAGGAAAGGAGTGTATCAAGTATGCATCCTATATCCATACCTTTCCAATCTATATGCAGAACAGATCATTTGAGAGGCTAGACTTTATGAGGAGAAATGTGGTATCAGGAATGGAAAGGGACCCATCAATAGCTTGCTTTACTCAGATGAGTCAACCTTGCTTGAAACAGGAGAACCTGAGGTGTTTGCTGTAGAAGGTCAAACACTGCAGTCTTCAATAATGGTTTGAAGCTCAGCATCAAGAAAATAACAATTCTCACCACTGGGCCAATTGGCAGCATCATGATAAATGGAGAAGAGATTGAGATTGTTAATAATTTCAGTTTGCTCAGTTCCGCTATCAATACACTTGACATCAGCAGTCAGGATATAAAAAACAAATTGCATTAGGAAAATCTGCTGGCAGGGACCTCTCCAGAGTGCTGAAGACCACCAGTGTCAGTCTAGAGACTAAGTAAGGTGCATCTGATTCAGGCCATGGTCTTCACAATTGCTTGCTATGCATCAGAGAGCTGGACAATGACTAAGGATGATAGAAGAATTGATGTCTTTGAGTTGTGGTGCTGGAGAAGAGTTTGAACATTCCATGGACTGCTGAGAGAACAAACAAGTCTGTTCTAGAGAGGGTGAAACCAAGTTGCTCCTTGGAGGCAAGGATTTTGAAGCTCTGTCTCACATACTTTGGGCCTATTGCCAGGAGGGACCAGTCCTTGGAGAAGGACATCATGTTTGGGACGGTGGAGGGACTGCACAGGAGAGGAAGACCTTGGATGAGATGAATTGACACAGTAACTGAGGTAATCGGGGTAGGTGCATCAGAGACTGAGTGGCTCAAGATATAGAGCAGGGTTCAGAGCTATTGAGCGTGGGGTCCCTGTGAGTCACAGGTGAGTCGATGGCAGATAACAATAATGAATACAACATGGAAGGGGAGACTTCCACCCCTGAACCACCAGTGCCCTCATCTGATGCTCACTGACACTGGGTCAGTTTAATTCACAATGATGTGACAGGGCGGAGTAGAACTGCCCATAGGGTTTGTAAGGCTGCAAATCTTTCAGAAGCGGATTGCCTCATCCTTGTCCTGCAGAGTGTCACACCACTGAATTTTTGGCTAGCTGCCTAACACCCTGCTGCATGTACCACAGGGCTCTTTTGAAGAGCTGGTAGGGACGTCGCATCAGTCAGGGCAGGCGATATGTCGGGCCTGGAGACCTCAGTGCTCTCTGGAGCGTTAGTTGCTGAGCAATGCTTCTGTGCATCTCCACTCCCCACTTTCTTCTTTGAGCTGATCCAGCTTTCTGCTGCCATGGGGAAAAACAAGAACAAACAAACAAAACAACAAAACAACTCAGCTCATTGCCATGGAGTTAATTTCAAGTTAGTGACCCACCATCAGGTTTCTTTTTCCTGTGGAATGGTACTCATAGAGGCAGGGGCAAAAGCTATCTGTCTATTTTATATTGGTTTGCATATAACATTCGTATATATTGTGGTTCCTTTGTGAACTTGTGTTTCATCCATCCCTTTATTCACATTGTGTTTCATACTATCATTCCCATACACTGTATTTATAAAATTAATCACCGTTGATCTATTACTATTACCCTGTCTTTTGAGGTCCCCACTGGATCTTTCTCAATTCCTTCCCTCCCTTCCTCTGCTCACCATACTCTGCGTCTTCATGATTTTCTCCCTCCCCACTCTCAGCCGTCCCACCTACCCACCCCACCCACCCTCACTCCCTCCCCTTCCCTCCTTGGACTTTAACACACATCTTACTACTTATCCTTCTGTTTTTACAATAATGGTCTTATGCAGTATTTGTCCTTATGAGACTGAGTTAGTTCACTCAGCATAATGCTCTCTAACATCTCCCATGTTATATAGTATTTTTCAAAATTATTGCTTCTGACTGCTGCATAGTACTCCATTGTGTGTGTATCACTGTTCATCAATTTATTTGTGGATGGACATTTGCGCTGTTTCTATTTACTTGCTTTTGTGAATGCTGCTGCTATGAATGAACATTGATGTTAAAATGTATCTGTTTCTTTAAAACTCACCTTTTAATCTCTTGTAGTTCTAATTTTACTTGAAGCCTTTGTGACACTTTCACTGTTGGATCCCTCCTGATGGCGCGTCTGTGACACATCTGATTTCCCCACCTCTCAGTTTCTTTCTAAAAATTTTATTGTGGCAAATTATGTGTTATGTATATATTTATGTTATATATGTATAACAAAACTTACTGCCTTAACTATTTTTAATGCAAAGTTCAGTGGCATTAATCATATTCACCATGCATTGCTACTTTCACTACCAATTTCCAAAGCTTTTTTCATTACCCCAAGCAGAAACTCTGTTTGGAGCTCTGGTGGGTCAGTGGTTAAAGAATTGAGTTGCCAACTCAAAGAGAACTCTTGCTACACCCTCTCCAAGACATATTTATTTGTTCTTTCTCTGTCCATGGGATGTTCAGTGCTCTTCTCCAACACCACGACTCAAAGCCATCAATACTTCTTCCATCATCCTTAATCATTGTCCAGCTCTCAGATGCATACGTAGTAAGTGATCAGAAAGACCATGACCTGAATCAGATGCACCTTAGTCCTTAAACTGACATCATTACTCCTCAATAATTTGGAGAGCATCCTAACTAATGAGTTTTGCTTAGATCTTTTCTTTTGTTGGAGGTTGAAAATGATTAAAAAATGCTGTCATTTCTTCTGCTCTGGTAGTGTCGTCTGCAGGGAATTGCTGCTAACCGAATGGCCACACCTCTCCGACTGTTTGACACTATCAGCAGCTCTGAGGGGGAACAATGGACAGTCTCCTCTGATGTGATTTGTAGCTTCTGAAAACCCGCTAGAGGTTAGGTTATGAGTTGGTTCCGATTCAACAGGAATAAGACTGAGTGGATGTGCTCACCAAGTTGTGTCAAGAAATCTGGAGAACAACCACTTGGCCAACTGACTGAAAGAGATCTATATTTGTTCCCATTTCAAAGAAAGGTGACCCAACAGAGTGTTGAAACTATAGAACAATATTGTTGATTTCACATGCAAGCAAGACTCTGCTGAAGATTATTCAAAAATGACAGGAACAGAATTGCCAGAAGTCCAGGATGGGTTTAGAAGAGGTCGTGGTACTAGGGATATTGTAAGTAATGTTAGATGGATCTTGGCTGAAAGCAGGGAGTACCACAGGAATGTCTATCTGTGCTTCATTGATTATGCAAAGGCGTTTGGGTGGACCATAACAACTGTGACTGACTCTGAGAAGAATGGGAATCCCAGAACACTTGATTGTGCTAATGCGAAACTTATACTTGAGCCAAGAGGCAGTCATCAGAACAGAGCAAGGAAACACTGCATGGTTCAAAATTTGGAAGGGTGTGCTCCAGGGATGTGTCCTGTCTCCATACCTTTTCAATCTGTATGCAGAATAGATCATCTAGGAGGCTGGGCTCTATGGGGAGAAATGCGGCATCAGGATTGGTGGAAGATCTATCAATAATCTGTATTATGCAGATGATACAACCCTGCATGCTGAAACTGAGGAGGATCTGAAGTGCTTGCTGCTGAGGGTCAAGGACTGCAACCTTCAATATGGATTGAGGCTCAATGTCAAGAAGACAAAGATTCTAACCACTGGACCTATTGGCAGCGTCAGGATGGATGGTGAAGAGACTGAGATTGTTCACAGCTTTAGTTTGCTTGGCTTCACAGTCAACACTCTTGGCACCAGCAGCCAGGAAATTAAAAGACGTATTGCCATGGGAGAGTCTGCTGTTAGGGACCTCTCTAAAATACTGAAGAGCAACGGTATCTAGTACAGGCCATGGTCTTTGCAATCACTTGTTATGCGTCAGAGAGTTGGACAATGACCAGGGAGGATAGAAGGAGAATTGATGCTTTTGAGCATTG
The DNA here is from genome assembly GCF_000299155.1 of Elephantulus edwardii. NCBI lineage: Eukaryota > Metazoa > Chordata > Mammalia > Macroscelidea > Macroscelididae > Elephantulus > Elephantulus edwardii. The sequence goes on from NW_006400017.1 coordinate 1,294,292, forward strand.
GTGTTGGAAAAGAGTGTTGAGGGTACCATGGACTGCTAAGAAAACAAACAGAGTCATCCTGGAGAGGGTTAAACCTGGCTGCTCCTTGGAGGCAAGGATTCTGAGGCTTCGTCTGACATACTTTGGACATGTTGTAAGGAGGACCGGTCCTTGGAGAAGGACATCATGCATGGGAGGGTGGAGGGCAGGCATAGCAGGGGAAGGCCCTCTATGAGGTGGATTGATTCAGTGACTGGGGCAATCAGGATGAGTGTATTGGAGACAGTGGGATTGGCACAGGACAGAGCAGAGTTTAGAGCTGTTGTACATAGGGGTTGCTCTGAGTCGCAAGCGACTCGACGGCACATAACAACAACCACCATTTCTTCTCTGTTTATTAGCGAACATTCTTCTGTAAAAGAGGATTTCCCCACCCTTGCCACATTATTTGAGTTTTACTATGGACATGGTCTTCTCAGTCACCTGCTACATGTCAGAGAACTGGACAGAAAAGTCATGGGAAAAGTATAGCTAGAGTGCTCCTAGAAGTCAAAGATTGTGAAGCTTCACTGTCATACTTTGGACATGTAGCCAGGAGAGGCTATTCCATGGAAGAAGACATCGTGCTTGGAAAGATGGAGGGGCAATTCCAAAATCAATCTCCATAATAGTCTATGTGTTTCCTACTGCCAAAGGGGCCCTTTAGAGTAGTGAGAGAAGATCTTCACCCTGAAACCCACAGCGTCCCTTTTCAGCAGGAAGTAGCTAAGAGAATACGCCGTCCCCTTTTCCTTATGACTCAGGGTGAAGTCTCTCTCAGGGAGGAGGGATAGGGAATGGCAAAGGATACACTGACAAAGAAGAATAATCAGAACTGGCTTTGACAAGCACTGTGGCATTTGGACAAGAACGAACTGGGAGGAGGGTAGAGAGAATAGTGAAACAATGAATGAGTGGAAGCCCAAAATCTCTGTAAATGTTTATGAAAATTAATAAAATATAATTATAGAAAAAAAAAAAAAAAAAGATGGAGGGGCAGCAATGGAGAGGAAGACCCCAGCGAGATGGATTGACACGGTGACTTCAGCAGTGGACTCTAGTGGATCAGAGATGAGGAGGATGGCACAGGATAGAGGAGGGTTCATGTTCATGTCAGCTGTTCACAGGGTGGGTCTCTGAGTCACACTCAGTGGCACCTAAAGCAACAACAACATGAATGTTGAACATGAGTGCAGATTCTTTTTAAAAATATTCACTGTGTTATAATCCATTTGCATGATTTTTATTTCTGATAATACAGATTGTTCAAAAATGTGTCCAATGGGAAACTTTTCAAGCAGCTCTTACATCTTTTGGCCGCACCATTCCATAAGCATGTCCCTTCTGCACCAAATACTCCAGGCTGACCTTATTAGCCTAACCTGGGACCAGCCATTTTTCTAAGAAGTCCTGGTTTCTTTTAGCAGGGAATCAAATATGCCAGTCAACTCCAGGAACAAATAAGTATACTTTCCCCACATTCATAGTGTACTGCTTTCAGTCAGCAGAGCTGGTAGGCACACACACGCACACGCACGCATACACATGCATATGCACACACACACACAAATACACAAATTTATCTTGATTCCTCTAACTTAAAGCCAATACCAGCGGATACATCTGTGCTTTCCTGTATTTATGCTGGGAAGCCGGAGTAGCATTCACTTCCTAAAACTAAATGCTTCTGGAAACTCTACAAGTTCTCTAAACTCTACAAACTCTCTAAATTCTTTAAATATACAGAAATTATGGTAGTTATAGAACAGAGTTCTGTACAAAAATGTTAGTCATAGAACAGAGTTTAGATCTTTTGTGCAAAACTTACTCTCAGTTGTATTCAACTTGGCGACATTTAACCACTGCTAAGTGAAATGAGTGCTGTTCTTTCTTTAGGAGCACTCTTCCACTTTGTATATCACTCTTTGTCAGTGTGCAGTATGAAGTAACCTGGGTTTGCTGTGATGCTGAACCTTGTGCCATTGATATATCAAATACGAGAATGGCTTCCCAATGTGGACAGTGTTTGGTGGAGCTGCCAGATGTGGAACAGGTTTGGAAGCAGGAGTGGCATCCACTGCCTAAACCACATGCCTCTGGAAACTCTATGAACTTGATGAAAGGACGAGTTATGGAAAGGCATTATTTCTTTTGTTCATAGAGTCGTTATGAGTTGTGCTCGACTTAACGGCAATCAACAACAACAACTTGCTTTTCTCCAGTAATCCGATTTCCAACAGTTTCAATATAAGCATGAATTTATGCTATAACACATGGTTTTAGAACTTTTAAACTGTTGCCACGGCCTACAACAAACTATGTAGTGTTAGGACTGCTCCGTAGGCCTTTTCTTTTCCCCTTGGAATGCGTCCCTCAAAGGTGCACGGAGTTCAAAGGTTAATTGTATTGATTCTTTTCTCTGTGAAGACATATTATCAGCTTGATATATTGTCCACTGCCATCAAGTTGATTTCAACTCAAAGAGATCTGTCAAACAGTAGCATCTCTCCTTTCCTAGGCTGAACCCTTACAAAAGCCCACTGCCTCGTCCTCTCCTGCAGAGCATTTGGTAGGTTTGAACTGCCAGTCTTCCTGTTAATAGCCAAGTGCTCAATCACTTGTGTCCCCCGAGCTCTTTAACGTAACGTATTGTTAGGGCCAGTTGTTTCTGTTCAAATGAGGGCTTGCTTTTTGTGATTTTTTAACTTCTTTTTCTTTTTGAATATGTAGATTCTTTACAAAGTCAAAACTCTGTTAAAAGGTGTGCTCTCAATTCATATGCTTACATCGTTTTCGTTTGTTCTTTTAAACTAGTTGCTGTCGAGCTGACTAATTCATGTTGATCATGTATGGCAGAGCAGGACTCTGCTCCACAGGGTGTTCAATGGCTGATTTTTGGGAAGCAGGTTGCCAGGCCTTTATTCTGAGGCACCTCTCCTTGGACTTGGTTGCCACCAATCGTCTTGACTGTTTGCATCACTGGAGGACTTGGCCCACACCTTCACTCATTAGTTTCTCCTCCCTGTGTGCATGCATGCTTGCTTTTTTCCTGCCTGTTTTCCATCCTTACTCCTTCCCTGCCTCTTCCTTTCCACAACAATAAGCAAATACATATCTTATTTTCCTTTCTTGCTGTATATGTTCTTGTGGATCTCGCTTTCTTAACTCTGTGAAGAATGGGAATCCCAGAACACTTGATTGTGCTAATGCGAAACCTATACTTGGACCGGGAGGCAGTCATCAGAACAGAGCAGGGAAACACTGCATGGTTCAAAATTGGGCTGCATCCTGTCTCTCCATACCTTTTCAATCTTTATGCAGAACAGATAATCCAGGAGGCTCGGTTCTATGAGGAGAAATGTGGCGTCAGGATTGGAGGAAGACTCATCAACAGTCCGCGTTATGCAGATAACACAACCCTGCTTGCTGAAACTGAGGAGGAACGGAAGGACTTGCTGTGGAAGGTCAGGGACTGCAGTCTTCAGTATGGTTTGAGGCTCAATATAAAGAAAACAAAGATTATCACCAATGGGCTGATGGCAGCATCATAATGGATGGTGAAGAGACTAAGGTTGTTCATAGTTTTTGTTTGCTTGGCTCCACGGTCAACACTCTTGACACCAGTAGCCAGGAAATGAAAAGACGTATTGCGATGAAAAAGTCTGCAGTTAGAGACTTCTCTAAAGTACTGAAGTGCAATGACATCAGTTTGGAGATCAAGGTGTGTCTGATACATGCCATGGTCTTTGCAATCACTTGCTATGCATCGGAGAGCTGGACAGTGATTAGGGATGATAGAAGGAGAATTGATGCCTTTGAGCTGTGGTGTTGGAGAAGAGTATTGAATATACCATGGACTGCTAAGAAAATGAATAGGTTTGTCCTGGAGAGGGTGAAACTAGGCTGTTCCTTGCAGGTAAAGATTCGGAAACTTCATCTGACATACTGTGGACATGTTGCAAGGAGGGACCAGTCCTTGGAGAGGGACATCATGCTTGGGATGGTGGAGGGACAGTGCAGGAGACGAAGACCCTCGTTGATATGGATTGATTCGGTGACTGGGGTAATGGAGGTAGGTGTGTCAGAGATGGTGAGATTGGCACGGGATAGGGCAGAGTTTAGGGCTGTTGTACATAGGGTTGCTATGAGTCGCAGGTGACTTGACGGCACATAACAACAACAACATCAAGATAAATAATTTCATAGAGATTCTCCTTATTTTAAGAATGCCTGTGTAGCATCCTTGTTGTGTGGCCAGTCCGTAATGATTCAGCCCATCTCTGATGTAAGGGCATCTAGTTTGTTTCCAGTACGATGCTATTACAAACAGTGCTGCAACGAACAGCTTTGTGCATCTGCTGTTTGGCATTTGTGGTGGTGTAGCTCCAAGTGTAATTCCCAGAAGGCACATTGCTGGATTAAAGGATAAATGAGGATTTTGTTAGAAATTGCCTCATTCCTCTCCATGGGATTGCCTCATTCTACACTGCAACCTCCCACAAGTAATATGAGGTTGGGGGTGCCTGCTCCCCCAATTGAGGATGTTGCCAGGTTTTCATTCATGTCAGTTGGATAGAATTGCATAGAACATATCAGAGTGGCTTCAACTGCACTCTCTGGTGAATGAAGATGAGCAAATTATTTGTATATTTCATAGGTTTATGGGTTATTTGTATATTTTTATAGGTTTGTGGGTTATTTGTATATTTTCATAGGTTTATGGACAATTTTGTATATTTTTTCCCATGAACTCTCCGTCTTGTGTCCATTTCCCCTGGTTTTTGAAGAGGTCTTTATAAAGATGATTCCTATAATTTATGACTCAGTTCTTTCCATCCACTCTGCTCACAACCTCATCTAGCTTCTGTGACTTCTCACTGAGATTGCAACTTCTTCCTAAGGCTGGTTTCCAGGTCTTCTCCCTCTGGTTCTCCCCTCTCATCCACTCTGTGCATTGCAACCGTGAGGGGACCCTGGTGGTTCTAAAGTAGCATTCTTGCCTTTCACTTGTATAGGAGAGGCAGGCTTTCTTCTGGGCCAACTCATCTCATACACAGCTACCACCCATCTGTCAGTGGAAGCTTGTGGGTTGCTGTGAGGTTGAACAGGCTTCAGCTCAGCTTCCAGGCTAAATCAGACTGGAAAGAAAGGCCTGGCAATCTCCTTCTGAAGATCAGCCAGCCAGTGAGCTCTTTCCTAGACCACAGTGGCCCATTCTGCAACCAATCACAAGACTCTTGCCATTGAGTGTGGGTTACCATGAGTCAGGGGCTCTGTGAGTGTAGAGAGTGAACTGCTTTCCTGCTGAGAATTTATGGCCTACTAGGGTCACTATGAGTCACCTACAACTTGACGGCACTTAACAACAATAACATCAACATAGAGAGTGATCATTTGGCCTAGTGGACAGAAAGCGATGCTACCAAGCCAAAGGTGGGTGACTTTTAATCCGCGGCCCTAAGGCCTGTCTTTCATTGTGTTTGTTCAAAACATTCTTCTAGGTCGTATAGCTCTGGTGCATCCACTTGCTGTACAGCGGTAACTTGTGCTTGCTGTGAAGCTGAACACTGTGACACTGATGTGTCAGATGTGTTAATGGTTACCCATGGCAGACAGTGTTTGGTTGGGCTCCTTAATTAAAACAAGCTTGGAAGCAGGAGTGGCATCCAGTTCTGTAATAGCTTGCCTCTGGAAACCCTATGAACCTGGAGAGAGGATGAAAGTTGCACAAATGATGAGGACTTTCCTTAATAGTAGGGTTGCTATGAGTCCCCTCGACTCGATGGAACTTAACAACAGGTGTACGACGTATAGCCAGTTCACTGTCAATGTTTTCTGAATTCATGAACAGTTCAGCTCCATCTGTTCATAGATCACTTGGTGCCAGTTAAGAATTGACTGAATAAATATAAGAACTGACTCAAAGAATTAGTTGGTTCTTCATTCCCATGGACAAAGCCCAAATTTCTGAAGGTTGAATGTGCACTTTGAGAATTAATCAGGTGCCATTGAATATGCTTCCAGTGGGAGGTTCTTATTCAAGTTTGCTTCAGTTCCAGTCCTCAGTGAATCTGTTTCTCCAGCAGATGTTAATAAATGAAGCTGAAGGTTACAAGCTGTAGTTTGGCTCCTCTGGGCTTTTGACAAGAATCACCATTGGTTAAAAGTTTCAGAGTGCAGCCTTGTACCTGATTTGGCACGAAGGATATTAATTAGTGTCACAAGGGAAACTGCTGGTCTCCTTGCTTTCAGCTGTTGTCACGAGATTGGGGGGGGGGACTCACATTCAGGTTAGAACAGAGAAGTGCTAAGGAGCCCGGGCAGATGCCTAGTGGGGAATGTGTTGCATTTGAAAAATGCGGAGCATTGGTTTGAGTAAAACTCTATTCCCAGAGTCACCTGGTCATGGATTAAAGGGGACTAGGGGGCGAAGAGTGGGTCGTGGCTCCTCAACTTGATTGAGAACCCTTAGAATGATCAGCAGAGAAGCATAGTTGACCATTGAATAAGAGGAGGGTCAGAAGTGCCAACACCATCCCCAGAGTGGAAGATCTACACATAACACTCACTCCACCCCCCCCACCCCCCCAGAAACTTGGCTTGCTAATAATAGCCGAACTGTTGGCTGGAACAGTGCTGATAACATAAGCAGTCAATTAACACATTTTAATATGCTATATATAATATAGGGAGTTCTGGTGGCCTAGTCCTAGGGAATTGTGCTGTTAACCCAAAAGTGGTGGCAAATCTACCAGCAGCTCCATGGAAGGAGGCATTTTCCTCTCATGTGATTTACAGGAAGGTCTGGTGGCCTAGTGGTAAGAAGCTATGCAACAATCCTGAGGGCGCGCAGTTCAAATCCACCAGATGCTCTGCTGGAGAAGGAGAGGCAATCAACCCGATTCCACGGTACACAACAAGAAAAAACAAAACAAAAACCCATGTGATTTACAGCCTCTGAAATCCCACTGAAGGCAGTTATGACCCAGTGGCAATGAGTTTAAGGTGTTGGGTTTTTTTTCCCCTTATGTTATATGAGCGTTGTTTGTTTGTTTTTGAGATACACACTGCACCCACATGCAAGCTGTATTTTCAGTATAAGACAAAAAGAGATTTTCCCCAAAACACAAAGTTCTCACTCCTGCTGGCACAGTGGCAACAATGGCTTCCCAGATTTCCTTTTCTTTTTTACAGTGGTCCTTATACTGGATTCATTGATCTTTTAGAAATTTTTTTATTCTTTTTTAAAAAATTCATTTATCTTGAAATGGCAGCAACCACAGCTGCAGGCTTCCAGCTACTACTGTATCAAGCCATTCCATTTCTTGTAACGCTGTGACTCTTCCATGTTTCCGGGGAGCACTTTGAACATCAATAGTGGCACCTAGTATGGATCAACAGGTCTCAGTCAAGGTTTATGATACAGCACTAGACACTAAGACAAATACTTGGGACCTTCGACAGAGAACTTGTGATGCACGATTTACTGGAGAGATTCACTGCTCATGCGATCATTAGGGTCCCAGGACCTTTGGGGGGAGGATCTGTATGTAAGTGGACCTATGACATTTAATCCCATGTTGTTCAAGGTTCACCTGGATTTTCAAGTGACTAACGTATTACTTGCTGTTGTTTGAGGCCCTCAAGCTGACTTTGACAGTGATTCTGTGAACAGATCTGAACTTTGCCTTATCCTGTGCTGATGCACTACATACAGCCAAGCAGTCTGGTCCTAGCCTAGCTTTGTTGTTGTGTGCCGTTGAGTCAGACCTTCCAGCAGCTGGTGGATGCAAATCACGTTCCTTTGGGATTACAGCACAGCTTCATAGCACTAGGCCAACACAGCTCCAGCCTAGCATAGTCCTACTGATTGAATAAGCCACAAAGTGCCTGCCAGAAACAAACGGTGTTGCTGCTGAGGAAAAGGGAGTTGATATTTTTTTTTTTAATTGAGGTTTTATTGTAAGTTTATAAAGATTTCCTTTCATTCATTGTTGCACATTTTCCTCCCTGCCCTACTCCCACCCAGTTCGCTTTTTCCTTTGGGAAAAAAGTTCTTTCATTGTTGTTATACAGTTCTCCTGTCCCCCCACTTTACTACGCAGCTCTTAATCTGGGAGTTGATTTTAAGCTACCCAGAGCTTGTTGAGCTCACTGGGAACAACCTGGGGACAGAGGTGGAGCTTCTGTCAACTCTGTTTTTGCTCCGAGGCTTTGCACAGAGGTTGTTGCTGATCTGCTCACCACTTTCACTCACCATTAAAACTGTTCCACTGCCATAGTTGCCAAGGTGCATAGCCCATTGGCAAATTTGGAGGGCACTATTTTCCAGATCACTTCAGTAAGAGTTTCGGTCTAACCAGAGCAGTTCCTGGGCTCAATATTCGGCCTGTGCCTCTCATGCATAGCCACCAGCCATCTGTCAGTGGAGGCTTGTGTATTGTTATTAGACTGAAAAGATCAGTCTCATAGCTCAGCTTCCAGAGCTCAGCTTCCAGACTAAGAAAGACCTAAGTGGAGACTTGTGACTCATCCACAGCTGATTACTGGGATGGCTCAGGACTGGGCAGTGGGTTTGACTTGTTGTGCTTGGGGTCCACATGGGTCAACGTGTGTGTGCTTGGGGTCCGTGTGGGTCAACGTGTGTGTGCTTGGGGTCCGCATGGGTCAACGTGTGTGTGCTTGGGGTCCGTGTGGGTCAACGTGTGACTTGACGGCAGCCACCACCAACACTCACCACCACAGTGGGGTTCCTCCTGAGTAGTGCAAATGGTTAACACACTCAGTAAACTGAAGGACTGGAGGCCCGAGTCCACCCGGAGATACCTTGGAAGAAAGAGCTGGCGATCCACTTACAAAAACTCAGCCACTGCTGTTTGAATCCACCAGATGCTCTGCTGGAGAAGGTGGGGCAATCTCCTCCTGTGCCAGTGGAATCTGATTTGTTGGTACATGTTTGCATTAAAAAGAAACAAACACCAAAACCCCAAAACCTTCTCCATTGAAAACGGCACACAGAGTGCAGCCCTCTGGCACACAGAGAAGAGTTGGAGTTGGAGTTGGAGTTGGAGTTAACTTGCTGGTCACCAGCTCTGCTGGTGGATTCTGGTCTGCAGAGGGTTAACGGGCTTGCAATAATCCTGCCTTCTCAGGGGTACCTCTTGACATATTAGGCTCAGCCTAGGCAGCCCACAGGCTCCCAGCACAACCCCAGCCTGCCTTCGAGCAAGAACAAAAACCCCAAGGTTCTGCCCAGAACTGTCCCCCCTCCCCCCTCACTGGATTCTCCTCTCACTAAGGAATCTCATCCCAAAGATCTGTTTGTTTCCTTCTGTTACTTTAGCCAGCTGGCTTGAATTGACCTGGAGGAGGGTGACTAAGGGGAAATGGAGTATTTTCAGCCAGGGGCCATGGCAGTGGCTGTATCAAGTGTCTTTTTGAGGCAGCGGATTTCGCGACAGGTGTGTTTTTATTCAGGAAGAATAATGCCCTTGATTTAGAAGGATGACTGCCCTTCCAAGAACTGCTCCACCTCCAGTTTAATTGACATGGATGCCAACACACCCCCCCCCCCCTTTTCAGAGGGACCATTAAGCTGTACTCCAGGAGATCCGGGTTCTAGTCCCCCTTTCCCCTTTCTTTACTATGTGAACTCACAGTTCTTTTTAAAACAGACATCTGTCCTGCCTGCCTCACAGGATTGAGGAGAAGGATCAAGGGAAAGGGATCTGAGGCTGGGAAACCTGCAATGATACCCTCATGGAGAACATAGTGCTGATGAAGCTGGAGGAGGGCCGGGGACGAGGATTGGACATGGTGTTCAGACCCGAGAGGTGATGGACACAGAAGGGACAGACAGACAGGATGAGGTCCCGAGTTAGGCTATTTCCCAAGTACCAATGTGCTTGATATATGGGTGGAAGAAATGCCCAACCACACATTTTCAAATAAAATTTTACCAGGGCAAAGTTTACATCCCTTCAAAGATTAATTATTCTTTCTTAAAAATACATAGGACATAAAGTTTGCCATTTAACCATTAAGTACACACTTCAGTAGCATTAAGTATATTCACTATGTTGTGTCACCATCGCCATTAAATATTTCCAAAACTTTTTCATTGTCTTAAGTAGAAACTCGTTGTTGTTGTTGTTGTTGTTAAGTGCCATGTGCTGTCGAGTCGTAGGTGACTCATAGTGACCCTATGAACGAAAGTCCTGGACACCTGTATAACTTTCATCCTTTCTCCAGGTTCATAGGGTTTCCAGAGGCAAGCTATTATGGAAGTGGATGCCACTCCTGCTTCCAAAATTGTTTTAATTGGGGAGCTCCACCAAACACTGTCTACCATGGGTAACCATTATCTCATTTGACACATCAGTGTCACAGTGTTCAGCTTCACAGCAACCACAAGTTACTTCTGTACAGCAAGTGGACATACCTAGGTTACACAACCTAGAAGAATGTTTCACCAAAACCAGTTCAAGACTGGCCTATACAGAAACCTTTTTAAACAGGGAGCTCTGGTGGCCTAATGGGTGAGGAGCTGTGCTGCCAACTCAAAGGCAGCAGTTCGAATCCACCCACTGCTCCATTCAGAGAAAGATAGGCAATCTCCTCCCTCATGTGATTTATAACCTCTGAAAACCTGCAGGAGGGTCAGTTCTGACTTGACAGCAGTGAGCTGAGCTGAGTTGATCCACTAAATAGTACTTCCCCCTCTTCCCCTCCTTTCAGCTTCTGGTAACCACTGGTCTACTTCTTGTACTTGCTAAAAAAGAAAAAAATGGTTGTATTTTTTTATTTAAATTTTAACAATTTGTTTTTTAACTATTTTGCCGTTTTTCTAGAAAAAGTAATTTTTCTAATTATTAGTTCCCCATAAGACTGGCTATTTTTATGGAAATAATTCACGTACATATAGTACATGTCATCATGTAGGATTAAGGACATAGTGAAAATACTGATTTCGCCACCAGCTCCATTCTATCAGGCCCCTAGAAGGACTCACTCTTACCTTTTCCAGGTATTTCCCTTTGTAATCTATTTATTCCTATGTTTACAGTTGAGATTATTATGTAAATTCCTTTTTTTTGGTGCCCATGTATAATTTCTTGATTCCCATCATGGAGGATAAAGGTTTAGCTCTCCAACTCTGGGACCCCCTCACTGCCAGGCTCTCAATTCTCAGTGTGGTCAGATCACAATTCTGAGTTAAATCACTGGTCAGTGTTCATTCTCACTCTGCAGAGCATGTTCAGGTCAGAATGTCCTCCACTGACTTCTCCCCTGAAGCTTCTATGATGGATTCAACACTTGCTCACAAATGATCCCTTACTTCCAGGAAAAGGAGGCCTCTGATCCTCCTTCCCTCTTGAATACAGTAACTTCATCCTAGAGAAATGGGTGGGAGAGCACGGCTGAAGTACTCATGTATTATTTCTGATTCTGAGACACCAAAGGTGGCATAGTCTCTCTCTTTTTATCTTTCTCCATGACCCACTGGTGTCTTGAGTTACCATGGAAGGTGTCTGGTTATTTTCAGCCAATATTTTAAAGAGATAAAGTGAAAAGATGAGCGGGTGAGCGCATGAGCATGCACTCTCCATCTGAGAAGACCCGGTTTGTCCATTCTCAAGTGATTCAGATCTTCTACTATAGATACCAACTGTGTGAGGGAGGAAGCCTCTGAGATAATTCTAGCTTCAGCTACCAAGTGAGAACTTCCTAGCTGATCTCAGTCAGCTGCCAGAGTGAAAGCAAATGGGAATACATACTAGCTGTAGTTTGATGCCACTGACTCGGACAGTTTGTTACACAGCAGTAGCTAACAGGAACATTGCTTATGCTGCAGTCTCCCCCATCTCATTTGACTGTAACTCCATCCTTCTGTTGCCTCAGACCAAAGATCCTGAAGCCATTCTTGCCTCTTCTTTCTATCACCCCTCACATCCAACATGTTCAGAAATGATTCAGCACTGCCTTCCAAATGCACCCAATTTCTGACCACTTCTCACCGACTCCACTGCTAGTGCCTGTCTTTCACCTGGACCCTGGCAATGGCTTCTTCTTCCTACTAGACTAGTTTCAGTATGTCAGGCTGAGTTACCCTGCGAACATCTAAATCATATCATGTCAAACCTCTGCCAAAGAAACAGAACACAAAAGCAAAACAAGCCTGCGGCAGCTCCCATTTCTGGGAGTAAGAAGCAGAGGCCGCACCCTGGGCTACAGCGCCCTGCACATTCTGGTTTCTCTTTTCTCACCGACATCATCACTTTTGCTCTTCAGTTTTGCTGCAACCCCACTCTCTTTGCTGTTCCATGCATGTGCTAGAGTCACTCGCACTCGAACCTTTTGTGGGGGTCATTTTCTTGTTTTTTTTTTCCTAGAAATGATAATTACTCTTTGCATTTTTATTATTTGCCACATATTTTATGTGTTGTTGTTCTTGTTGTTATGTGCCATCAGGTGGCCTGTCACTAACAGCCCTAAACCTTACTCTATCCTATGCCAATCTTATTGTCTCTAATGCAACTACCCCCATTACCCGTCACTGAATCAGTCCATTTCATCGAGGGTCTTCCTCTCGTGCACTGTCCTTCCACCCTCCCAAAGCATGACGTCCATCTCCAAGGACTGGGCCCTCCTTGCAACATGCCCAAAGTATGTCAGACAAAGCTTCAGAATCCTTGCCTCCAAGCAGCAGCCCAGTTTCATCCTCTCCAGGACGAACCTGTTTGTTTTTCTAGCAGTCCCTAGTATATTCAATACTCTTCTTCAGCACCACAGCTCAAAGGCATCAGTTCTCCTATCATCCCTAATCATTGTCCAGCTCTCTGACATATTTTATGTACCAATTGCTAATTTTTTTTCCTTGCAAGTGCTTCAGTGTTTTTGCCTATGGTTACTATTTTCTAGACGCTCACAAATGTTATTTCCTTTCACTCCTTGAGTGTTGCCTCCCGGGAGCCTGCCATCTTCCGCTTCCCTCAGGGCTGCCCTCTTGGCATTTCCTCCCCTGCGCTCCTTCCCATAACTCTTACTTCCACATCTCCTTTCTTTGTTGACTTTTTGTTTACATTTTGTTTGTGCTTTGTTTACATTTCCCTGGAGTACATTCTTCAGTTGCTCCTCTGAGAAGCTATACATATGAGATAAAAATCGAGGTGTTGGGTGTTTAAAATGTTTTTATTTCACTGTGAATGTCCCCAGTTGTTTGTGAACAAGTATTCTAGGCTGAAAAGAATTTTCATGGAGAAATTTGAAGTTTCTGTTATTTTTTAACTAATGGTGTGGTTGTTTAGAAGTTCAATGATGTTCTGATATCTAATCCTATGTATTTGTCCCCCTTCTCCTGGCAGCTTTGAAATTCTGTTCTTTATTTTGTGTATTCTGAAATTTGTGATGATGAATCTTGATATGAGTCTTTATTTATTGTGTCAGAGACACAGTGGACACGTATGTCCTGAATGTATGTTCTGAGAAATTCAGAGAAATTGGTTTTGCTGTAATTCCCTTCCTCCCACCCCCCCTCTCCTCTTTCCTCACTCTTAGGATTCCTATTACTGAAATTTATATCTACTGAGCTGGTCTTGCTTCTTATTTCTCTGCAATTGTTATTATCTTGAAATTTTCTTTTCATTTTGCTTTATGCTGTTTTCTAAAACTAACTTTTAACTATTTTATTTTTACTGTCCTTTTAAAAATTTTCTTTAAAAATCCCATTTTTTGTTAATCTTTTAAAATAACATTCAATTCTTATTTCATGGATATAACATTTGATTTTATCTTTCTGAAAAAACCTTTTCTCATTTCTCCTTCTTCTTACTGTGTGTGTATGAGAGAGAAGAAACTCATCCCAAGAAACGAACAGGCCTTTATTAAGTGGTCTGAGAGGGTTGCCAGGTGATCACTCACAGAGAGGATCCAAGTGGCGTTCCGGCAGACAAAAGCTGTTTCCTTTTATGGGGCCTGTTAAGGAGATTTAGAGGGGATGGTAGTTTGCTCAGAACTTGGGGACAGTGGTCGTCAGAATATGAGTGGGTCCAGGGCCCAATTAGGCTCTGGCCATCTAGGTAACATTGCCAGGATAGGACCTTGTTGTGCCACCTCAAGGAATGGTCAGGGTCAGGCCTTGGGCTACTAGGAATGGGCAGGGAACCATGATATTCTTCCTTCATTTACAGCACCTCTGTTTTCTCAGGATTCACTTTCCTGCTTGTTTGGATCTTTGGGGATCAAGTTGAAGGCTTTTCCTTAAGTATTTGGTAATCTCCAATTGGCCGTTCTTGTGTAAGCATGAGCCACTAAGATGATGATTGGGTGGGCTTGATGATGGGAAAAGACTTGCTGCAAGGTGATTGGCCAGCACACTGGCTCTTTAATGATGGAGATCCCCAAATGTCAGAATTTGGAGACCTCTTCTCTGGAGCTATCCAGTTTTCCAGAGAGAATGTCTCAGAGCTCTTTCTGGGTGGTGAAGGGCCCGGCAGATGTGTGGAGGGCTGAGGACGAGCCAGCTTTTCTGCTGTACCTTCTTACTTTCAAAAGCAAGAGAAAGATAGAAGGGCTGAGTCCAACCACTTTAGCTCCTCTCTTTTTGGCCCCATACCTTGATCCACCTTCTGTAGATCTTGTTCTATCACCTCCTCAGCATTTACAGAATCCTTTAAAATAAGTTCTCTTCCTTCTTCATTGGCCTTCATGTCTGCAGGAACCCAGGCCATGTGATTCTTTGTCGTGCCAAATCCGTCCATGATCCGATCGTCCAAATATTTGTGGAACTCTTCCAGATTTATCTTTTCTACCATTTCCCCCAAACCCAACCATCAAGGACGTGTATATATTTTACTCCTTTGCTGCCACTGCTGTGGTGTTTTAGGAAGGGGAAGGGGAAGCGAGTGATCTGCTATGTTTACTTAAACATTGGTTGTCTTTTAAGAACAGAAGTGGCTTACATTATTCAAAGATAAGGAGGTGGAGAGGAAATCCAACTTTTCTGAAAGTCGTACACTCTCACTCCTACACCTCTATGTGCTTTATGCGACAGAGAGAGGCCAGAAAATCTACTTCCCTGGCAGTGGGAGCAAGACCCATCTTGGGATTGTTATGAAGATGAAATGATCTAATAAGAATAGTGCACTGCCTGACATATAGTGAGTACTTAAATGGTTTGTTGTTGTGTCCTGTCAAGTCAGAGCCAACCCATAGCTGACCCTTGAGCAGGTTTTCAGAGGCATTAAATCACATGGGAGGAGATTGTCCATCCTTCTCCTACACAGCAGCTGGTGGATTGGAACTATGTGCCTTCAGGATTGCAGTGCAGCTTCTTACCACTGGGCCACCAGAGCTGCCTACTCAAATGGTAGCAGTTGTAAATATTATAATTTTGGGATAGGGAGCTCTAGTGGCCAAGTGGATAAGGAGTTACACTGCCAGCCCACAGGCAAGTGGTTTAAATCTAGCAATTGCTCTGGAGGAGAAAGATGAGTAATCTCATTTCGTGCCATGTACAATCTCTGAAACCCTCTGGAGGGTCAGCTAAGGTAGGTTCTGTCTCGAAGACACATAAAACAACAGTTTTGAAACATACTTTGTAACATGTGCTGGGGTTCTAGGTGAACTTTGATCTATCCTATCCTGTGGCCAATGCAAAAAACAATTTCCTATGGGCTTCTTCTGGGAAACCCAGCAATGTATGGACGGTGTGGCACTCTCTCCGTTTTGCAGAGCCTGTTGGGAGGTCCCTCTTGGCTTGGCCACTTCTGCCTGGTGTGTAATTGGGACATAGGGGACATCCCCGCTCAGCCTGGAGTGTTCTTTTCTTTTTTTTTTTTTTACATGAACCTCTCTCTTTGCCAAGAGTCATTTCGTCTTTTCCCCCAGCCCTTTTCTAATTTTCTTTTGCTCATTACTCCCCATTGACATCTTCTTCATTTCCTAGGGCTGCCATAACAAAATACAGCGTGGCTTTAAAGAGCCAGAATGGATTGACTCCCAGTTGTGAGGCCTGGGACTCTGACTTGAAGGCATCTGCACCGCGATGCTCTCTTTTGGCCACCACTAGGGGAAGGCCTATGCCTTATCTCTTCAGGGTCTATGCTGTCCAGGGCTAGCAAGTTAGTTCTAATTTCAGGGATCCTTTTTTTAAATTTTTTTTATTTTTTTTTAATTTTGTGTACGTGTACCGTCAAATCAGATCTGACTGGTACAGGAGGATATTGCGCCTCCTTCTCCGGCAGAGCATCTGGTGGATTCGAACCGTGTTCCTCTGGGAGTGCAGTGCAGCTTCTTGCCACTAGGCCACCAGAGCTCCCCTAATTTCAGGGATCCTACAGGCCTCAGAACGAAACACTGCGAGTACTGCACCCTCCTCACAATCCCTGCTATGCCGGAGCCCATTGTTGCAACCACTATGTCAATCTGTCTCATTAACAGTCTCCCTCCTTCCTTTTGGCCCACTGCTTTAGCAAGCATGATGTTGTTCTCAGGGGCTGGCTGCTCCTGATAATATGTTCAAAGTATGTGAGATGAAGTCTTGCCATCATTGCTTCTAAGGAACATTCTGGCAGCTTTTCTTCCAAGATAAATTTGTTTGTTCTTCTGGCAGTTTCTGTAGCCCACACATTTCTTGGTATTTGCTGGCTGCTTGTGGCTGTATCTTCACATGCTGTCTCTCAGTGTATCTACGTTATGCTGTTCCTTTTATAAGACAGGGCACCGAAGAAATTTAGTTTAGCACCCACCTTTTTTATTTTTTTAAATTTTTTTCAACTGATATTTTAATGAACGTTTACAGAAAACTTAGACTTCCATTCATTCATTGTTGCACATTTTCCTCCCTCCAGTTCACTTTTCTCTTTAAAAAGATTCTTTCGGACACTATTTTCTTGGGACACCGGAAGAACGTGGTCCTCTTTCTGTGCCTAGCGAAGCCATGGCTCGTGGTCCCAAGAAGCATCTGAAGCATGTAGCAGCTCCAAAGCAATGGATGCTGGACAAACTTACTGGTGTATTTGCTTCTCGTCCATCTACTGGTCCTCACAAACTGAGAGAAGGTCTGTCATTGATCATTTTCTTACGAAACAGGCTTACATATACCCTGACAGGAGATGAGGTTAAAAAAATCTGCATGCAGCGGTTCATTAAGATTGATGGCAAGGCCCAAACTGATATAACCTACCCTGCTGGTTTTATGGATGTGATCAGCATTGACAAGACTGGAGAGAATTTTCGTCTGATCTATAACACCAAGGGTCGATTTGCTGTTCACCACATTACACCCGAGGAAGCAAAGTACAAGTTATGCAAAGTAAGAAAGATCTTTGTCGGCATAAAAGGAATCCCTCATGTGGTGACTCATGATGCTCGAACCATCCGCTACCCTGATCCTCTCATCAAGGTGAATGACACCATTCAGATTGATTTGGAGACTGGAAAGATGACTGATTTCATCAAGTTTGATACTGGTAACCTGTGCATGGTGGCTGGAGGTGCTAACCTGGGAAGAATTGGTGTGATCACCAACAGAGAGAGACATCCTGGGTCTTTTGATGTGGTTCATGTGAAAGATGCCAATGGCAATAGCTTTGCCACTCGGCTTTCCAACATTTTGGTTATTGGCAAAGGGAATAAACCATGGATTTCTCTTCCACGAGGAAAGGGTATCCGTCTTACCATTGCTGAAGAAAGAGACAAGAGATTGGCTGCAAAACAGAGCAGTGGATGAAATGATCTCTAGGTGGTGTGAGTAAAAAGGGCAAAATTAAAGATATTACAGCATGAAAAAAAATAATTCTTTCATTATTGCACAATTCATCCCTCCCCCCACCCCGCAGTCCACTTTACAATGCACCTCTTATACTGGAATGTTGTCATGTAATACCTAATCATATATTCCTTTTAAAATCATATATTCCTTTTAACCAGTTCTTTCCCTTCTCTATTTCAATGAAGTGTACATTATTTATCCCCTCTTTTCTTAGTTTCCCCCTACACCCCCTATCATCTTGATTTATAACAGTGACATAATGCAGTATTTGTCCTTTTGTGACGGAGCTATTTAACTCAGCACAATATCCTCCAAGGTCACCTATTTGTAGAATATTTTATGAGTGCCTTGTTTTTCAGTGCTGTATAGTATTCCATTGTGTGAATATATCACAGCTTCTCTATCCAGCCATTTGTTGATGGGCACTTGGGTTGCTTCCATTTCTTTGCCCATTGCAGCACCCCTCTTAGTCCTACTGTTGTTCTTGTTAGGTGCCATCGAGTTGACTATGACTCATAGCAACCCTATAGACAACAGATCTGTGACCTGCACTGTCCTGTGCCATCTTCATCATCTCTGATGCACTCAATACCATTGTTACGGTCACTATGTATATTTATAATGGTTTCACCTCATTTAAAAAAATATTTTATTTTATTATTTTCTCTGTGTATGTACCATCAAATTCGATCTGACTGGTCCAGGAGGAGATGGCCCCTCCTCAGGCAGAGCATCTGGTGGATTCAAACCACAATATCTCTGGGATTGCAGTGCAGCTTCTTGCCACTAGGCCACCATAGCTCCCCTCACCTCGTTTTTTTAAAGTAAAAAGTAAAGATAGATTTATTAGAAAGTTACATCTCAAAGATGGGATGGGCATGGACCTTCCACTTTGGAAAAGAATTGTGGAAGAGACCTGTTTTTCCTCATTTTTTAACCAATATTCTGTGTGTGTATGTGTGTATGTACTGTCAAGTCAGATCCCGCTAGCACAGGAGGAGATTGCCCCTCTTTCTCCAGCGGTGCATCTGGTAGATTAGAACCACGCGCCTTTGGGATTACAGCACAGCTTCTTGCCACTAGGCCACCAGAGCTCCCTCTCCTCATTTTTAGTGTCTTCAGGTGACTCGATGGCACATAACAACAACAATATGAGAGGCTCTTCTCCCAGTACTGTTTTGAACAATGTTCCTCTATTTTTCATAGAGTTTTTAAAGCCCTGTTATTTCAGAAGTGAATAGCTGATCCTGTGTCTAAATCTGTTTTTTGTTTGTTTGTTTTTTTATTATTTTTTGTGTGTGTGTATGTACCATCAAATCAGATCTGACTAGTACAGGAGGAGATTGCTCCTCCTTCTCCAGCAGAGCATCTGGTGGATTCAAACTGCCTGTCTCTGGGATTGCAGTACAGCTTCTTGCCACTAGGCCACAAGAGCTCCCTCCCTAAATCTGTTTCACTGAAGCTTCACTGAAACCTGTCCATCATGAGTGACCCCACTGGTATTTGAAATACTTGTCTCAATGCTTCCAGCATCACAGCAACCTGCAAGTCATTCCAGTGCAGCAAATAGACAAACAAGTGCTGTACTCACAAAAGCAAACAATAAACAAGCAAGCACATACATACATAAGCTCCAAAATAAACATCAACATGCAAATAGGGGCTCATTAATAAAAGAAAAGAAAATATCTATCTTCAAACAGTGTCATAGTTACAAATACAGTGGATAGGACTTCAGTTTAACTTTTGAGAGGATATAATGTAATCTAGACTATCTTTTTCAATAGTAAAGTCATTCTTTATAACAAAGTGACTTAGATACTAATTTTACCTTCGCCATTTATTGTCTAGGAATAGTTTAACTTTGAGCTCTTGAGTCACTCTTCCTGGGTTGAATGCAACTCTGCTGTATCCCCTGGGCAAGCAACAGCCCTGACACACATCTTTCCTTATTTTAAGCCATGCAGGATTAACTTGTTCAGTTCTCATAACTATTTGCTTGTCTATACATAGGTTCCACATGAGCACAGTTAAGATCTGGGCTATATGAAAAAGAATGTGGCATCAGGATTGGTCAAAGACTCATTAACAATCTGTAATTGCAGATAACAGACCTTGCTTGCTGAAAATGAAGAAAATTTGAAGTTCTCACTGAAGTGTAAAGATTTTATCCTTCAGTATGCATTTCAACATAAAGAAAAAATATTCTCACAATTGGACCAGTAAACAACATCATGATAAACAGAGAAAAAATAGAAGTTGTCAAGGATTTCCTTTTACTTGGATGCACAATCAACAGCAGTCTGGAAATCAAAAGAGGTGCTGCATTGGGAAAGTCTGCCGCCAAGGATCTCTTTACAGTGCCAAAAAACAAGGATATCACTTTGAAGACTAAGGTGTGACTGACCCAAGTTGTAATATTTTCAATTACTTTCTGCAACAGCCAGTGAAAGTTGAATAATGAATATTGTCATTGTTATGTGCCGTTGAATCGCCTATGACACAGTTGAGTCATAATAGCACTATGTACCATAGTTGTGAAGCCTACCCTGTCCTAAGCCAGTCTCACTGACTCTGACACATCTACCATCATTTCCCCAGTTATCATATCAATTCGTCTCAGCTGGGGTCTTCCTCTCCTGGGCTGTCCCTTCACCCTTGTCAGCTTGATGTCCTTCTCCAAGGACCAGTCCCTTCTCTCTCTCCCTTCTGTTAGTTAACATGCCCACAGTATGTGAGACAGAGCTTCAAAACCCTAGCCCCCAAGGAGAAACTTGCTTTCATCCTCTCCAAGACACAGACCTATTTGTTTTCTTGGTGGTCTATGGTATGTTCAAGACTCTTCTCCAGCCCCACAACTTGAAGAAATTGATTCTTCTTCTGTCATCCTTGGTCAATAAGGAAGAGCAAAAACAAATGGCTGCCTTGAATTGTGATGTTGGGAAAGAATATCAAACAGACCATCACATGCTACAATCCTGAAGGTGCACTGTTCGAATCCACCAGATGCTCTGTTGGAGAAGGAGGGGCAATCTTCTCCTGTGCTAGTGATCAGATTCGATGGCATTGTTGTTGTTTAATGCTGTCGAGTCGTAGACGACTCATAGCGACCCTATGAATGAACAGCCTGAACACTGTTCGTACATAGAGTTTCCAGAGGCAAGCCATTTTGGAAGTGGATGCCACTCCTGCTTCCAGGATTGATTTAGTTGGGAAGCTCCAGCCAACACTGTCCACCATGGGTGCCCATTACCACGATTGGCACACCACTGTCACAGGGTTCAGCATCACAGCAACCACGAGTTACCTCTGTACAGCAACGCACAGACCAGTGCACAGACAGAGCAGTTAAAAGTGATATATGATAGGGTATTATAGTTATCACAGGAGTCCAGAATGAGGGTTGCATAGTGGAGTGTACTCGGGGAGGAGGGGGTGACGGGGGGGGGGATTGTATACCAATGAAGGAATTTTTCTTTTACTTTTCAAAGAGAAGAGCAAACTGGGGGGAGGGTTGGGCAGGGGGAAAAGTGCAACAATGAATGAATGGAAATCCAAAATCTCTGTAAATGTTCATGAAAATGAATAAAATTTTTTTAAAAAGTGGGAAAAAAGCCCTAACGAACTTCTGAGCTTTCCTTTGCTTTTCTGTAAAACTGAGTGAGTAGTACCTCCTACTTAGGAATCTTTGGAGCACTGAACAAGGTAACTTATGTGAAGGCACTTTGGAAAACAGAAGAAACTATCATCATTATGTAGGTCCGTCAGTGGTGAAAGTGCTTCATGTCTATTAGTCACAAGGTGAGTAGTTTGCACCCAACCAGTGATGTGTGCCACGATATAAAATGGCCTAGGGATCTACCTCCCCATTTATTTCAGCCAAGAAGAACCTGAAGGAGCTCAATTTTACTCTAACACTTGGGGTCAGTACCAACTCACTGGCCGTGGGCTTGGTTTTGCTACCTTCATTATTATCACTGCCAAGTATGTTGGGTAGAGCCTAGATGTGTAGGGGCCTAGATTATTGTCAACAGAGTTTTCTTTAGAGACTCCAAACCCAGATGTCTCCAAGCCTCTAGATGTTCCTGGATCCCTTGTTGAGAGGCAAATAACTTTCCTGAGAGTTCCTGGTTTAGAAAGGAGACTCAACAGTCATCAGAGATCAAGCAGAAGGCCACTCCTCTAAGCCTAATGACTCTCTCTTTCCCTAGAAACTTGAACGTGTTCTTCCTGCCAGATAGATAACAGGATGCTGAACAAGAAGAAATGACAGGGAGAGGGGCTGGGGATGAGGGGAAGA
>NW_006400017.1:1316482-1342945 GCF_000299155.1 Elephantulus edwardii
GAAGGCGTGAATCTTTTCTTTACATCTTTACTCTCCCTTCTTTCTTTCCAACAGTTTCTTTTTAAATGTCCTAATTTTCCACAGTTGTGGCATTTAATTTGAGACAAACTTAAAGTTCCTTTTAAAGCATCAGCTATCAGATTTGCTTGGTAAGAGCTAGTTCCAATGTCCATACAAGCACGTATATATTCTTCTAGGGAAGCATTCTGAGTCTTCAATGGTCTGATGGCCTTTTGACATTCTGAATTAACATTCTCATATGCTAAAGTTTTTAACAAAAGTTCCTGAACCTCGGGTTGAGATACTGTTCTATCAATTGCATCCTTTAATCGAGATAGAAAATCAGTATATTTTTCATTTTCAGATTGTGTTGTTCTGATAAAAGATTGATCTCCCTTTCCTGAAATTTCTACTTTATCCCAGGCTTGCATACAGCAAAGCCTTACTTGTACAATCACCGCGTCATCATATTGTAATTGAGCTCGTACTCCAAGCCATTGTCCTCTCCCCAACAATTGATCAGCAGTAACATTAACAGGAGGATTTCTAAATAAATTCATTCTCTCCATATTTGTAACTTCATCAGTCCACCAAGTTCTAAACTGTAAATATGCTCCAGATTCCAAAACTGTCCTGACCATGGACTCCCAATCATAAGGAATTAATCTAAATTCTGTAGCTATTCCTTGTAATATGCCTCGTACATAGGTAGAATGCATACCATAAGCAACTATGGCTTGCTTCAATTCTTTGTCTTATAAGATAATGACTGGTGTTGATACAATTGATAACCTTGGGGACATTCGTGATCAGGAGGCATATCCTGAATTGTTACTGGAAATACAGAAGCTCCTTTTCCCCAATTAGATAAATCGTCTTGCTTTGCTTGTTGCAAAGCTCTGGACATTCCTGTTAAAGGTTTCTTAAAAGTAGTCACTCCCACCGGAGCATGATTCATATCATTAAGTAGCACAGAGTCTGGAATAGTTGCTGCTGATGGAGATGTATTTTTACTTTGATAATATATCTCATTACAAGAACCCAATTTATCTATTTTATTAGAGAGCTCCAAAACTTGTTTACTTAATTTTTCATAAGGACTATCATTCTGAATTATATCACTCAATTCCTCCGGAGTTGGAGGTGGAGGAAATTTATCCCCCTCTGTACCAGATTCACAATCACTCTTTTCTGAAGAGCTTTTTTCTTCTGATTCTTCAGACATCTCCTCAGACCACAATGGTTTTAAAGCTAATGAGATCAAATCATGTAGTAACCAAGCTGAAACAGGAATCACATCTCCTTTTTGATAAGCTCTTTCTAAAGGTGACAAAGGCTGTTTCTCAACTTCAGCTTTAACCTCTTTCAATGTAATATCACTTAATTCAGATTCATGCAAAGATTCAACCATCTTTCTTTGCAAACTTTTTGGATTATTAGAACAATCCTGCACAGACTTTTTTACTATTCTTTTCAAAGCCCTTACTGGCAAAAAATTAATAGAAGTCTGTTCTCTTCGTAAAGCTTGCACAACATTTCCCCAAGTTTTTAAATTCAACTGTGCTTTATTTACCAATTTAAACCAATGACACTGTTTCTGCACATACTGAAACAACTGCAAAAATGACTTTTCTCTTACTTTTACCCCAGCAGGTGTGTGGAGGGCTGAGGACGAGCCAGCTTTTCTGCTGTACCTTCTTACTTTCAAAAGCAAGAGAAAGATAGAAGGGCTGAGTCCAACCACTTTAGCTCCTCTCTTTTTGGCCCCATACCTTGATCCACCTTCTGTAGATCTTGTTCTATCACCTCCTCAGCATTTACAGAATCCTTTAAAATAAGTTCTCTTCCTTCTTCATTGGCCTTCATGTCTGCAGGAACCCAGGCCATGTGATTCTTTGTCGTGCCAAATCCGTCCATGATCCGATCGTCCAAATATTTGTGGAACTCTTCCAGATTTATCTTTTCTACCATTTCCCCCAAACCCAACCATCAAGGACGTGTATATATTTTACTCCTTTGCTGCCACTGCTGTGGTGTTTTAGGAAGGGGAAGGGGAAGCGAGTGATCTGCTATGTTTACTTAAACATTGGTTGTCTTTTAAGAACAGAAGTGGCTTACATTATTCAAAGATAAGGAGGTGGAGAGGAAATCCAACTTTTCTGAAAGTCGTACACTCTCACTCCTACACCTCTATGTGCTTTATGCGACAGAGAGAGGCCAGAAAATCTACTTCCCTGGCAGTGGGAGCAAGACCCATCTTGGGATTGTTATGAAGATGAAATGATCTAATAAGAATAGTGCACTGCCTGACATATAGTGAGTACTTAAATGGTTTGTTGTTGTGTCCTGTCAAGTCAGAGCCAACCCATAGCTGACCCTTGAGCAGGTTTTCAGAGGCATTAAATCACATGGGAGGAGATTGTCCATCCTTCTCCTACACAGCAGCTGGTGGATTGGAACTATGTGCCTTCAGGATTGCAGTGCAGCTTCTTACCACTGGGCCACCAGAGCTGCCTACTCAAATGGTAGCAGTTGTAAATATTATAATTTTGGGATAGGGAGCTCTAGTGGCCAAGTGGATAAGGAGTTACACTGCCAGCCCACAGGCAAGTGGTTTAAATCTAGCAATTGCTCTGGAGGAGAAAGATGAGTAATCTCATTTCGTGCCATGTACAATCTCTGAAACCCTCTGGAGGGTCAGCTAAGGTAGGTTCTGTCTCGAAGACACATAAAACAACAGTTTTGAAACATACTTTGTAACATGTGCTGGGGTTCTAGGTGAACTTTGATCTATCCTATCCTGTGGCCAATGCAAAAAACAATTTCCTATGGGCTTCTTCTGGGAAACCCAGCAATGTATGGACGGTGTGGCACTCTCTCCGTTTTGCAGAGCCTGTTGGGAGGTCCCTCTTGGCTTGGCCACTTCTGCCTGGTGTGTAATTGGGACATAGGGGACATCCCCGCTCAGCCTGGAGTGTTCTTTTCTTTTTTTTTTTTTTACATGAACCTCTCTCTTTGCCAAGAGTCATTTCGTCTTTTCCCCCAGCCCTTTTCTAATTTTCTTTTGCTCATTACTCCCCATTGACATCTTCTTCATTTCCTAGGGCTGCCATAACAAAATACAGCGTGGCTTTAAAGAGCCAGAATGGATTGACTCCCAGTTGTGAGGCCTGGGACTCTGACTTGAAGGCATCTGCACCGCGATGCTCTCTTTTGGCCACCACTAGGGGAAGGCCTATGCCTTATCTCTTCAGGGTCTATGCTGTCCAGGGCTAGCAAGTTAGTTCTAATTTCAGGGATCCTTTTTTTAAATTTTTTTTATTTTTTTTTAATTTTGTGTACGTGTACCGTCAAATCAGATCTGACTGGTACAGGAGGATATTGCGCCTCCTTCTCCGGCAGAGCATCTGGTGGATTCGAACCGTGTTCCTCTGGGAGTGCAGTGCAGCTTCTTGCCACTAGGCCACCAGAGCTCCCCTAATTTCAGGGATCCTACAGGCCTCAGAACGAAACACTGCGAGTACTGCACCCTCCTCACAATCCCTGCTATGCCGGAGCCCATTGTTGCAACCACTATGTCAATCTGTCTCATTAACAGTCTCCCTCCTTCCTTTTGGCCCACTGCTTTAGCAAGCATGATGTTGTTCTCAGGGGCTGGCTGCTCCTGATAATATGTTCAAAGTATGTGAGATGAAGTCTTGCCATCATTGCTTCTAAGGAACATTCTGGCAGCTTTTCTTCCAAGATAAATTTGTTTGTTCTTCTGGCAGTTTCTGTAGCCCACACATTTCTTGGTATTTGCTGGCTGCTTGTGGCTGTATCTTCACATGCTGTCTCTCAGTGTATCTACGTTATGCTGTTCCTTTTATAAGACAGGGCACCGAAGAAATTTAGTTTAGCACCCACCTTTTTTATTTTTTTAAATTTTTTTCAACTGATATTTTAATGAACGTTTACAGAAAACTTAGACTTCCATTCATTCATTGTTGCACATTTTCCTCCCTCCAGTTCACTTTTCTCTTTAAAAAGATTCTTTCGGACACTATTTTCTTGGGACACCGGAAGAACGTGGTCCTCTTTCTGTGCCTAGCGAAGCCATGGCTCGTGGTCCCAAGAAGCATCTGAAGCATGTAGCAGCTCCAAAGCAATGGATGCTGGACAAACTTACTGGTGTATTTGCTTCTCGTCCATCTACTGGTCCTCACAAACTGAGAGAAGGTCTGTCATTGATCATTTTCTTACGAAACAGGCTTACATATACCCTGACAGGAGATGAGGTTAAAAAAATCTGCATGCAGCGGTTCATTAAGATTGATGGCAAGGCCCAAACTGATATAACCTACCCTGCTGGTTTTATGGATGTGATCAGCATTGACAAGACTGGAGAGAATTTTCGTCTGATCTATAACACCAAGGGTCGATTTGCTGTTCACCACATTACACCCGAGGAAGCAAAGTACAAGTTATGCAAAGTAAGAAAGATCTTTGTCGGCATAAAAGGAATCCCTCATGTGGTGACTCATGATGCTCGAACCATCCGCTACCCTGATCCTCTCATCAAGGTGAATGACACCATTCAGATTGATTTGGAGACTGGAAAGATGACTGATTTCATCAAGTTTGATACTGGTAACCTGTGCATGGTGGCTGGAGGTGCTAACCTGGGAAGAATTGGTGTGATCACCAACAGAGAGAGACATCCTGGGTCTTTTGATGTGGTTCATGTGAAAGATGCCAATGGCAATAGCTTTGCCACTCGGCTTTCCAACATTTTGGTTATTGGCAAAGGGAATAAACCATGGATTTCTCTTCCACGAGGAAAGGGTATCCGTCTTACCATTGCTGAAGAAAGAGACAAGAGATTGGCTGCAAAACAGAGCAGTGGATGAAATGATCTCTAGGTGGTGTGAGTAAAAAGGGCAAAATTAAAGATATTACAGCATGAAAAAAAATAATTCTTTCATTATTGCACAATTCATCCCTCCCCCCACCCCGCAGTCCACTTTACAATGCACCTCTTATACTGGAATGTTGTCATGTAATACCTAATCATATATTCCTTTTAAAATCATATATTCCTTTTAACCAGTTCTTTCCCTTCTCTATTTCAATGAAGTGTACATTATTTATCCCCTCTTTTCTTAGTTTCCCCCTACACCCCCTATCATCTTGATTTATAACAGTGACATAATGCAGTATTTGTCCTTTTGTGACGGAGCTATTTAACTCAGCACAATATCCTCCAAGGTCACCTATTTGTAGAATATTTTATGAGTGCCTTGTTTTTCAGTGCTGTATAGTATTCCATTGTGTGAATATATCACAGCTTCTCTATCCAGCCATTTGTTGATGGGCACTTGGGTTGCTTCCATTTCTTTGCCCATTGCAGCACCCCTCTTAGTCCTACTGTTGTTCTTGTTAGGTGCCATCGAGTTGACTATGACTCATAGCAACCCTATAGACAACAGATCTGTGACCTGCACTGTCCTGTGCCATCTTCATCATCTCTGATGCACTCAATACCATTGTTACGGTCACTATGTATATTTATAATGGTTTCACCTCATTTAAAAAAATATTTTATTTTATTATTTTCTCTGTGTATGTACCATCAAATTCGATCTGACTGGTCCAGGAGGAGATGGCCCCTCCTCAGGCAGAGCATCTGGTGGATTCAAACCACAATATCTCTGGGATTGCAGTGCAGCTTCTTGCCACTAGGCCACCATAGCTCCCCTCACCTCGTTTTTTTAAAGTAAAAAGTAAAGATAGATTTATTAGAAAGTTACATCTCAAAGATGGGATGGGCATGGACCTTCCACTTTGGAAAAGAATTGTGGAAGAGACCTGTTTTTCCTCATTTTTTAACCAATATTCTGTGTGTGTATGTGTGTATGTACTGTCAAGTCAGATCCCGCTAGCACAGGAGGAGATTGCCCCTCTTTCTCCAGCGGTGCATCTGGTAGATTAGAACCACGCGCCTTTGGGATTACAGCACAGCTTCTTGCCACTAGGCCACCAGAGCTCCCTCTCCTCATTTTTAGTGTCTTCAGGTGACTCGATGGCACATAACAACAACAATATGAGAGGCTCTTCTCCCAGTACTGTTTTGAACAATGTTCCTCTATTTTTCATAGAGTTTTTAAAGCCCTGTTATTTCAGAAGTGAATAGCTGATCCTGTGTCTAAATCTGTTTTTTGTTTGTTTGTTTTTTTATTATTTTTTGTGTGTGTGTATGTACCATCAAATCAGATCTGACTAGTACAGGAGGAGATTGCTCCTCCTTCTCCAGCAGAGCATCTGGTGGATTCAAACTGCCTGTCTCTGGGATTGCAGTACAGCTTCTTGCCACTAGGCCACAAGAGCTCCCTCCCTAAATCTGTTTCACTGAAGCTTCACTGAAACCTGTCCATCATGAGTGACCCCACTGGTATTTGAAATACTTGTCTCAATGCTTCCAGCATCACAGCAACCTGCAAGTCATTCCAGTGCAGCAAATAGACAAACAAGTGCTGTACTCACAAAAGCAAACAATAAACAAGCAAGCACATACATACATAAGCTCCAAAATAAACATCAACATGCAAATAGGGGCTCATTAATAAAAGAAAAGAAAATATCTATCTTCAAACAGTGTCATAGTTACAAATACAGTGGATAGGACTTCAGTTTAACTTTTGAGAGGATATAATGTAATCTAGACTATCTTTTTCAATAGTAAAGTCATTCTTTATAACAAAGTGACTTAGATACTAATTTTACCTTCGCCATTTATTGTCTAGGAATAGTTTAACTTTGAGCTCTTGAGTCACTCTTCCTGGGTTGAATGCAACTCTGCTGTATCCCCTGGGCAAGCAACAGCCCTGACACACATCTTTCCTTATTTTAAGCCATGCAGGATTAACTTGTTCAGTTCTCATAACTATTTGCTTGTCTATACATAGGTTCCACATGAGCACAGTTAAGATCTGGGCTATATGAAAAAGAATGTGGCATCAGGATTGGTCAAAGACTCATTAACAATCTGTAATTGCAGATAACAGACCTTGCTTGCTGAAAATGAAGAAAATTTGAAGTTCTCACTGAAGTGTAAAGATTTTATCCTTCAGTATGCATTTCAACATAAAGAAAAAATATTCTCACAATTGGACCAGTAAACAACATCATGATAAACAGAGAAAAAATAGAAGTTGTCAAGGATTTCCTTTTACTTGGATGCACAATCAACAGCAGTCTGGAAATCAAAAGAGGTGCTGCATTGGGAAAGTCTGCCGCCAAGGATCTCTTTACAGTGCCAAAAAACAAGGATATCACTTTGAAGACTAAGGTGTGACTGACCCAAGTTGTAATATTTTCAATTACTTTCTGCAACAGCCAGTGAAAGTTGAATAATGAATATTGTCATTGTTATGTGCCGTTGAATCGCCTATGACACAGTTGAGTCATAATAGCACTATGTACCATAGTTGTGAAGCCTACCCTGTCCTAAGCCAGTCTCACTGACTCTGACACATCTACCATCATTTCCCCAGTTATCATATCAATTCGTCTCAGCTGGGGTCTTCCTCTCCTGGGCTGTCCCTTCACCCTTGTCAGCTTGATGTCCTTCTCCAAGGACCAGTCCCTTCTCTCTCTCCCTTCTGTTAGTTAACATGCCCACAGTATGTGAGACAGAGCTTCAAAACCCTAGCCCCCAAGGAGAAACTTGCTTTCATCCTCTCCAAGACACAGACCTATTTGTTTTCTTGGTGGTCTATGGTATGTTCAAGACTCTTCTCCAGCCCCACAACTTGAAGAAATTGATTCTTCTTCTGTCATCCTTGGTCAATAAGGAAGAGCAAAAACAAATGGCTGCCTTGAATTGTGATGTTGGGAAAGAATATCAAACAGACCATCACATGCTACAATCCTGAAGGTGCACTGTTCGAATCCACCAGATGCTCTGTTGGAGAAGGAGGGGCAATCTTCTCCTGTGCTAGTGATCAGATTCGATGGCATTGTTGTTGTTTAATGCTGTCGAGTCGTAGACGACTCATAGCGACCCTATGAATGAACAGCCTGAACACTGTTCGTACATAGAGTTTCCAGAGGCAAGCCATTTTGGAAGTGGATGCCACTCCTGCTTCCAGGATTGATTTAGTTGGGAAGCTCCAGCCAACACTGTCCACCATGGGTGCCCATTACCACGATTGGCACACCACTGTCACAGGGTTCAGCATCACAGCAACCACGAGTTACCTCTGTACAGCAACGCACAGACCAGTGCACAGACAGAGCAGTTAAAAGTGATATATGATAGGGTATTATAGTTATCACAGGAGTCCAGAATGAGGGTTGCATAGTGGAGTGTACTCGGGGAGGAGGGGGTGACGGGGGGGGGGATTGTATACCAATGAAGGAATTTTTCTTTTACTTTTCAAAGAGAAGAGCAAACTGGGGGGAGGGTTGGGCAGGGGGAAAAGTGCAACAATGAATGAATGGAAATCCAAAATCTCTGTAAATGTTCATGAAAATGAATAAAATTTTTTTAAAAAGTGGGAAAAAAGCCCTAACGAACTTCTGAGCTTTCCTTTGCTTTTCTGTAAAACTGAGTGAGTAGTACCTCCTACTTAGGAATCTTTGGAGCACTGAACAAGGTAACTTATGTGAAGGCACTTTGGAAAACAGAAGAAACTATCATCATTATGTAGGTCCGTCAGTGGTGAAAGTGCTTCATGTCTATTAGTCACAAGGTGAGTAGTTTGCACCCAACCAGTGATGTGTGCCACGATATAAAATGGCCTAGGGATCTACCTCCCCATTTATTTCAGCCAAGAAGAACCTGAAGGAGCTCAATTTTACTCTAACACTTGGGGTCAGTACCAACTCACTGGCCGTGGGCTTGGTTTTGCTACCTTCATTATTATCACTGCCAAGTATGTTGGGTAGAGCCTAGATGTGTAGGGGCCTAGATTATTGTCAACAGAGTTTTCTTTAGAGACTCCAAACCCAGATGTCTCCAAGCCTCTAGATGTTCCTGGATCCCTTGTTGAGAGGCAAATAACTTTCCTGAGAGTTCCTGGTTTAGAAAGGAGACTCAACAGTCATCAGAGATCAAGCAGAAGGCCACTCCTCTAAGCCTAATGACTCTCTCTTTCCCTAGAAACTTGAACGTGTTCTTCCTGCCAGATAGATAACAGGATGCTGAACAAGAAGAAATGACAGGGAGAGGGGCTGGGGATGAGGGGAAGAATCCTGCTTCTGGTTCCATGCTAGGTTTTCCCACTGACTGATGGCGGGATCCCTACCTCTCTGCTTTTTCATTTTCTAACATACCCGGGCTATATGATCTCTAAGGACCAGCCACTTGTGCTTAACCTAGAGGTTTCTAAACCGCACTAATGCCTTTCTGAGCAGAAGGGAAGCTCAAGGGAGATACTTGGTCCCAAAAGAAAGAGTTAAGTCCAGCTGGCCTGCCCTGCACTCACTAGACCAATGGCCTCTTCTGCCTCTTGACAGTTTTGTGATCTTTTTTTTTAAATTTAGGTTGTTTATTTTTCATTTCAATGAACATCTACAGAGATTTTGGGATTCCATTCATTCATTGTTGCACCCAGTTTTGTGATCTTAAACAACCTACTTAACCTTTCTTGTGTGTAGACGAGGGATCAAAGATTAGCAATCATCTTGGAACAGTGGGAATAAAATGAACTAATGAGTGTAAAATATCTAGTACCTGGTAAATAATGCTTAACTGTAATTATCCAGCCTTTTTCTAGGTCTCCTGAGGATCTTGGCCCTGTCTTGGAAAGCCCAGCCGTACTCTTTTCCTACATAGAGGTCATCACTGTCCTCTGGATACCCACAACCAGCCCCACAGTTACCTGCTTTCATCTCTACCCTAGTGCCTGCTCTGTGGGGTTGACAGGAGAGGTGGCAGGGGTGCTCCTAGGCAACCACACCCACGAACAGAGTTCTCAGGCAGAGCTGATGGTGCTGAGACGAATGTTATATCTATAAGCACAAGAAGGGGTGTAAAGCCTTCAGAGGGAGCTCTGGTGACCTAGTGGCAAGAAGCTGCACCGCAATCCTGAAGGCCACCGGCTGCTCCTCAGGAGAAGGATGGCCAATCCCCTCCCATGGAATTAACTGCCTCTGAAAACCCAACGGAGGGTCAGCTCCAGCTCTATGGTACACAACAACAACAACAATAAACCCTTCATAACCAAGGAGTGTAAACCCAGACGGTGATTCAGCCTGCTTCTTTATGGCAACACCATGTCTTACAGAGTAGAAACTACTCTGTAGTGTGTTCTTGGTTGTAATCTTTACAGAAGCAGATCACTAGGTTCAAATTGACAACCTTTAGGTTAGTCGCCTTCAAATTCACTGCTGTCAAGACAGAACCCACTCACAGCTGACCTTCAGCAGGTTCCTGAGGTTATAAATTATGCGGGAGGAAACTGCCAGTCTTCCTTCCATGGAGTTGCTGGTGGATTCGAATGACAGAAAGACAGGGCCTTTGGGTCAGCAGCACAATTCCCTGAGGACTAGCTCACCATTCCTAGCATTCCCTATGAACTAGCCCACCAGAGTTCCCTTTTAAATTAGTAGACAAGTGTAAACCATTTGTACCTTCCAGAAACCTCTCTGTCTATACGATATGAAAGAGACAGGTCCGGCAGAAAAAAATAAAACAAAAAATTAAACCAGCTGCTGCCAAGGTGATTCTGATTCAGAGAGATCCTATTTGTTGTGTTGTTGTTTACCGTTGAGTTGGAACTGACCCATAGCTGACCGACCCTCCAGCAGGTTTTCAGAGGCAATAACTCACACAGGAGGAGACTGCCCATCTTTTTACTGGAGAGCAGCCGGAGGATTTAAATCATGGCTGCCTTGAATTGTGATGTTGGAAAAGAATATCAAACAGACCATCACACGCTACAATCCTGAAGGTACACTGTTCGAATCCACCAGATGCTCTCCTGGAGAAGGAGGGGAAATCTTCTCCTGTGCTAGTGATCAGATTCGATGGCATACAAGGAAAAAAAAATACATACAGAAAAAGAAAACAGAAAAGTACAAAAGAAAAAAGTATTTAGAAAAACAACAACCACAGCGACCAAAAGAGCAAACAAATCTGTCTTAGAAGACGTGCAACCAGCACACTCCTTAGAAAGATGATGAGACTTTGTCCCACGTACTTTGGGCACGTTAACTAACAGAAGGGAAAGAGAGATAAGGGTGAAGGGTCAGCACAAAAGGGAAAGACCCTCAATGAGATGACTGCGGCACTGGGTTGAAGCACAGCAGAGTTTGTGAGAGGGGTGTAGGCCTGGGCGGTGTCTGTTCTGTTCTACATAGGGTGGCTGTGCGGCAGGGCTGACTTGATGGCACCTAACCACAACAACAAAATATCCATTCCTCTACCAGTCTTTGTGTGCTCAGCTGTAACATGAAGATTATAATAATAGGACCTAAGTCACAGAATTGTGGAGCTTCAAGTCCCAGGTTGGCATTCAGAGTACCAAAAAAGCTCCTTGCTATAACCGTTATTATCTTTCCTAATTTAAACCCTCCTGCAAAATTTGTAGCTCCAGGCACAACTGGAGATGAGGACTCTTGGGGATAGGAAGCGGTTCAAATGGCTGAGGCAGAGGAAATGCGATCTCCTTGATTTTGTTTGTAGCTTAAACCAGACCACATAGCAACAGAACAACATAGCAACAGGTTGAGAGCGCTTCACCTTTGTTCAAGTCAGTCAACTGGCTCTATCTTTATTATATCTACTTCAGATATACTGCGCGTTCAATTCCACACCATGGCAATAATGTGACCATCCCAATAAGGTAAGTTGTACAAGGATTTTGGTTCCTCAGGACAGATAAATGTTAGGTTTATGCTATACGGTGGTCTATCCAGTGTGTAATAATAGCATTATAAAGAAGTTTAAAGGGTTGTGAGAACTACCAAAATGTGACACAGAGACATGTCATGGGCACATGCTCTTGGAAAGTTGGTGTCAGTGGACTGTCTCAATACACAGCTGATACACACCTTCAATTTGTAAAACACAAGAGCAAAAAAACCAATGTGATGTCTGCGAAGAGCAATAAAGCAAATCAAGATTTTGAAAAACCCACCATTTCACAGTGTCAGTTTACCCTATAAGTAAGGTAAGCACAGGCTGACTCGTGCTTGCTTAACTAATTCATGCTGAACATTTTTGCAGTTGTTTTAATCACATCAAAGATTTTGCTTCTAGATATGTATGGCTGGCATTTCTGTCACCCCACTCCACAATACCTTCCTCAGAACCAAAGCCTCTTTTCAAATTGACCATCACCAACAGAGGTGGAGTGCTCAGTAAACAAGGTAAACATGGTCTTTCTTCTGTTTGCTTGCTTGCTAATTTGTAGTGAACAGACTAGCATAAATAAACCAAAGTTTACCTTGTTTCTCTGGTAATCCACCAAGCCTTGTATGTGCATCAATTAGTCTTACGCTTGAGTAGTTTTCAGGGAATCTGGTCAACCCCCTAATAGTAAAAATGTATTAACACTCAAAACTGTCCTTATCACACACAAAAACTTACCACAAATTTTTCCCTCTCACCCCCAGGCTTGAAAAATGCTACTAGATTGCTACAACACTGCCCTCTAGTGGAGGATAACTATGTCTTTGCTTTTTGTTCCTTGCTGTGATTTTTAAATGTTAGGAACAAGCGTGGAAGGAGAAGTGGCGTCCGCTTCCACAATAGCTTGCCTCCGGAAACCCTATGAACTTGGAGAGAGGATGAAAGGCACCCAAGCCTCAAGGACTCTCCTTCATAGGGTCGCTATGACTCGACGGCACTTAACAACAACAGGTGCCCTTTAAAGAAAAAAAAAAATGATAACTGAACCGTGGCGTTGGAGAAAAGTACTTGACTATCCCGTGGACTGCCAAAAGGACAAACAGCTATGTCTTGAAGAAGGTGCAGCCAGAGTGCTCCTTGGAGGCAAGGATGGTGAATCTTCGTCTCACATATTTTGGGTACGATGCTAGGAGAGGCTATTCCTTGGAAAGAGACACCATGCTTGGAAAGGCGAGGGGACTGTGCAGGAGAGGAAAACCCTCCGCCAGATGGGTTGACGCGGTCACTGCAGCAATGAGCTCCAGTGTGTCAGAGATTGTGAGGTTGGTACCAGACAGGATAGGGTTCCAATCTGTGTTCGATGTGATGGCACACCACCAGCACCACCACCAGCACCAGCACCAGCACCACCACCACACCCTTGAGTCAGCACTAACTCAGAGCTGTGGGTTTTTAGAGACTTTGACTCATGTGGGAGGAGATGGCCAGTCTCTCTCCTGCAGCGCAGCTGTTGAGTTTGGACCATCTGCTGCTCTTGTTAGGAATGCTCAAATCAATTATGACTCATAGCAACCCTAGAAATAGCGGATCTGAATTTTCCTCATCATGCTCTGTCTTCACCATTTCTGACATGCTTGTGCCCATTGTTATTATAGTTACTGTGTCAGTTCGTCTCATTCAGAGGCTTCGGCTCTTTCTCGGACCCTCTAACATGATGTCTTTTTTCAAGAACCGGCACCTCCAGGTAAATGACCAAAGTATGTGAGACCAGGGGTCACCATCTTTGCCTTTCAGGACCCCATGAACGCATTTTCTCAAAGAGATTTCTTTACTTTTTTGGTAGTTCATCGTATATTCAATACTCTTCTCCAACACCACAACATAAAGGCATCAGTTCTATCATCTTTAGTCATTGTCCATCTTTCAGACATATAGGAAGCAGTTGGAAATACTGTGGCTTGCATCAGGCATACGTTGGCCTTTAAACTGATGTCATTATTCTTTAGCACTTTGGAGAGGTCCTTGACTGCAGATTTTCTTGATACAACATGTGTTTTTTTAATTTCTTTACTGCTGCTACAATGAGTATTGATTGTGGATCCAAGTAAAAAATATTTTTTAAATTTTTAAATAGGATCTAATTAATTATTCTTCTTCACAGTAGTAGGCTCATTTGAGGGAGCTCTGGTGGCCTAGTGACAAGAAGCTGTGCTGCAATTCCAAAGGTACATGGTTTGAGGCCACCAGCTGCTTCATGGGAGAAGGATGGGCAATCTCCTCCTGTGTGATTAACTACCTCTGAGAACCCACCAGAGGCTCTGCTATGGGGTTGTTCCAACTAGATGGTACACAACAACAACAACAGTAGTAAGCTTTTTGAGAATATGGTTTGTTCACATTTTAAAAAATTCAAACTCATTGCCCTTGAATCAGAACTGACCCTCCAGCAAGTTTGCAGAGACTGTAAGTCTCTGAACTATAATTTCCTCATGGAAGAAGTGTTCATCTTTTTCCTTCGGAGAAGTGGGTGGATTTGAAATTCCTGCCTTTGGATTGAAAGCACAACTCCTTACCCACGAGACCACCATCATTTGAACTATGACATTTTCTTTTTGCTATCAAAAGACGAGTCAGTCTGTCTTGGAGGCATCTTGGTTCTGGATTTTTCTGCTGGCTCAGAGGGCTACTCATAACTGAAGTGAGTCTAAAGGATGGCAGGTCTATCACGTGTCCTGAGCACCACTTGAGGCTCGGTGCCACCCAAGCAGTTATTTGCCATCACAGTTTCCATGAACAGCTGTTAGAGTTCATGCAACAACAATTTAAAACAAATACCCACAGGAACTGTTTTCCAAACTACACTGATGCTCACAAGTTAGGCCTTAGCGATTTCAGGAAAACAGTGGGGGAACCAGGGCACAGCCTGGTTGTTCTGCACGAAGCTGTGGTTGGAATCGAAAGGGACTGCCTGATTCACTGTGGTCACCCAACCATACTAAGTCTGGTCTGGCTTCTCCCCGTTGGATCTGCCAATGCTTCCAGTGCAGAATCTGTTAAGGAAGGGGCAGGGCCCACACATCTTGAAGTTGGCTGACTCTTGAAAATTACCACATCTCATCCAGTCCTGGGCCCTCAGCCATTAACCATAATGAAGGTCAAGGGTGAGCCAGTGCACTCTCCTGTCTGCCTCAGCTCCACTTCCAGGGGCTTTACTTGGTGGTGCAGCGGTTAATTACTTGACTGCATATCAAAAGGGCATAGGTCAAACCCTCTAGCTGTCATCCAGTTTCTGTGGAGAGAAGGCTGCTCTCCGCTCTCATAAACATTTACAGCCTAGGAGACCCGGGGTGGGGGTTGGGGGTAATGTTACTATGTCCTATAGAGTCACTGTGCATCGGCATTGACTTGACTGTGGTTTGGCTTATGTGATCTCTGAAAAGTTCATCCTTGAGGGTGAAACCCAAGCTGGTTTATCCTCAGAGTCACCAGGGCCAGTGGGATGTGAGCAAGGAGGCACTTCAATTTCTTCTGAAACACAAGGGATCTATTCAGTGAGCTCCCTGTCACAGAACAAAAAAGCTATTCTTTGATCAGATCAGCGAAGGGGAATGGGCCAAGTGCAAAGACAATTTTAGACTCATGTCCCGCTTCCTGTGCAAAAGGGAAACCTGAAGGAAGGTCACTGGAGTGACAGTGAGGACCCCTCACTTGATGCGAGAAAACTGACGCTCTGATTTAGCATGTTTGTGGTGGGCCTGTGACTCCATCCTTCAACAAGAACCCCAGGACACTCCTGTAAACATGAAAGCATGTATAAATGTATAGATATGTATATATACATGTATATAGATATATATGTATAGATATAGAGATATAGTTGTTGTTGTTGTTATGTGCCATCTAGTTGCTTGCGAATCATAGCCTCCCTATGTACAAGAGCCCTAAACACCGTTCTATCCTGTGCCAACCTCGCCGTCTCAAACACACTCATTCCCACCACTCCACTCACAGAATTGATCCATCTCATCACCGGTCTTCCTCCCCTGCACCATCCTTCCACTCTCCCAAACATGATGTCCCTCTCCAAGAACCAGTCCCTCCTTGCAATATGCCCAAAGTTTGTCAGATGAAGCTTCAGAATCCTTGTCTCCAAGGAGCATTCCGGCTTCACGCTTTCCAGGACATCTCTCTCAAAACATTTACCATGTCAACATTATTTTGCAAGTATAATTCTGTGACATTAATTTTGTTCATCATATTGGTACAATCATCATCACTAACCATTTAAAATTGTCACCCTCAATAGAAGCTCTGTACCCCTAAATGGTGACACCCCCTGCCTTCCTGCATCCACCCTAACAGCCATAAATAAACTGGGAGCTCTAGTGGCCTAATGACAAGAGGCTGTGCTGCAATCCTGAAGACATATAATTTGAGGCTACCGGTGGGAGAAGGATGGACAATCTCCTCCTGTGAGATTAACTACCTCTGAAGACCCACGGGAGGGTGAGTTATGGGTCAGTTCCAACTTCATGGTACACAAGAACAACAACAATGTATACACATCTGCCAGGTTCTGGATGTTTCATATAAGTGGGATCAGTTGTACTTTAGTGACTGAGTTAGCTTCACTCAGCACAGTGATTTCCAAGTTCATCCCTTCTGTGGCCATAACATCACTGCTTCATTTCTTTCTATGCTTAAGTCATTGAAGAGTTCTGGTGGGTTGGAGGAATACCTGCTGTATTGGGAGAGTTCTGGTGTAAACAATGGAGGGTCATGAACTTTCTGAGAAACTGTAGTTTCTTTGTTCATTTGTTCTTGCCGGACACATGAATTGTTTCCATCTCTCTGCTACTGTAAATAATGCTGCAGTGAAAAATGTGTGTGTGTGTATGTCTTCATGCTGCAGCTCTTACATCTTTAGGTTCTATACCTAGTAGTTAGGGTTGCTTGATCGAATGGTATTCCTATTTCCAACTTTTAAGAAAGCATCAAATCTCTCTCCATAATGGTTGTACCATTTTATAAGCGACCTGAGTGGAGGAAGTGCTTTCATCACACACTCACCTGACCAGTGCTGTGTGCTAAACTAGTGAGGAGGCTGGACCTGGCCCTTTCCCACCAGGCTGGACTCCCTGGGCCCAAATTAAGTTTCCATGGCATGCCAAAGCAGAACCCAAACTATAGGATGGCAGCATTCAGACATCAGGAAGCCCAGAACCCTAAAGGGCCAGCAGTGGAGACTCTGCATGCATTTTAGTCCTTAATATCTTTGTTCTTTAGTGCTTTGAAGAGGTCCTTGAGAGCAGTTTTTCCCAATGCAATGACTTTTGGTTTTTTGACTACTGCTGTCCTGGGGTTGATTGAGGACTGAAGCAAGATGAAATCACTGACAATTTGTCTTTTCTCTATCTAGTGGAGAATTTTTTTTTTAATTGTTTTGTTTGTGTTTTTGATGTTGTGATGTAGTCCATACTGAAGGCTGTAATGTTGGGTCTTTTTAAGGACATGCTTCAAATCCTCTTCACATTCTGCCAACAAGGTTGTGTCATCTGCGTAACCTTGACTGTTGATGAATTTTCCTCTGATCAATCCTCCAATGCCACATTTTTCTTTATGGTTCTCAAGTTATTTTCTCAGCATACAGATTGCATAGGTATGGAGATAGGATACAACATTGTAGTACACCTTTCCTGATTTTAAATTATGCAATCTTCCCTTGTTCTGTTCAGACAACAGCTTCTTGTTAATGTTATAGATTTTTCAAGAACACAATTTAGTGTTCTGAGATTTCCATTCTTCTAAATGTTAGCCATAATTTGTTATGATCCATATAGTCAAATGCCTTTGCTTAGTAATAAAACACAAATAAACGCCTTTCTGGTATTCTCTGTATTCAACCAAGACCCATCTCACATCAACAATGATAGCCCTTGTTTCTTAGCCTCTGGAAGTTCTCTGGAAGAATCTTGAATCTCTGGAAGTTCTCTATTGATGTAGTATTCCAGTAATTTTAAAAGTAATCTTTAGCAAGATTTTACTTGATGTGATATTAGTGATATGATTGTATATGTTCCACATCTTGTTGAATCACCTTCTTTGGGAATGGGAACAAATACAGATTTCATCTAGTCAGTTGGTCAAGTAACTGTCTTCTAAAAAATTTCTTGACTTAGGCCAGTGAGCGGGCCCAGGGCTGTATCTCTTTGCTGAAACATTTTAACTGGTATTTTCACCAGTTCCTAGGGCCTTCAGTGGGGCTTGGACATTCCTTTCATTCCCATTGGTCCTTGATCTTATGCTACTTTCTGAAATGCTTCCATGCCTATCAAGCAGTTCTTTTTAGTACATCTCTGTGTATTCTTTCCATTTTCTACTGATACTTCCAGCATCATTCAAGATTTTACTAATAAAATCCTTCAGTATTACAACTCATGACTTGAATCTGTTATTCAGTTTTTTCAGCTTGAGAAATACTTAATGTATTCTTTTCCAAGATACATGAATATAATTGGTAACTGAAATGCAGAAGCTGGAAAAGAAGATGGAATTCTAGTTGGAAACTATGGCCCTGGTGATAGGAAAGAGGCTGGAGATCCAGTTACAGAATTTTATACAATCAATGGTTTACTCAATGCAAAGGGCCTTTAAAAATCATAAACAGTGATTATATGCATGGACTTCACCTGAATCTACACAGGAATCAAACTGACTACATTTAGAAAGGAATTATTGGAGAAACTCAATATTATGGTCAAAACCAGTCCAGATGATTACTATGGAATAGACTATCAATTATTCATGTACTAGTTAAAAATGAAGCTGAAGAAAATGAAACAATTACACAAGAATTAAAATATGATCTTGAGTCTATCCCATCTGAATTAAAAAAAAACAACCAACACCACAACAAAAACAAGCAAGCATCTCAAGAGTGTATTTGAGGTATTGAACACTAATAATTGAAGAATAGAGGAGTTGTGGAATGACATCAAGGATATCATACAGGAAGAAAACAAAAGGTCATTACAAAGACAAAGTAGAAAGAAAAATCCAGAATGGATGTCAGAAGAGACTTTGAAAACTGCACCAGAATGAGGGAACAAAACAAAGGGAAGAAAGGCCGAAGTAAAAAAGATGAAGAGTTCAAAGAGCAGCTTGAGAAGACAAAGCTAAGTATTATAATAAAATGTGAGAAAAACTAGACTTAGAAAATCAAAAGGGAAGGACTTACTTGGCTTTTTTTTTTCAAGCTGAAAGAACTGACGAACAATACAAGCCATGACTTGCACTACTGAAAGATCCCATGGGGAAAATCTTAAATGATGCAGGAAGCATGAAAAGAAGATAGAAGGAATACACAGAGTCATCGTACCTAGAAGAATTAATAGATATTGACTCATTTCAGGAAGTAGCATGTGATCAAGAGTCACTGGTAATGAAAGAAGAAGTTCAAGCTACCCTGAAGGCAATGGCAATGGCAAAATAATGGCCCCAGGAGAATACCAATCGACATGTTTCAACAAACAAAGGCAGCTCTGGACATACTCACTAGTCTGCCCAGGAATTTGGAAGACAGCTAATTGGCCACCTGACTAGAAGAGATCTATAGATGCTCCCCTTCCAAAAAAAGGTGGTCCAACAGAATGTGGGAATTATTGAACAATATCATTAATATCACATGCAAGTAAAATCCAAGAGATGCTTTTAAATAGGCTAGAACAGTACATTGACATGGAACTGCCAGAAATTCAAGTTTTTCAGAAGAGGCCACAACACCAGAAATATAATTACTTATGTCGGATGGATCTTGGTTGAATGCAGAGAATACCCAAAAAATGTTTATTTATGTTTTATTACTATGCAAAGGCATTTGACCATGTGGATTGCAACAAATTACAGCTGATATTAAGAAGAATGGGAATCCCGGAACAGTTAATTTGCTTATGAGAAATTGATACATATATCAAGATGCTGTTGCCTGAACAGAACCAGGGAACACTGCATGGTTTAAAATCAGGAAAGGTGTACTTCAATATTGTATCCCTTTTCCATACCAATTTAATCTATACCTTGAGCAAATCATTTGATAAACTATAGTACATGGAGAATGTGGTGTCAGGGCTGGAGAAAGACTCATCAGTAATCTTCATTTTACAAATGACACAACCTTGCTTGCTGAAAGTGAAGAGGACTTGAACTACTTGCTGCAGAAGATCAAGACTGCAGCCTTCAGTATGAATTGCATCTCAATATCAAGAAAACAAAAATCCTCACCACTAGGCCAGTAGACAATGACATGATTGTTGTAGTGGTAGTGTACCTACCACTGAGTCAGAACTGACCCATAACTGACCCTTGAGCATGTGTTTCTGAGACAGTAAATGACACGTGAGATGTCCGTCTTTCTCCCGTAGAGTAGCTGGTCAATTTGAACCACATGTCTTTGGCATTACAGCACAGTTTCTTACCACTCGGCCACCAGAACTCCGTTACATCATGATAGATGGAGGAAAAAATATAAAGTTGTTAATGGTTTCATTTTTGGATCTACCATCAACACCCTTGGTACCGCAGATAAGAATTTTTTTTTAAAGAGTTGCATTGGGAAGATCTGCGTTCAAGGACCTTTCTAAAGTGCTAAAGAGCACTTTAAAGGTGATGTCACCTTAAAGACCAAGGTGCACCTGATTCAAGCCATGGTCTTTCTAAATATTTGCTATGTATCTGAAAGCTGGAAAATGAGTAAGGATGCTAGAAGAAGAATCAGTGTCACTGAGTTGTGGAAGAAGAATCAATGTAGTTGAGTTCTAGTGTTGGAGAAGAGTACTGAGTATCCTATATACTGTCTTAGAGAAAGTGCAACAGAGGTACTCCTTGGAGGCAGTAGTTAATGAAACTTCATCTCACATGCTTTGGGCATATTGCTAGGAAGGACCAGTCCTTGGAAAAAGACATCACTCCACTCCAGGAAAAATAGAGGGTCAGTGAAAGAGAGCGAGACCCTCAGTGAGAAGAACTGACACAGTGACTGTAACAATGGACTCAAGTATATCAGAGATGATGAGGATGACACAGGAGAGAGCAAAGTTCAGATCTGTTGTTCAGAGCGTTGCCGTGAGTTGTCAAAGACTCAAAGGCACTCAACAACAGCAAAGTACTTTGGCAATATGACAGTTATAAAGAATATATTCAAAACGCTTCACTCCCAATCTGGTCGTTTTGTAGAGAGAGTAGGAAGGAACTGAAACCCAGTTCTGGCTTGCAGGTCCGGGCCCAGCACCCTCCCAGGCTTGCCAACGGGCCAGTCAGGAACATTGCCTTCGGACCCCTTGAGTGACCTCTCCAAGTCTCCCACATCCC
Source organism: Elephantulus edwardii (assembly GCF_000299155.1). Classification (NCBI taxonomy): domain Eukaryota; kingdom Metazoa; phylum Chordata; class Mammalia; order Macroscelidea; family Macroscelididae; genus Elephantulus; species Elephantulus edwardii. The sequence goes on from NW_006400017.1 coordinate 1,337,685, forward strand.
AGCTCTTCTCCCACAGGACTCAGGCGCTGCCTCTCAACTCCACCTCCACCTGCGGCTCTGGATCTCTCCCTGGTGTGAGCATCCAGAAGCTCCACAGGGGCCTGCTTCACTGTGAGGAGTCAGAGACCCAGCAGGAGGAAAGAGGCCAGAGGCCAAGCAGCTGGCAGCAGGCTGGGCTAGCACCAGTCTCCTGACTCCAGACCCGGGGATTGGACTTGCTTTGAGTTTCTTTTAGATTCAGGTGGTGAAACTTCATGTCACACACTTTGGGCGTGTTGTTAGGAAGATCCCGTCCTCGGAAAAAGACATCATGATGGGAGAGGTAGAGGGACAGGGACAAGAAAGACACTCAAGGTGGACTGATACAGTGACTTACAACAATAGCTTCCAGCCTGGCAGAGATGCAGAGGCTGGTCAGGGAAGGGCGGGGCTCAGATCTACTGTGCACAGGTCGCTTTGAGTCTGATAACCCGACAGCACCCAACAACAACAACAACAACAACAACAACAACAACTGGCCTTTCAATCCCTGGGCTCCTTTCCTGTTTCTTGGTGGATAGAACTCAAGGCTCTGCAGAACATTGTGACTAGGTTACATCTGGGCAGATCCCGCCTACTGTGCTGCAACGTCATCGGTTGCCACGGAGACGGCGCTGTTTACTCCCTTGCTCTGCGGGCGCCTGGAGCTCTAGAAGGCGTGCAGAGACTTCTCCAAGTCCATTTATTTCAGACATTAAGGTAAGTTACCTCAGCTCGCACACTACCAATCCATATCAGTGGGCGAGTTCCTCAATTTAGATCCTGCATTCTCTTGGGACCTGCTCACACTTCCCCAGTTTTCAGTTAACCTCAGACACGCTTGGGTAGTTTTGACCTGGGAGGAATTGGGGAGATCTTGTGTTGTCTGAGAGGGGTGAGCCAGGTAAAGGGCCATCATTATGTGTCCAGAAGAGCATCAGAGATTCAGATTCAGAGATTCCGATTTGAGAGTTTGAGTAAGGAGTAAGGGTACTCATGGTGGTGCATACCAGCTCTGCAGGAGGTCAGAACTAGGCGCAGATAAGGGGGATAAATTTTAGTCTATTTCTTGCTGCCGTCCTCTTTTGAAAGTATTTGTTAAAACTGAGCACTACCCTGTGATGAAGTCCATCGAGTTGTAAAAATGCATCCACCTGTTCACCAAAAGACATGTGAGAATATTGATGACATTTTTGTATTATATAGCCGGAGAGGGAACCAAATATGCATCTCTCTCTCACATTCCCCCCGGGCTGGAATCAACTCATAGCTGACTCTCCAGCGGGTTTTCAGAGGCTGGAGATTGTCTTTCTCACCAGAGTAGCTGGTGGATTCCAACCTCTGCGCTGGCAGGGCCACTCTCAAGCAACTAGTGCACCAGAGCTCCGTCAAAGATATAGTCACAACAGAAAAGACATAAATTTACAGTGGTCACCACACGAGTTCCTGAGAAGGAACGAGCTATTTTACAAACATACAATTATGTTGAATAAAAGGAGTCAGCTACAAAATAATATATAGAGTAGGATTTTTATATTTCATTTTTAAATGCAGCAAAATTAATTTCAGAGTTTTCAGAGTCAGGATAGTGGTTATCTGTGGGCACAAGAAGGTTGCAGGTACCAGTAATGCTGTTTCTTTACCTGGGTGGTGGTTATGTGCTTGCTTTGTGTGTACAGATGATGTCTTACTTATATTTTGGGTATGTATGTCACACTTTAATAAAGACTGACATTAAAAAGGATCATTTGCTTTTCAGCTAATCTAAAAGGAACCTGCTTTTGATTAGGACTTACTTTGGAAACATCAAATGGCCAAACTGCTACAGTCTCCCCCTAAGTTCCTTCCTGCAGAATGGCACATTGCTAACAAGAACCAGTACCACAGTGCAGATGCCCAGAGGTCCAGATCTGAACGCCTGGTGGCAGAAAGCCAGAGGCTTGTGGATGAAATTGAAAAGAGCACAAGAAAGGCTCAAAGTGATGTGAACAAGAAACTAGGTAAGGCGACCTGGTTGAGCTCGAAGTGCTTGTATGTTTGACTTGAAGGTTAGCAGTACTGTTATTTACATTTCACGTCCAGGAGTGCTGATAGATTATTCTTGAAAGATTAGAGAAAAGCTTGTGTCTTCTTCAGGGTCTGTGTTTAAGTTTACTGCTCTTGGATAGAGACACAGTAACCTTGTCTGATGCATCCTTTTTTAATCCATTCATCCTTTTAAAAATATTGTTCTTCTTGTTGTTATATGCCAGCAAGTCGCCTCAGACTCATAGTGACCCTAAGTACAACAGCCCTAAACCCTGCTCTATCCCTTGCCAATCTTATTGTCTCCAACACACCTATCCTCATTACCCTAGTGACTGGATAAATCCATCTCATCAAGGGTCTTTGTCTCCTGTGCTGTCCCGTCCCAAGCATGACGTCCCTCTCCAAGGAGTGGTTCCGCCTTGCAACATGTTCAAAGTATGTCAGTTGGAGCTTCAGAATCCTTGCCTCCAAGGAACAGCCTGGCTTCACCCTCTCCAGGATGAATTTGTTTGTTCTAGCAGCCCGTGGTATATTCAATACTCTTCTCTAGCACCACAATGTAAAGGCATCAACTCTCCTTCTGTTATCCCTAGTCATTGTATAATTTTTTAAAAAAATTTATTTTATACTGATTTGCATACGAAGTTCATATACATTGTTTTTCATAACAGCATAATCTCTAGACTGAGTTTTGGGAGTGGCATAGGGAATGATTCAGAATAAAACCAGATAGGTGCTGGATTAAAGTATACAGAAGTAGGGATGCAATGGGCACTGGGATAGTGGGAAATATTTTCTAGAAAATATTTAAGCTGAGTCTTAAAGGCCTTTTACATGAAAGATACACAATGTCTACAAACCTTGTATGCAAATCAATATAAAATAAACATAAAGTGAAGAGAGAGAAAATCCACCAGTATTTAGAGGGTGGTGTTGAACATACCAGCTGCCTTGTGGGAGAAAACTGGACTGTTTCCTCCTGTGCCATTTATCACCTCTGAAAACCGACTGGAGGGTCAGTTTTGGGTCGGTTCTACCTCAACGGCACACAGCAACAGCATCCTTAGATGAAGGATGATGTAGTATGTAACTAACAAAAATGTTAGCAGTTTGAATCCACCAGTAGGAGAAAAGTAGGCGGTCTCCTCCAGCAACGATTTCAGCCTTGAGTTGTGCTGTGAGTCAGAACCACCCTGACAGCAGTGGGTTTAGTTTTGGATCCCTCAATGGAAGACCGCTGCTGGTATAATGGGTTACTATATTGGGGTGCTAACTGAAGGGTTGGCAGTTCAAACCCACCAGCTGCTCAAGGGAGAAAGATGAAAAAAACAAAAACAAAAACAAAAAAACTGGGTAACCACCTTGGTCACCCACTGGAGGGTCAGTATACACTGGAATTGACTCCATGGCAGTGGGTTTGCGTTTTTTGTTCCTTATATATCCCCTCTATAAAATGAAACACGTAAATCTCCTGAATTTCAAACAGTGAGAAAAAGAGATTACAAACTCAAACATCTGACTTCAAGGTGGGTGACATTGCCCTGTTACCCATTGCTGTCCTTCAGGTTGGTAACTTTGTGGGGGTGGGGGGAGTTTGAATATTAGATATTAGGGAGTAGTGGGAACCTGAAGAATATATTTCCCAGCTAAGGTGGTACCTGGTACTCAATTTTAACATAATTCTTCGAAAGAAGAAGATGAGTTTAGTTGCTTGATCTGTTGTTTTTTTTCCCCAAGTAAATATGGAAAGCTGGAATTTTATGTGCAATCTTTTTAGGTTTCTATATTTTTTTTTGGCGCTCATTGGGGTTATAAGGAGCCCTTGTAAAGCCTACTTTATGAAACATTTGAAGTGTATACAGTGGTTCACAATAACAAAGAAGTGCTGCTTCTCAGTTCCCATCAGAACATCATTCTTATTATTACTGTGTTGTGAAAGATATTTTCAGTATCTTGAAGTGCTTCTTTAGTTTGTTTTTTTTTAATGCATTGAAGGGAACACTTTGTACTAAGGCAAACTTTTGACTGACAGTTAGATACAAATTGTACCTAATTGTTCTGATTTGTGAGCAGGTTGGACAATATTTGCTTATCTGGGGACTGCTGACGTTGACAGCTGACTTAAATGTATCAGTAACACTGGGAAGGCTGGATTTGGGTCAAGGGCTGGCAAGATTTGACACCTGGGAACCAAGACCTCACTCAGAGCAGCAGTGTTAGGCTTTTCTGGTGGGTTGGTTCTTCCTCAGGTACAGCCTGTATTTAGGCCAGTTTGCTGTAGCTGTGCAAGTAGACAAGTGCTAAAATAAGGATTTTTTAATTGATTTTTCACAATAATTGCATGTCAGTAGGCATGAGATAAGTGTTTCCTATGTTTGTGTCTTAACTTCACTGAGCCATTGAATTGTTAAAGAGTTAACTAGTTATAGTGGCATTAAAAAGAATCATATATATTGCAATAAAGCTTAACAAAATGTGCAAGAGTTCTACACTTAAAATTAAAAATCATTCTTGAAAGAGGTGAAAAGGTCAAAACAATGCCCTAAATGACTTATGTGGTGAAATTGTCCATCTCTCCAAATTAATATATTGATGCAATACCAATGAAAATTCTATCAGAGTTTTAATTCTTTTTGTACATATGTAAAACGATTGCTCCTAAAATTCATAAGGAAATGCAAAGGTCAAGAATAGATACAGCCATTCACAAAGGAAAAGAAAGGACAGACAGAATAATTAGGAAGAACACAATTTCCCTGAATATTCTAAGATCTATAATACAGCTGTTAATTAAAAAGAGGGAATAAACTCAGTGTCCATCAGTGAGCAAATGGATGGAGACTTTGTTACAAGAGGGCATTGCCAAGTACACTGGGGGAGGAGGAAGGGAGTGGGAAGGAGGAAAGCTATCCTTTCTGTAAACTTTTATTAAAATCACAACTGAAAAAAGAAGAAAAGAAACTGTGGCACATTCACACAATGGAATATTATACAACATTAAAAACCAATAAAGATCTACAACCAGGAGAAGATAAAATAGATGAATGGGACCTTCTAAGAATCAAATCTCTATGCACATCCAAAAACTTCTCCAACAAGGGAAGCCACAGACTGGGAAAAAGTGTTTGATAATGACATGTCAGATAAGGGACTTATATCTAGAATTTATAAAATACTTGAGCACCACAACAAGATAAAGGTAAATAATCCAATAG
>NW_006400017.1:1343846-1361208 GCF_000299155.1 Elephantulus edwardii
TTAAAAAATAAAATAAAATAAAAAAACACACACACAAAACAAAAAAAAATAAAAGCACCTCTTACACACACAAAAAAAAACAACCCACCAATAAATAATTCGTGAAACATTGTACCACATGGATGCATCTAGAGAACATTATACTAGCAAAAAATAAGTCAGTTACAAAGCACTATCATGATATAAAATCATTATCATAAAAAACTAAGGAAAGGTTTAAATGCAGAGTACTTTTGGATGGTTACCAGGGATTGGAAAGGAGAGAAGGGATTGAATATTAATAAATAAGGTGGAGGAAAAGAAAGGCAGTATACAATAGGGTTGATCAGATGTTACGTGATTACGTGAATCAGTTTTCATTCTATAAAGCAAAAGGTGTATGAATTAGTGAATGAAAACCCAATATGATTTATAAACTTTTGCTTATTAAAAGTAATAATAAAAAAAGTAAAGCTATAGTTATTAAGATGGTGAGACATAGGTCAAGATAGACAAATTGACCAATGGAACATAATAGTCTGGAGGCAAAGCTGCAATCCTACATTCATCTAATTTATGACACTCAGTACTTCAATGCAGTAGGAAAAGGTTGACCTTACCAGTAAGCTGGCCAATTGAGCACTCATACAGAGTGAGCATTGAAGAATTAGTGAGTGTAAAATGCTATTTTGATAAATTTTATATTGGGCATAAGATGAAAGATCTTTCCTTTTTACTAACAAACATTTATAGAGATGAAAAGAAGTCGCAAGTAGTACAGCTCTGAGAGGGAAAGAACACATCTCAGGTGGTTTTAGAATAACCCTCAGCCAGAAGTTGGCTAGACTGGGAGTGGACAAACCCTGATGTGCCTTCCCTGTGTGCTTCAGAACAGAGACTTGAGGAAGTCAAGTTCTGGAAGAAGGAGTTAGATGACAAACTTGAGCAGCTTGTGCACGAAACTGACGATCTACTGATATTCAAAATCAGGTTGGAAAAAGCCCTGGAGAGCTTAAAAGAACCCTTGCACATCACTCAGCTGTGCCTTGAGTACAGGTAGGAGGGGAGGTTCTTCGAACAAGTGTGTCATCTGCTGCAAGTAATGGAATGCTGGGTCCTAAAGGCTCATTGTACTGATTGGCGAGGTAAAATCAGGCAGAGGGGCATGTGTTCTTTTACTGCCTGAAATGATCCCAACATGCCTCTGATGCTGAGTAGTAGAATGAGTATTTGTTCCTTGATTTCCTTATCTCTTCATAGGCGTACTTATATATTTCTTCTCTCTATAGACTGAGTATTGAGAGGGTCAAACACCATCACATAAGTGCACTATGTAAACTAGGACCAATGTTGGCTGTATCAGGAAACTTTCAAATAGCATTATATTTAAATAATATAGACGTTCCTTTCTCTCTCACAGTTAAGCAGTCTAGAGATAGTCAGTTCAGGTGGCCCTGGGACCAGTTTAAAGAGTCCAAGCTTTTTCTCTCTTGTTCCATTGCATATGGATTTTGTTCCCAAGGTTACCTCATGATGTCAGGATGATAACTGGATGTTTACATTTCATCTATGAGGGACTGAAAGGCTTGGCCTTGATCATTTCTACTTAAATCTCATTGACCAGAACTTAGTTACTTCACCACATAAGTAGTGTTGTTGTATGCCATTAAGTCAGAACTGACTCATAGCTGACCCTCAATGGGTTTTCATAGCAACAACATAAAACAGCTTTCTAGATATGAAAGGAGTAGGAAAGGAAAGAGAAATGCATCTTTGAAATTCAAAGCCGAGCTTTGAACCAATTTAAACCAGATTGTTGTGGGTGATACAGTAAAACCAGAACTTGTAAATGAGGTTATACTGGAATGATGACTGGAATGAGAAAGTTACAGGGTGAAACCTTGCATTATGTAACTCAGAATAGGTACAGTGAGCTCTTTCAGAATGTTGTAGATTGATGAGATTGTTGCCAGGATTAGGGAGAGATACACATGTTCAGAGTGGTGTGGTTCCTGGCCACCTCTGAATGGTGCACTGGTGTTTCTGATTCTTATTTTTCAAGAGATTTGGTTCTTCTACACCTTGTGTGCTGCCCTTGTTTTCTAAGATGAGGATTTAATTTCCAGCAGTGTGCCAACCTATAATTTTTCTCATTCCAGCTATTGTTCTGATATTACCCATATTTTACAAATTCTGGTCCATCCCAGTTTCATTTTGTTGGCTATGACTGAACTGGAAAGAACCAGTTTGAAGCTTTGCTAAAATGATAATGTTTCCAATTCATAGGTAAGAAGATTCAAGCTTTAGAACTGGCGGTGAAATTTGAGGGGACAAAAGTCCAGTTAGCATTTTTTCATACCAAATAACCCATCTCAGAATGATTTTTTTTCCATTGTGGTTTTTTTCCCCCATTGTGTTTTTTGATATTCAGACGTCATGTAGACATCAAGTCATATACATCCCTCACGCGGACTGGGTAAAATGCTGATCGGTTGTGCATTTATTTTTACAAGCCCAGACCTCAGCCCATCTCTGTGCCCCTTCTCATTTTGGAACCCCTGCTCCTTTCTCTCGGTCAGGGAGAAGCGAGTTGGGATTGACTTGGTCCATGATGAAGTGGAAAAGGAGCTGCTGAAGGAGATTGAAATCATCCAGGGGGTGATGGCCGTGCTGACCCGCACCCTGGAGGAGACTACCGAGCAGATCAGGTGTGACTGATTGTCCCACGCCCACCTTCCCTGAAATCCACTTGAAATTCTAGAGAAGGCAGCATCCACAAAGACGGGGGCCCATGGCACAGAAGGAATGGGGGACAGTACTCTCCTAAGCACTTTCAGTGCCCCCAGGTTCCCAGGAACACTCAGGTGACATCCGTCCAATCCTTCATGTGTATGATACTTTCTGGTCGTGGGTGCTGATGGGGCACCATTTCACCCTGACTATAAACTGGGGACATTGGAGTTGTTTCCTGCCATGGCTGATCCTTTACATCCAGTATGTGACATCAGGAAAAGTCTCAACTGAAAGAGAGTATCTTGAAGTTAAGTTTTGGTTACATTAACTTGTAACCAAGCTTCTACTGGCCAATGAATGCCTTGATGTGATCGAGAAGGAAATGCCACCATCGTGTGCTCAGTTTCTTTAGCTTCATTTTCCAAGGTCACTTGAGAATTTATAGGTGCTCTGGTGGCCTATTGGCAAGAAACTGTGCTGCAATCCCAAAAGCATGTTGTTCAGATACCACGGGAGAAGGATGGGTGGTCTTCTTCTGTGTGATAAACTGCCTCTGAAAACCCACCAGGGTCAGCTATGGGTCAGTTCTGACCTGACAGTTCACAACACCCACCACTAACTGGTTATTCCAGAAGGAGAAACAGTTTCTCTTCTTCTTCCAGACTGAACCGTGCTGCGAAGTACAATCTTGAAAAAGATTTGAAGGACAAGTTTGTGGCTGTGACCATTGATGATATCTGCTTCTCACTCAACAACAACTCGCCAAATATCAGATATTCTGAGAAAGCAGTGAGGGTTGAACCAAAGTGAGTGTGTGCGTGGGCCCCTGCTTGCTGGTATGACCATGCTGTCTTCTTCCCCCGGTAATAAATGTCCCAGTGCTTTGTACAAGCAGGAACTGGTGCACCCCTCACCGCAGGCTGGGACCTAGGAAGAGGGTTGAGGACAAAGGCAGGTGCTGAGTGGGGATGACTTTTAGACAAGGCCAGAACATCCTGAGTCCTTCATGTTAGGTCCTACTTTAAGAAAATTTTATATGTTATTGTAGTTGTTGTTGTGTATCATTGAGTCAGGACCAATTCATTACTGACCCTCCAACTGGTTTTCAGAGGCTGTCAATTTTACAAAAGAAAATTGCTCATCTTTCTTCATGGACTAACTGGTGGATTTGAACTACATGCCTCTGGGTTGGCAGTGCAGCTCTTTACCACTAGGCCACCAGAGTTCCCTTTAAAAAGTAAAAGAATCTAAAAAAAACAAAAAACACAAAGAGCAAATTAAGATTAGCCCCAATTTTTCCCTTTTTCTCCCTTCTTTTCTAGTTTCTCATTTCCTGAGATTACCAAAGTTATCTGTATGTTTTTATAAGCAGATACATACATATATATATACTTTGTTTAGAAAAATGAAATTATATTAGATACCTGTTTCTATAATAATGAACTTGCTTTTCAAGTAACATATCACAGACCTAGCTCATTCTAATTTTTAAAACTCTTCTATTAAAGAAGTGTACGAGTAAAAGCACACATTTAAAAAATTACCATTGTATTTTTTTTATCCATTGCTTCATGACAAATGACCCTAAAACTTAACTAGCTTAAAACAACACACATTTAGTATCTGGCAGTTTCTGTGGGTGAGAAATCTAGTCAGTGCTTAGCCGGATGCCTCTGGCTCAAAGTACCACAAAGTGGTGGTCAAGCCGGGTGCTGCAGCTGCAGTCCCATCTGAAGGCTTGATGAGTCTGGGTTGGAGTGATGAATCCACTTCTCAGCTCACTCATGTGGCTGTGGGGTCCTCGGTCCCAGAGGCCTGTTAGGACATGGCATCACGGAAGTGTATCATTCAGCTCCAGAGGTCTGCAGCTTAGGGAGATGATGAATGGAGGTCACCTCATGAGAGCCTTTACGCCAGGTCTTCTCCTTCATTTCTGACCCCAGAAATAATAAGATCATGAATGTGTGTTGCTTTAAAGTGTTCGGTTGTAGAAGCTCTGGTAGCACGGGCTATAGCATGCTGTGTTTCTCACAACAGATTATTCAGTTTGGGGGTCATTTGTTAATGCAGCAGTAGATAACTAATACACAGTCCAAGACACGCTTTCATAGAGTTTCAGATTCTTGCCGCCCAGTCACATATGAGTCTTAGCTGACCCTCCCTTGGGTTTCCAAGGCTGTAAATCTCTAAGGAAGAAATTGCCTGCTCTCCTCCCTCGGAGCATCTGGTGAATTTGCACTGCTAGAGGGACATGGTCCTGGAGTTAGCAACTCATTTCTCTGTGGATATGCCACCAAAGCCCCCTACTTCCTTTTGAAGGGCTTGAAAAAAATATTTTCTTACCAAGAGTCATGATTAGGCTCAAATACATAGAAGCCTCAAGTTACAAAGTTGGCCAACACCCACGTGTGTTTCTTGGTCTCATTTACAGGCTCTGTTGTAGTTGATTGCCAGCAAGTTGTCTCCCTGCTCATGGTGACCCCATGCACAGTAGACTGAACCCCCGACTGGTCCACACCAGCCCATGATGGGTTGGGGTTTGGACTGTTGTGATCCATAAGGTTTTCATTGATGATCTTTAATAGGTTGCCAGGCCTCCCTTCCTGGCCCATCCTACCTTGGAAGTTCCACTGAAGCCTGTTCAGCACCATAGGAACATATAAACCTGCCACTGACAGGTTGTGCAACCCTGCTTGCTGAAACTGAGGAGGACCTGAAGCGCTTGCTGCAGAGTGTCAAGGACTGCAGCCTCCAATATGGATTGAGGCTCAATGTAAAAAAAACAAAGATTCTCACCACTGGACCAATTGGCAGCATCAGGATGGATGGTGAAGAGATTGAGATTGTTCACAGCTTTAGTTTGCTTGGCTCCACAGTCAACACTCTCGGCACCAGTAGCCAGGAAATTAAAAGGCGTATAGCCATGAGAAAATCTGCTGTTAGGGACCTCTCCAAAGTACTGAAGAGCAATGGTGTTTCTCTGGAGACTAAGGCACATCTGATACAGTCCATGGTCTTTGCAATCATTTGTTATGACCAAGGAAGATAGAAGGAGAATTGATGCCTTTGAGCTGTGGTGCTGGAGAAGAGTATTGAGGGTACCATGGACTGCTAGGAAAACAAACAGATCCTGGAAAGGGTTAAAGGGTGGCTTCTTGGAGGCAAGAATTCTGAGGCTCCGTCTAACATACTTTGGACATGTTGCAAGGAGGGACCAGCCCTTGGAGAAGGACATCATGCTTGGGAGGGTGGAGGGTAGGCGCAGGAGGGGAAGGCCCTCTTTGAGGTGGATTGATTCAGTGACTGGGGTAATTGGGATGGGTGTATCAGAGAGTGCGATTGGCACAGGACAGAGCAGAATTTAGGGCTGTTGTACATAGGGTCGCTATGAGTCGCAAGTGGCACATAACAACAACAGGTTGTGGCTGCACATGAGTTTTCCAGTTACCAAGCCTGAGTTTGTTACATGAATGGCAACAGTTCTTTGTATTTATTGCTTTGTATTTGTTGACCTGCATATGCATGAGAGCTAAGGATGATAAATTACTTTTACCTTTTAATCATAACTTGTGTTTCTTTTTTGTTACACAATACTCAATTCTGGGTCAAACTTGAAATAGGTCCACAAGATTTCAACAGAAGTGCATCCGTTTCTGACGTTTCAAGTAATTTTTTCTAAAGAAACAAACCAGATTTGCTTACACATGTAAGAAGTTGGAAGCCATAACAAAAGAAGCATTGCTTTTCTCTGAATTACGGGAGACGGTCCTTTCTAAATGATCCGCAACATTTCTAGGGATGGGTATTGTGGTTAGGTGCTGTCGAGCTGACTGTGATGCGTGTAAGTCTTGTAAACAACAGATGGAAACCTTGCCTCGCCTGCATCCTCCTCACAATCTCCATCCTGCTCAAGCCTGTGGCTGCAGTCACTATGTCAGGCCATCTCCTGGACGGTCTTCCTCTCTTTCACTGACCCTCCTCCTTTCCCAGCCTGATGTCTTTCCCCGAGGGTTGGCCCCTCCTGACATGTCTGAAATACATGAGATGAAATTTCTCCATCCTTGCCTCTAAGGAGCGCCCTGGTTGCACTTCCTCCAAGATGGATCTGCTTGTTCTTTTGACAGTGCAATGTATATTCAAGCGTCTTCTCCAACACCACAGTTCACCACCCCAGAGGCAGAATTTCTTTCTTCTGTCATGTGTAGTTATTGTTCAACTTTCAGATTTAGTTATTTTTCATCTTTCAGATGCAAAGGAAGCAATAAAAAAATGCCATGGCTTGATTCAGGTGTACCTTAGTCTTTAAACTGACATCCTTGCTCTGTATCACTTTAAAGAGGCCCTTGGCAGCGTATTTCTCCAGTGCAACAGGTCTTTGGATATACTGCCTGTTGATGCCATGGGTGTTGATTATGGCTCCAGTCTAAGAGTCGTCCTGTAAACCCCATCTAGAGTGTGTACAATTTAACTCAAGCTTGGGCAAAGTCACATTCTCAGGCTGAGCAAAAGACTCGGAGGAAACATTTTTCATCCGTTCATCCATTTCATCCTCCTGTTGAAAGGGAGGCAAAGTACACTTCAATTTCAATGAGCAAAAGTGAAAGAAACCCCGAATTGTTCGTGTCTCTCTTCAGTCTCAAACCTAAGCAGCTGTGAAAACATGCCAAACTTTTCTTCTGCAAAATGCTTTTCTCAAAGGTTCAAGCTCCTTTTAAATCAGAATCCTTTTAAAGAATATTATCTCTTGATGTCAAAACATTTTCTTTAAAGTTTTGGAGAGACATGTTCCACTTGTTCATGAAAACTAAAACCAACCACCCTTCATTTTAAAGCACTCAGTAAGACCGGCCGCCTACTCTGCTGGATTCACCTTTCACTCACATTCCCTGGTGAGGGCTGTCTGCTAAGCCACTTGACTTCTGCTAGTAGCAAATTTTTATATCTTTTCTCTAGGTTTTCATGCGATTTTAAAACATTCTCAATTGAGTTGGTCTTTGCATAATAAAGTCAACCATTTCTGTAGCAGCACAGGGAATTCATCCCCACAAGATTTCACACCTGTCCTCCTCTGTAAAATGGGGTTATCAGATCTTGCTAGGTTATTGTGAGGGTTAAATGAGAGAATGTGTAGAATATGCCAGCCCAGTGCCCCTAAATTGGCAGCTTTTGCCATTGATGGACAGCCATTCACTCTCTCCAGAGATGGAGAAATGATCCAGGTGCTTCTGTAGGTGCAGCTAGGCCAGGATCCCGGTGGATTTCCTGGGGCTTGTCCCTCTCCTTCCGCCCCCTGCCTCACCCACACACGCTGTGAATGGTACGTGGCTTCTGTTTCAGCTCCGTGAGTCTGGCAGACTGGTTGGATTTCTCCAACGCCAACGTGGAGAAGGCTGACAAGCAGCGCAACAACTCCCTGATGCTGAAGGCCCTTGTGGACCGAGTCCTGTCCCAGACAGCCCACGACTTGCGCAAGCAGTGTGACGTGGTGGACACGGCGTTCAGGATCGGACTGAAGGAGATCAAGGGTGCCAAGGACAAGCTGGCTGTCCACCTGGCCAAGGTGAGGCCTGGGGAAAACAAGGAGGAGAACAGTCAGGAGCTTTCCTGGGCCATGTTGTCAGACCTCTTGAGTTTGCAGTATTGTGTTAACTAATGAGTCAGACATATGATGTCAAGTCTAGAGACTAAGGTGTGCCTGATTCAGTCTGTAGTCTTCACAATTACTTGCTATTCATCAGAAAGCTGGACAATGACTAGGGACGAAAGGAGGAGAATTGATTGCCTTTGAGCTGTGGTGCTGGAGAAGAGTATTGAATATACCATGGACTGCTAGGAGAACTAACAGGTTCATGTTAGAGAGGGTGAGACCAAGCTCCTTCTTAGAGGCAAGGATTCTGAAGCTTCATCTGACATATTGTGGGTATGTTGCAAAGAGGGACAAGTCCTTGGAGAGGGATGTCATGCTTGGTAGGGTGGAGGGACAGTGCAAGAGAGGAAGACCCTCGATGAGATGGATTGACTCAGAGGCTGGTGTAATGGTGGTAGGACGTCAGAGACAATAAGATTGGCACAGGATAGAGCAGGGTTTAGGGCTGTTGTACATAGGGTTGCTATGAGTCACAAGGGACTTGACGGCACATAACAGCAGCAACAACAACGAGTCAGGGCTCTTCACATATCTCCATTTACAGCAAGCTCTGGGCTTTTGGGGGAAGTTGGGGTTGGAGTGAGAGTTCGCTCTCTGGTACCAAGGCCAGGGCCCTTTGTCACTTACTGCTGCTGAAAAGGAAAACGTGGAGGACAGTGCTGAGGTGGAGGCCGGGAGGTTCCAGGTCTGGCCCCTGCTTTGTGCCCCTTGATGACCTTCAACTCACCTTTCCCCCCAACCCGGGCCGCAAGAACCTCCAATATGAAATAGGTGATGGACTATCTCAGATTTCCTTTAGGACTCTGAAGTTCATGATTAAAGTACTTCGCCTATGTCTGAAATCAACAAATAATTATCTCAGAGGAATAGTATCTGTGAAAAGTATTTTAATTGTAATACAATTTAGAGAGAATCATCATTGGGTTGGGAGGGATGTAGAACCTGAAAGATCTGGCTTTCTTCTTATCTTCAGGACACAAGTTGGATGGAACCATGAGAGATAACCAAATTTACTGGGAAATGATGATTATGATCTAAGATATGATCTAACATATGTACATATGTTAAAAATGCAAATATCAAGTTGAAAAACCTTGGGTTAGTTGAGAAAGTCATTCATATCTCTTAGGAGCGAAGAGGACATTTCAAGGTCCAATAAAGATCTGTAGGCGTGAATGGGGATGGTATTAGTATCTGACTTGGATGAATCAGGCAGTGTGCAATTTATTTATTTAGTCCCCACCCCACCTTGTTGTGTACCATCTAGTCTGATCTGACTGGCCCAGAAAATTGCCCCTCCTTCTCCAGAGGCGCATCTGGTGGTTTCAAACCACACACCTTTGAGATTGCAGTGCAGCTTCTTGCCACTAGGCCACCAGAGCTCCCCAGCACTGTGCCATTTAAGAGTGTCTAGCTCCACCTTATCCCCAGTGCAGCCTACTTCCCGCCCTCGGCGCCTCAGCATCTCCAAGGAGGAACGAAGAGACTCGCGAGGCCTTCCCGCTGCCAGGACCCGACACCGCCAGCCTCCCTTCCCAGCCTCGCTTCCCAGCAACAGCGGATCGACTCGGTCGTGGACTGTGGCCCTGCTGGTAGCCGTGCCGAGATGAACCCCAGCGCCCCCAGCTATCCCATGTCGTCTCTCTACGTGGGAGACCTACACCCTGACGTGACAGAGGCGATGCTCTACGAGAAGTTCAGCCCAATCGGGCCCATCCTCTCCATCCGGGTCTGCAGGGACATGATCACCCACCGCTCCCTGGGCTACGCGTATGTGAACTTCCTGCAGCCGGAGGACGCGGAGCGTGCTTTGGACACCATGAATTTTTATGTTATGAAAGGTAAGCCAGTACGCATAATGTGGGCTCAGAGTGATCCATCTCTTCGTAAAAGTGGAGTGGGCAACATATTCATGAAAAATTTGGACAAATCCATTGACAACAAAGCAGTGTATGATACATTTTCAGCATTTGGTAATATCCTCTCATGTAAGGTGGTTTGTGATGAAAATGGTTCCAAGGGCTATGGATTTGTGCATTTTGACACACAGGAAGCAGCTGAAAGAGCTATTGAAAAATTGAACGGGATGCTTCTAAATGATCGCAAAGTATTTATTGGACATTTTAAGTCTCACAAAGAACGAGAGGCAGAACTCGGAGCTAGGGCTAAAGAGTTTACCAATGTTTACATCAAGAATTTTGGAGAGGACATGGATGATGAGCGCCTTGGGCATCTCTTTGGCAAGTTTGGACCTGCCTTAAGTGTGAAAGTAATGACCGATGAAAGTGGGAAGTCCAAAGGTTTTGGATTTGTGAGCTTTGAGAGGCATGAAGATGCACAGAAAGCTGTTGATGAGATGAATGGAAAGGTGCTCAATGGAAAACAAATCTATGTTGGTCGAGCTCAGAAAAGAGTGGAACGACAGACAGAACTTAAGCGCAAATTTGAGCAGATGAAGCAAGACAGGATCAGCAGATACCAGGGTGTTAACTTATATGTGAAAAATCTTGATGATGGCATTGATGAC
Source organism: Elephantulus edwardii (assembly GCF_000299155.1). Lineage (NCBI taxonomy): Eukaryota > Metazoa > Chordata > Mammalia > Macroscelidea > Macroscelididae > Elephantulus > Elephantulus edwardii. Next base: position 1,354,733 of record NW_006400017.1, read on the forward strand.
GAACGTCTCCGCAAAGAGTTTTCTCCATTTGGTACAATCACTAGCGCAAAGGTTATGATGGAGGGTGGTCGCAGCAAAGGATTTGGTTTCGTATGTTTCTCCTCCCCAGAAGAAGCCACTAAAGCACTTAAAGAAATGAATGGTAAAATTGTGGCCATGAAACCACTGTATATAGCTTTAGCTCAGCGCAAAGAAGAGCGCCAGGCTCGCCTCACTAACCAGTACATGCAGAGTATGGTGAATGTCCGAGCTGTGCCCAACCCCGTGATCAACCCCTACCAGCCAGCACCTCCTTCAGGTTACTTCATGGCAGCTATTCCACAGACTCAGAACCGTGCTGCGTACTACCCTCCCAGGCAAACTGCTCAATTAAGACCAAGTCATCGCTGTACTGCTCAGGGTGCCAGACCTCATCCATTCCAAAATATACCCGGTGCTATCCACCCAGCTGCTCCTAGACCACCATTTAGTACCATGAGACCAGCTTCTTCACAAGATCCACGAGTCATGTCAACACAAAGTGTTGCGAACACATCAACACAGAGCATGGGTCCCGGGCCTGCAGCTGCTGCTGAAGCAGCTACTCCTGCTGTCCGCACTGTGCCGCAGTATACATACGCTGCTGGGGTTCGCAATTGTCAGCAACACCTAAATGCAGAACCACAATTCACCATGCATCGGCCTCCTGTTCATGTACAAGATCAAGAAGAGCCTTTGACTGCTTCCATGTTGGCATCTGTCCATCAAGAGCAAAAGCAGATGTTGGGTGAAAGGCTGTTTCCTCTTATTCAAGCCATGCACCCTACATTGGCTGGTAAAATCGCTGGCATGTTACTGGAGACTGATAATTCAGAACTTCTTCATATGCTTGAGTCTCCGGAGTTTCTTCGTTCTAAGGTTGATGAAGCTGTAGCTGTACTACAAGCCCACCAAGCTTAAGAGGCTGCCCAGAAAGCAGTTAACAGTGCCACTGGTGTTCCAACTGTTTAACATGATGAGGGACCATGAAAGAAAACTCGTGCTTCACCGAAGAAAAAGAACTAAATCATTCCTTTCTTTAATTTTGTAATTCTTTACTGTGGAATAGCTCAGAATGTCAGTTCTGAATTAGGTAACAGAATTGATAACTGAGCAAGGAAATGTAATTTGGATTATAAAATTCTTGCTTTAATAAAAATTCCTAAATCGTGGGAAAAAAAAGTGTCTAGCTCCCTTTAAAGGTCACTGATATCTTAGTTATCCAGTCTTCTGTAATGAGAACACCACATATGGGTGGATTTAACAAACAGCTGTATTTTCTCATCATCTAGGAGTCTGGAAGTCTCATCTAGGAGTCTGGAAGTCTGACTTCAGATGGCCAGCTGTTGGCTTTTTCTCTGTGTTGGCCATGGGAACAGAGCCTTGTCTCCTTCAGGTTCTGCTCCTACGTTGCCTTTCTGTGATGTACCATACTATCTACCTTCCCCACTCTGCTTAATCTGCTTTTTTATATCTCAAGAGATTGACTGAATAAACACACACACAAGTACATAATGTAAAGAAATTATTGTATACAAACAAGTAAAAAGATTTAAAAAAAAGAAAGAGATTGACTTAAGACACACCCTACACTAATATTTCTTCAATAACATAGTGAAGGAGGAGCTCTGGTGGCCTAGTGGCAAGAAACTGCACTGCAGTGCGTAGTTCGAATCCACCAGATACTTCTCTGGAGAAGGAGGGGCAAACTCCTCCTGCGCCAGTCAGATCCAATTCAACGGTACACCAAATTAAATGCCGCTATTGTGATTGTTGTGTGCCGTCCTGTCGGAACTGACCCAGAGCTGACCCTCCAGCTGCTTTTCAGAGGCAGTTAAAGGAATGGGAGGAGATTGCCCGTCTTTTTCCTGTGGAGTAGCTGGTGGACTCAAACCACATACCTTTGGGATTATAGAGCAACTTCTTCCCATTAGGTCATCAGAGCTCCCTACAGGTAAACCTGTTGCTTTTGTTGGGTACCATCAAGTCAGAACCAACCCATAGCTGACCCTCCAGCAGGTTTTCAGAGGCAGTTAACTGAATGAGAGGAGACTATCCATCTTTCTCCTGCATAGCAGTGGGTGGATTTGAACAGTGTGCCTTTGGGATTGCAGCACAGTTTCTTACCTCCAGGCCACCAGAGGTCTCCACAGGTAAACTTACTGCCATCAAATTGATTCAGTGACCTTTTATCAGGTTTCCACGGCTGCAAATCTTCACGGACGAAGATTGCCCATTTTTATCTTACAGAGTGACTGATGGATTCTGCTGATCTTTGGCAGAATTGTTACAAACTATGTCACTAAGCACTTTTTACTGCAAATGAGATCTATAACATCTATTTTTGAAGGACACAGTTCAATCCATAGTACATGGCAGCTATGAGAAAGGGACCTCCTGGTTATCATCTGGCCAGAAGCTTCACTGGTCACAAAGAGACTCAACAAGCTGAGAAGAAAGCCATAAAATCAGATGCTGTTGAGTTGACTCACACATGGTGACCAAAGTGAATTCAGTACCTGATCATTCAGAATTAAACTCCTAGGCCTTTCTTGAAGGCATCTCTGGACGAGCTGAAACATCTCCCCTCAACCTTTCAGTTAACAGCCAAAGCAGTAACCATGTGCACCACCCAGGGACTCCAAGCTCAGCAGATCACCCCCAGATTACATGGCAGGGGTGCCCCCTTTTGTTTGCAATCACCTGATTTGATTTTTTTTTAACCTAGGTGAAGTGTATTTTGGCAGATGAGGCCTATGATGAGCCTATGAGCTGAATGAAGGATATTATGAGGTACTTAGTGTAACAAGGAAAAGGAGAGGGCTCTAGTGGCCTAGTGGGAAGAAGCTTTGCTGCAATCCTAGAGGCACACAGTTCGCATCCACCAGCTGCTCTGCTGGGAAGAGGCTGGGCAATATCCTCCTGTTCAATTAACTGCCTCTGACAACCTGCTGGAGGGTCAGCTAAGGCTTGGTTACAACTTGACAGTACACAACAACAACAACAGTGTAACAAAGGAGAAAAGAAAGTGTTATACGTCCTTTATTGATAAAATTATAACTATTATAACAATATTTATAATTATAGAAATATATTAATATAATATATAATTAACAAAATATAAGTCTACTATGTTAAAATATAATAATTATAAACTGCTTTTTTTTTTTTGTAATATAGACCAACAAGAGTGAAATTTTTTGGGAAGAGACTAACAGTTTACTTAGTTGGGGTTAAGAACAATCCAATCTTTTGGAAAAAAAGTCCTGATCATCAGAACCAATGGCAAATGCTCATCTGTTAATGCTGATCTGTAGTGAGATGAAATGAATTTCATTTCTGAAAATATGTTTTCAGACAGATACTGTTATGCAAGGTTGGTTGTGATTCAGACAGATAGGTACTGCTAAATATTGACATTGCCTGTAAGTATATGATTATAGTTGAGTCTGTATGTCACTTAGAAGATATTTATAGACGCTTCTCTTGATGTTTGCCTCTTAGCAGGTTAATCACATCGGGTTAAAGGTTAGGTAGTGATGCCTCAATTTCACAGTTAAATGGATTTTCACATACGGAAATCTCCGCACTTGCTGTAAGCACCACAGATACTGCTGGGACATGGAAACTGTGTCTGCAGCAAATTTGTGGCTCTGGAGATCTTGCTGCTGCTTTTTGCTATTGCTGAGACCGTACAGCAGAACACGCACCAGTCCACCACTCTCTGCACGTGCTGTTCATTGACACTTGGTACGTTCTGCAGACCCGTTCGCACGCCCCTCTTCTGAATTGTCCTAGTATTAACGTACGCTCACTGCCCCCTAATGGTCCTGTGGAAGCTTTTAAGTTGCTGTTGTCACGTTGACCCCATGTAAAACCAAACCCTCAGCTGTTGAGTGGATCCCATCACTTGGCGACCCTCCATCATGGTTCTGAGGTGGGAGCAGCGCTGGTGTGTGGTCACTACCGCCCGCTCAGCAGCTCAACACTTTACCCACCAAGATTCCCTTTGGTAGATGTTAAAAGGGCACGTGCTCGTGCAGACATTCTTTATGCTTTCACTCACCTACTCACTCACCCACCCACCCACCCATTTACCCATTCACTCACTCACCCACCCATCCACTCATCCACTCACTCACCCACCCACTCACTTACCCACTCACTCATTGCCTTGAGTTGTCATGGGCTCATGGCTGGCCTTCCAGTGGGTTTTTGAGGCTGTAAATCTCACTAGAGGACATTACCTATCTTTCTTCCCAGGAGCCGCTAATACATTCAAACCTTTGATAAGTTTCAGAGAAGAAGCCTAAGGTTCCTCCTGTGGATTAGGGGCGCACCTCCTTAAAGACTATGCCACCAGAGCTAAGTAAACTGTGGTTTGGTTTTAAGACTTCAGTGAGTATTTTTGGTTTAAGGTTTAAAAGCAACCTTCTAGTTATTCTATAGTGCCTGGGGTCTTAAACACATAAAATTGATCTTTCAAAATACAAAAATTGTTCTCTTTTAGCCTGGAGTAACAGAAAAAGGAGAATTAGACACACACCTACAAGAACAAAAGTCTCTTTGGCCATTAGTCCAGGAGAACTGGACCGGATACCATCCAGTTATTATTGAATATTTTAATTAAAGATTCTTTAGAAGAAATGTGATTAAAAGGGGAGGAAATACATAACAGAATTTCACATTATCATGGCTTTTATGGAGCTGTGGAGGCTAGATGAACCCTTAACACTATTGCCCTGAGGTGATCTTTAAACCTTGCATCTTGTTTTAATTTTTGGCAGCACAGCAAGTGTATAAATCAATTTGACATTGCTTGCAATTCATAAAATTTAGTTGTTGAAATTACTTTTCTTCAGTGTACATTTTGCAGAGAAGTACTATTTTGTCTTGCACTTTATGGTTGAACTCAATACAAAAATATCATCAAGTCTGTAGCAAAAACTACTCCCTAATGCTGCTCAGTTTTTGTTAATTGTGGTTGAAGGAAGTTCTTTTCATCTAGAGACATTTGGCCCTCACAAAGAACCTTGGCCATTAATCTGTTAAACCATTGAACTACTGTCTAGTAGGGCAGTCAGAAGTCCACCTTCTATTCCTGACAAAAATTCATGGAACTGATGATGATAGTTAAGACTATGAGAATAAATGACGTTCATGCTCAGATTCAATACTGTGGTTAAACTCATTGCCAGGAAGTTGGAATCAACTCACAGCTGATCCTCCAGCAGGTTTTCAGGGGCTGTAAATTGCATGGGAGGAAATTGCCTGTCTTTCTCCTGTTGCCTGTCTTTTGAGTTGGCAGTGCAACTCCTTACCCACTAGGCTAGCAGAGCTCACTAAATAAATCAATACAATAAATACAATAAATCTCTGCATACCTAAAAATACGATGGTGTTGTGTACTGTCAAGTTGGAACTGACCAATAGCTGATGCTCTGGCAGATTTTCAGAAGCAATTAAGAGCATTTAAGGAGAGGAGATGGACTATCCTTCTCCTGCGGAGCAGCTGGTGGATTCGAATCGCGTGCCTTTGGGATTGCAGCCCAGTTTCTTGCCACTACAGCCAAATATTTTCGATGCAGTATCTGCTGATGAGTAGTAGTGTGGTACGTAACCATAGGCTTTAAATCACACAAGCCCTGTCATTTGTTCAACTAAGTCTTTTTCTGCTCGCCCATGTTTTTAGCATCATCAACTGTGACACTCCGCGGATTCCACTTCAGGAATTTAGCACTGAATTACTCGAGTGTTTTGTTTTCTCAACTTCTCTTTTTGCAGATATTCTCACTGTAGTTGTTCCCCGTGGACCCGTTCACAGAGGCGGATTCTTTAGTCACTTCAAAGTTAGTGTTGCCTCCCCAGTAAATGTAGCAACTGAGCAGTAGAACAGATGCTAGCTAGCTCATCGAGAGCCAAGGAAAACCACTTAGTCATTCGGCTCTCCACGCTCTGATAGTCTAATTTTTAAGAACTGTTTTAGATTTACAAGGAGATGATGCAAAGTACAGAGAGCTCTCACTATCTCTTCTCCCTCTTGGACAATGTTTCTCTTATGTCTGTCTTGCATGTGCATGGCGTGTTTGTTATAGCTGATGAGCCCATATTGTTATATTTTTATTAACTAGGCACATAGTTCACATAAGACATTTCCTTTTTTTTGTGGCTCAGTACTATGGTTTTGACAAATGCATGATGTCATGTGCCCACCTTCAGAGAATCATGTAGAATATTTTCACTGCCCAAAACTATGCTCCACTTATTTCTTCTTCCCTTCTACCTCTCTGTGAATCCCTGGCAACAACTGTGTTTTTGTTGGTTTGTGGGTGTTTTTTAAATGTCTCTATAGTTTGGGGTTTTTTTTTTATTAAATTTTATTAGTTTTAATGAACATTTACAGGGATTTTGGGTTTTCATTCCTTCATTGCTGCACCATTCTCTCTACCCTCCTCCCC
>NW_006400017.1:1367960-1374956 GCF_000299155.1 Elephantulus edwardii
TTGGACACTATCACCAAGAGGTCGGGATGGGGCTTGGGCGCTGCTGGGGGTTTATGCAGCAGCACCCTGTGTGTTAAGGGTCACACAGGTGTGGGTTGCAGGGGGGTCACACAGTGTCCAGTAGTCTTCGTTTCTCTGCGGTCTCACAGTCTTCGCTCCTCTGGAGTTCAGCGGTAAGTGGCTGGCTGTTGTTCTTCCCGGGTCTCTTCCAGGTCCCTCTCGCGGTGGAACCCCATCTGGCGGCGGCATTCTCCCGTCTGGCGGCGGTGTTCCCCCGTCTGGCGACGGCGTTCCCCGTCTCAGTTTGGGGTGTTTTTTTTTGTACATTGTCTTTGTATACTCTTTCCATCTTCTTTTAATTTTTCCTGGATCATTACTATTCTGCCCAAAGCATCCTTAAGTATTGCAACACGAGGCTTGAATTTGTTCTTTAGTTCCTTCAACTTAAGAAATGCTGAGCGAGTTTGGCCCCTTTTATTTTCTGGCTCTAGTTCTTTGCACATTTCATTATAATACTTTACTTGGTCTTCCCGTGCTACCCTCTGAAATTTTCTGTTCAGATACTTAATATCTTGATTTCTTCCATTTGCTTTGGCAAATGCTATGCCCTAGTACAATATTCAGAGTCCTTTCTGACAGTCATTTTGGTCTTTTCTTCCTCCTCTGTCTTTGTAATGATCTTTTGCATTCTTCATGGATGATATTCTTGATATCCTCCCACAGCTTGATGCCTTTGAGCTGTGGTGCTGGAGAAGAGTACTGAATATACATGGACTGATAGGAGAAAAAACAAGTTCATACTAGAGAGAGTAAGACCAGGCTGCTCCTTGGAGGCAAAAATTCTGAAGCTTTGTCTGACATACTTTGGACTTGTTGCAAGGAGAAACCAGTCCTTGGAGAAGGGATATCATGCTTGGGAGGGTGGGGGGACAGTGCAGGAGAGGAAGATCCTCTATGAGATAGATTGATTTATTGACTGGGGTAAGGGGGTAGGTGTGTCAGAGACAATGAGCTTGGCACAGGATAGAGCAGGGTTTAGAGGGCTGTTGTACCTATGTTGTTGTTGTTGTTAAGTGCCGTCAAGTCGCAGGCGACTCATAGCTACCCTATGACGGAGAGTCCTCGACACTTGGGTGCCTTTCATCCTCTCTCTAGGTTCATAGGGTTTCCGGAGGCAAGCTATTATGGAAGTGGATGCCACTCCTCCTTCCACGCTTGTTTAATTGGGGATCTCCACCCCACTCTCAGTCCACATTGGGTAGCCAACCATTAACGCATTTGACACATCCGTGTCACAGTGTTCAGCCTCACAGAAACCACCAGTGACCGCAGGACAGCAACTTGTACACCAGGGCTATACGACCTAGAGGAATATCTGAACAAAAACAATGAAAGACTGGCCGGAGGGCCACAAACTAAAAGTCACCCACCTTTGTCTTGGTCACATGGTTTCCTCTTCACTGGGCCAGCTGATCTCTCTCTCTCTCTCTTTCTCTCTCTGTTGATGTTATTGTTGTTAAGTGCTGTCGAGTTGCAGGCGACTCATAGCGACCCTATGAAGGAGAGTCCTCAACGCTGTTGTACCTATAGGGTCACTAAAAGTCTCAGGCGACTTGACAGTACATGACAACAACTATAGTTTTTGCATTTTCTAGAATGTCATGGTGTTGGAATCATACCTCATTATGTACTTTTCTTAAACTGACTTTCAGTTAACAATATTCACTGAGAGCTCCTCCATATTTTTCTGTGACCTGATATTTCATGTCTTAAAGAGCTCTACTGGTCCAATGGGTAAATGCCCAGCTGTTGACTTGAAAGGTTGATAGTTTGGACCAGAACTTCAAACTGGTTCATCCTAGTTTGACTTCTTGCTGGGAATTTGCATTTCCACCCTAGAGACACTAAGTCAGAATCTGCATTTCTGGAGTGCTTGTTAAAATGTTGAAGTTCTGATGGACTAATGGGTAGAGACTTGTGCGGTCAAGCCAAATGCAGGCAGTTCAAATACACCAGCTGTTCTGAGGCAGCAAGATGGACAATCTCCTCCTATTTTTCTAGCCTCTGAAAACCTACCAGTGGCTCAGCTGTGAGTCCAGTCTGACTAAACAGGAGTGAGTTTTTGAGTGTTAAGATCTGGAGATCTTGTTACAATTGGGAGCTTGTACTTCTAAGCCAAAGGCAGTGCTTCTCGAATGGCTCATATTTACCAACAGCTCTTAAGGGAGAAGGGAGCACTGGTGGCCTGGTAGTTAGAAGCTGTACTGCAATCCTGAAGGCATGTGGTTCAAATCCACCAGCTGCTCCCTAGAAGAAGGATGGGCAAACCCACCAGAGGGTCAGCTATGGGTCTGTTCTAACTTGATGGTATCCCACACATAAGGGAGAAAGATGATGAATCTTCTCTTGTGCCATTTACAGCCTCAGAAATCCAATGGACCAGTGAAGATTGGTTCTGACTATCTCTGGAGTGGAAAGGCAGATTCTCAGGAGGGGTTTAGAATGAACCTGCTTTTGTACTTACCAACCTTTTGGGGTTCACAATAAGGTGCGAGCTGATTGGATTTAGCCTCATATTTAAAAAGGCTTTGGGGCCCTTGGACCTGTGGCCCTCGGACCTGCTTTTTTTGAATCTCCTGAATAAAGCAGGCTTGGAATCAGGAGTGGCATCCACTTCCAAAAAAATTTTGCCTCTGGAAACGCTATGAACTTGGAGAAAAGATGAAAGTTTTGTGTTTAAGACTTCTGTTCATAGGATTGCTATGGATTGTCTACAGCTCTTTGGCACTTAACAACAACAACACAACTTCAGGAAAAGATGCTTGGCATTCTGCTTCCACCACGTTGACAGCCAAGGGACCCCTGTGAGGAGCATAGTGCATTAAGTGTTGAGCTCCAAAAGGTCAGCAGTTCAAACCCACAAGCAGCTCTTTAGTAGCGAGGTGACAGTCTGCTTCCAGAAAGATTTACAGCCTTGGAAACCCAATGGGTCAGTTTTGCTCTGCCATATAGGGTCTCTGTGACTTGTTGGTAGTGGTAGTAGTGGAAATATTCCACTGTATGTATGCACCATCCTTTGCTTGACCATTTATTTACCTGTTGAAGGGCATCTTGATTACTTCCAATTTCTGGTAGTTATGAATGACGCTGTGTAAAAACATTTCCTGTACAGGAATGCATGTAGTCAGTTGGGTGAATACTGAGGAACATGATTGCTGGGTCCTGTATTCGGGACCTCTGTTGTTGAAGTCCCTAGGGGGTTAGACTGCTGACCCAAGGGTCATGTCTCTCTGGTGGTTCAAATCCCCTGGCAGCCCCATGGGAGAAAGATGAGCAATCTCCTCCCATGAGATTCACAATCCATGAAAACTCACGGGCGGGTCAGTTGTGAGTTGGTTCCAACTCCACAGAAATGACTGACAATGATGGTAATCGTGTTCTGACTTTATAAGGAGCAGCCAGGCTGTCTTCCAAAGTGCCCGTCTGCCTTGCATTCTTCTGATTTTTCATTGGCTGCTGATGTAATTTCTGGTGTCTGCAAGTCATTGAGTAAGTGTGTCTTCAAGAACAGACTAATTGGGAAAAAACCAAACCAAACAAAACAAAAAAACCCAACACACCAACCCAAACTTAAAAGGCTAATAATAAGGTCAAATAAGTTTATACCCTCTGGACAGACTCCTTCAGTTGTTGCATTCAAAAATTATTTAATTAACTTTCTAGCAGTAAGTGGATTTTCTTGCTTGATTAGTAAATGTTGTTAAGTACCGTTGAGTCATAGACGACTCATAGGGACCTTTTGAACGAAAGACCTGAACACTTGTATAACTTTGGTCGTTTCTCCATGTTCATAGAGTTTCAGGAGGCAAGCTATTTCAGAAGTGGATGCCACTCCTGCTTCCAAGCTTGTTTTACTCGGGGAGCTCCACCAAACACTGTCCACCATGGGTGACACATTTGGCACATCAATGTCACAGCGTTCAGCATCACAGCAACCATGAGTTACCTCTGTACAGCAAATGGACAGACCAGTGCTATGCCTCTTAGAAGAATATTTGACCAAAACCCATTAAAACCAGGCCTGAGTGCCACAGATTAAAATCACACACCTTCGGGTTGGTAGCATAACTTTCTATCCACTGGGCCAACAGAGCTCTCTCTATGTTGTTAAGTGCCATCGAGTCTTAGGCGACTCATAGCGACCCTATGAATGAAAAAACCTGGATACCTGTATAACTTTCATCGTTTCTCCATCGTTTCTCCACGTTCATAGAGTTCCTAGAGGCAAGCTATTTAGGAAGTGGATGCCACTCCTGTTTCCAAGCTTGATTAGCAAATGAGCAACTTGAAAAAGGAAACCTCTGTTTTATTTTTTCTTTTTAATTTTCTATGAAGGCATTCTGCAGTGATGAGATAATCCATTTGAATATTTTTTCTTGATAATTACCTTCTTATGAGTTGGGATTGTTGTGAGCTTATTGTAACAATGTAACATCGCATATTTTTTTTATTCTTTCATAACATCACTGCATAAGAATCCCTTTGCCTTGCCATTTAATTCAAGAACAAAATACTCTGCTCTCCCTTGTGTCTTAACAGTTTGACAGAGTTCCCTTTTCTTGATTTGGCATACTGGGTAGTAAAAAAAAAGTGTTGCTGCATGGTAATGCACATAGCACTCAGAAAGGTGCCAGGTCACAACTGTGCCACTGTGTTTTTTACTTTATAGTGTGCTCAGCAGTGGTGTGAAGCATGAGGCAATATCTGTTGTAACTGCTTCACTGTCACTGCTGCACAGACGCAGCCTTCGATAATATGTAAGTGAGCGAGCCTGGCCAGATGCCCCAGAAAAATTCTGGATGGATACGAAAAAAAAGTTAAATAATTTTTACGTGGCATGAAATTATTTTCTTTCAATTTTTATTTCAACTGCTTACGCATGTACGAGCCATTCAGATCCCAGTCTGTAAAAACAGCCAGCAGACTAGCTTTGACTACATAGCTTGCTGATTCTTGATCTGGTCCACGGTATTAATAGTTTTGTTTTTTAAAAGACTGTGCATTTTAGCTATTTTAAGTACTTGTACAATATAAGAGAGCTGTTAAGGAATTGTGCTACCAGTACAAAAAAAGGCTGTTCAAATCGCACCGGCTGCTCCATGGGAGAAAGGTGCACAGTCTCCTCCCGTGTGATTTACTGCCTCTGAAGATCTGCTGGAGGGTCCGCTATGAGTTAATTCCAACCCGATGGTATTCAATAACAACAACTTTTAAAAGGTGACTATTTTATTTGGAATAATTGATTTGGTGGTATAGTTTTAAATTGAAATTCTGTTAACTTGTAAAACAGTTTCAATTTTTTTAAAGACATAAGATTAATTATTTTTAATAGTTTATTAGATTGATAAGATTTATTTAGGAACTCTAGAAGGCGTTACTTGTTAATTCAATATATGAAAAGGAATATTGCATATTAAACTTGTATAAATGCTCGTAAGGAGTTTAACTATGTTGGTTTTTTTTTTTTTTAGTTTGACTATGTTTTAAGTAGAGTCTAATATTAACTAAAATGGATTAATACCACCAAATGGAATTTAAGAAAGCTAAACATAATATATTGGCCTCATTTAGATTCTAATTCAAACAGACCATCTATTTAGAAAGGTGGGGAAAGGGAGCTCTGGTGGCCTAGTGGTAAGAAGCTGCACTGCAATCCCAGAGGTATGCAGTTTGATGCTCTGCTGGAGAAGGAGGGCCAATTTCCTCCTGTACTGTCAGATCCGATTTGACGGTACACACAAAAACAATAAAATAAAAGAAAAAAGAAAAAAGATGGAAAAATATGAACATTAGATGATATTAAACAGTCCTTCCTTTACTTTTGATGTGATAAAGGTTTTATAGTTATATATCTTTTTTTATGTCCTCTCTCTGATCTCAAGTATTAAGACTGAAATGATAAAGTATCTGGGATCTACTTTGAAATAGTTGAGTTGAGGACCAGTAGTGGGGAGAGGGGTGTGGATATATGTAGGCATTATAATAGTCATTGCTTTGACAAGCACTGTAGCAATGGGACAATTAAAACAGACTTTTAAGGAATATTTAACCTGAATCCTTCTGATCATATGGAGATTTTTGAAAGTATTTCTTTGAGTTTATTATGTTTAATTTGTTTGTTTGTGTATAAAGAATGCTCATCTAGATGATAACATAATTATGATAAAAACAAAAGGGGGGAAATATGGGAAGCCAATACTAAATATTTGTAATAAACTGAATGCTATTTTAAAAAATAATAATAGTAAAAAAAAATAATAATAGTCAGTGCATATTGACATTACTTAAACTGATGGTGAGTATGTGAAGGTTCATGATACTGTTTACAGTTGTGTTATATCTGAAAATTTCCATGTCACAAAGTTTAAAAAATGGAAGAAGTAAAAGGAAAACATTTAAATTAATTGTTGTTGTTATGTGCCGTCGAGTCGTTTGCGACTCATAGCGACCCTATGTACTACAGCCCTAAACTCTGCTCTGTCCTGTTCCAATCGCACTGTCTCTGACACTCCCATCCCGATTGCCCCAGTCACTGAGTCAATCCATCTCATAGAGGGTCTTCCCCTCCTGCACTGTTCCTCCACCCTCCCAAGCATGATGTCCTTCTCCAAGGACCGGTCTCTCCTTGCAACATGTCCAAAGTATGTTAGATGGAGCCTCAGAATCCTTGCCTCCAAGGTGCCACCCAGCTTAACCCTTTCCAGTATGAATCTATTTGTTTTCCTAGCAGTTCATGGTACTTTCAATACTCTTCTCCAGCACCACAGCTCAAAGGCATCAATTCTCCTTCTGTCCTCCTTGGTCATTGTCCAACTCTCTGATGCATAACAAGACCATGCATAGCAAAGACCATGGCCTGTATCAGCTGCACCTTAGTCTCCAGAGAGACACCATTGATCTTCAGTATTTTGGAGAGGTCCCTAACAGCAGACTTTC
>NW_006400017.1:1375689-1396940 GCF_000299155.1 Elephantulus edwardii
GATCTCTTCCAGTCAGTTGGCCAAGTGGTTGTTCTCCAGATTTCTTGGCACAACTTGGTGAGCACGTCCAGGGCAGCATCTGTTAACTGAAATATATCAAGTCCAAGTGACTCCTAAGTAATCTTTTTTTTGAGCACAAAAGCTGCCCTCAGAAATAACACCACTACCAGGATTGAACTGCTCTTCCTCCTTCACCAGGATGCTAGAAGCTGATACTGATCAAAGCAAACCAAGTGTCCACAGAGTTGATTCCAACTCTTGACAACTGACAAATGCCAGAGTTGAACTAAACTTCAGAGGCTGTTTTCCAAAGTAGACTACCAGACGTTTCCTTTGAGGTTCTTCTGGGCTGATTTGAACCTTCAACCTTTTGAGTAGCAGCTGAGTACACTGCATCACCAGGAGTAGGTGGAATTAATAAGGATGGGGGAAGCTCTCTGGCCAAGATACAGGGGTACTTTCAACCATAGTAAAGAGCCTTTACTGTTTTTTGTTGCCTCTGAAATCCCACTGGAGGGTCAGCTATGGGTAGTTCTTAGTCTACGATACACCACCATCACCACAACCACCAGAGTAGACCAACAGCCTTGTTTGTGGAGGAGTGACCCCTGACCTCCAGATGTTCTTGAAGGAATTTGAATTGTTTGGGTAGAGACGAGTTAACAGTGATTGGTCATGACTGTGAGGGTCTCAGGCTGGTCGGCTACTAGCAACCACTATTCTCAGGAAGAGAGATCAGATGGATTTTGCTGTCCTGCTTTAGATAGAAATCTGGGGGTGCCTCTCCCTGACCTACGTCATCACAGCCGACTTGTAGAACTCCTACGATGTCTGCTGGCGAGACATCTTGGAGAGCAAAGCTGGGTCTCTCTGATCCTTGTAAGGTCATGGAAGAGATTGCTTCCCAGGAGAAGAACATTGAAGCTCTCGAAAAAGCCATCACTGACCAAGAAGGGCCCGCCAAGGTGGCTCACACGCGCCTGGAGACCAGGACGCATCGGCCGAACGTGGAGCTGTGTCGCGACAACGCGCAGTATAGACTGATCAAGGAGGTCCAGGACATCAGCCACAACATTACAAGGTGGGTTTCTTTGTCTCCTCCTAGGCTTTCAGTAATAAACTGAACCGCAGATTGGGTGGCTTAAAACAGCAGGTGTAAGACTGAGAAAAACTGGATGAAATATGTTTACAGCATTGAAGTCTATGGGGGAGAGAATAGTTTAAAAGTATTATATTTTAGGGCATTATGTTTATCGTAGGAGTATGCAATGAGGGTTGCAGAGTGGATTATATTTGGGGTTGGGGTTGGGATTAGGGGAGGTGCGGGGGGATTGTGTACCAATGGGGGAGTTTTTCTTTTGCTTTTCAAGGAGAGGAGCAAACGGGGGGAGGCGGGGAGAAGGGTGCAACAATGAATGAATGGAATTCCAAAATCTCTGTAGATGTTCATTGAAATGAAAAATAAATAAATTAAAATATCAGTGGGTTGGCCGGGCCATTCTCCCTCTGAATTCTGGAGAGGAAGCCTGTGCTTGTCTCTCTCCCAGCTTTTAGTGGCCCAGGGCACTCCTTGACTTGAGGATGCATCTTTACAAGCCTGTTCTTCCTGTCTGCCTGGCCTCTTCCCCCACCCCCCACCTTCTCTTTTATAAGGACACCACTATGGCTTGGAGCCCATTGAGCTATGACCTCATTTTAGTAACTTCTGCAAAGACCCTCTTTCCAAACAAGGTCATGCTCACAGGTCCTAGGGATTAGTTAGGATTTGAACATAGTTATTTTGTTGTTTGTTTGTTTTTCAGTTATAGTTCAACCAAAAACTGTATGCCAGTCACCAGACAGTTACTAGTGGGCTTGATTTAAAGGCAGATTGTAAACAGAGGCAGGCTGTGTGGTCCTGAGTGAGGCCAGGTGGAGTGAGGGTGTCTTTGTCTATAATGTTTGATTGGTTGTTTCCTAACTTGACTTCCGTCTCTACCAAAGCTAGCCAGTTGCTGCCAAGGAAGAATTTGGTCCCAGTGCTTTATTTTTTTTTTCTAAAAAGCCCCCAATCCTGGTATTTAGCTAACAATTTGAGTTTTTAAATGTCATTCATGGGAATGAAGTGTGATGCATCTGGCCCCTAGCCATCCATTTGACATCTCTGTGCAGCAGAGAGGATTCTCTATTGAATGCATAGATAGGTTTTGGGGTGGGTTTTTTTTTCTTCCCCAAAGAAAGAGATTCAGAGTGCTAATTTGTTCCCAAATATTCTTTCCTGCCTCTTAGATTAAAGGACACATTAGCCCAAGCTCGGGTGGAGCTGAAGGGGCTGAACCGCAGACAGCTTGCCCTGCAGGAGGAGATTCAAGTCAAGGAGAACACCATCTACATCGACGAGGTGCTGTGCATGCAGCTGAGGAAGTCCATCCCGCCCCAGGTTGGGGAAGAGCAGGGGGGCTGGGTTGGGGGCCTCTGCCCAGATGCTGTCTGCTAATAGCAGGCCGAGTGGGCAATTCTCATTAAACTCTGTCAGCGGCAGCCACACAGGCTCTCATTTCGGCTCACTATTAGCTCTGGGCTGTGAGTGCAACCTGGCTTCTGACACCTTAAAGGTCTGGTCTGCTGTTGCTGGTGGCATGGTTGGTGGCTGTTTAACAGTGAGATTGTGGATAGTATTAGCACTTGGACCACTTGTGTTAGAGAACCTGAGGCTTTGGCGGTGGATTTGGTTAAGTTCAGTGGTTGGGCGGGATCCCAGACCCCATGACCAGCCTCCTCATGAGATGACATGGAAGCATTGCTCTTGGTTCTCAAAGCCCCCTTTTCCTAGAAGTCTGTGCATTCAAGACATGCAAAAACGTGCATGAAAGAAGAGCAGGCCGCACTGGAGGCCTCTCAAGTCTTTCCAGATATTGTAGGCGTCTCTCTGGCCTTCCTTTCCTTAGGCTGAAATGAAGAGTACACCTTCCAACTCAGCCTTCCATCGCAGGGGGAGCAGCCGAGGAGAGGGCGAGCCAGGTCGCCATTGTCTGGGGTTATGAGGCTGCAGAAGGGGGGCGTCTCTGACTTTCCAGGTTGGAGGGGGATGTGAGAGGGCATCAGTCGGCGGGGGGCGGGGGGGGGGGTTGGGGGGGGGGGGGCGGGGGGCGGGGGGGGTTAGTGGCAACTGCAGGGTGGGAAGGGGCGTAGCTCTGATAGAAGCAGTGACGAGTGAGGTCACTCGTCAGGACCAACATGGTCGGGCTGGAGGGGCAGCTGATGAACAGCACAGATGCACAGCCCTTCATCAGAAGCTCCAGCGTCAGAAAGGAGACCAGTGGTGAAGGTCCCCCTAGTCTCTGAGGCAAGTCTTTCCAGCAGACAGCAGAGCACGCCCTTTAGCGCCACCGTGTGGTAAGGAGCTGTAGATTTTATTTTCCTAAATGTCCAAGCTGACTCAAGAGTCAGAATTGGGTGTTTCTAGACCAGTCCGCGAGCATTGGGAACGTTCAAAACAAAATCCAAACAACAGTGAAAGAAAAGAAGGGAAAACGCCTCCCATTCCTGCCGGAGATTCAAATTCGTGGTTACGAGTACAGACTCTGGAGTCAGACATACCTGCGTTCAAACTCTCCAGGGGTGCCCACCTCCTGTGGTGTCTAAGGGGGCAGAGTGAGGTAACCTGCCTCCTATGGTTATTAGCTGTGCTCATGCAAAAGCTATACCAAGACCAAGAAGCAGCTGTCTGAATAGAACAAGGGAACACTGCATGGTATAAAATCAGGAAAGGTATGTATCAGGGCTGTATCCTTTCTCCACACCTATTCAGTCTGCATGCTGAGCAAATAATTTCAGAAGTGGGACTCTATGAAGAATGTGACATCAGGATTGGAGAAAGACTCATCAACAACCTGTGTTGTACAGATGACACAACCTTGCTTGCTCAAAGTGAAGAAGACGTGAAATGCTTGCTGCAGATCAAAGACTACATACAGCTTTCAATATGAATTACATCTTAACACCAAGAAAATGAAAACCCTCATCACTGGACCTCTATGTGGCATCATGATGAATGAGAAGAATGGAAGTTGTCAACACCCTTGGGGTTTTTTAAATCAGTACACGTGGCGGCAACCATGAAGAATTCAATAGAGGTCTTAAATTAGGTAAATCTTCTATCAGGCACTTCTCCAACGTGCTAAAGAGCAAGGATGTCAGTTTAAAGACTGAGGTGTGCCTGACTGAAACCATGGAATATTCAATGCTTCCTATGCATCTGAAAGTTGGACAGTGAATAGGGATGGCAGAAGATGAATAGAAGCCTTTGAATTGTGGTGTTGGAGAAGAGCACTGAATATCCTGTGGACTGACAAAAGATCCCTAGACAACCAGGGAAAATGCAACCAGGGCGCTCCTTGGAGGCAAGGCTTGTGAACCTTTGTCTTACATACTTGGGACATGTTGTCAGGATGTGCTAATCATTGGGAAAAAAGGGTCATGCTGCGAAAGGTGGAGGATGAGTGAAAGACCCTCAGTGAGATGGATTGACACAGTGACTGTATCGAGGGGCTGCAGTGTGTCTGAAATTGCAGTGGCAGCTTGGGATAGGGGAAGGTTAGGGTCTGTTGTCCACGGGCGGAGTGACCATGGCACTTTACATCAACAACAACATGGTGACCGGGGGACAGTGTGAGATAAGCTGGGGAAGGAGTTTCATGTTGACCTTTTGATCACATACTCCCTTCAGTCAACCCTGCAGATGGTCAGCAGAGTCCAGCTTTGGCTCCAGTTTGCAGTGGCCTCCATAGTTTCCCCATGAGCACTGAGTCTTTTAGGGGTTCAGTTCTTCTATGGCTTATGTAGGCACACCCTGCCCTTAGGCCACCCCAGATAATTGATCCCTGGCTAATCATGGTGACCTGTCCCATTGCGCCTCTAGTCTACAGAGTGATTTCTCCTGCATCGTCTCATCAGATCGTCATAAAAAACTCACAAACCAACCTTAGGAGATGTTGTTATCCCTAACTCTATTTTATAGATGAGATGCTCTCCTTGAAGGCAAACAGAGCAAAGTTCATTCCTCGTTCTTCTGCTTACAAGCTTTGTGACTTGGAGAAGTTGCTTAGCCTTTCTTTTATCACATATATTATACACATTTTCCTATAATCCACACTGCCCTTTTCTGAGGTAGATTTTTTCTCCTTAAGTGTCCATATACCTTTGAAGCACATACCTAAGATATGCCAAGTTTTTGTTGTTTTTGCCAAGTCATTTAAGACTTAATTTTTTGTGGAGGTCATTATTAAATTCCAAACACCATTTATGAAAACACCTGGACCACAGAGTTTTACCAAGATGCTGTTTCATTCAGTTATAGACACAGCACAATATATGGGATCAAGAAAGGCTAGTGTGGGGGTTTTTGTCTAGCTCTGTCACTCACTAGCTGTGTGCATTTGGTCACTTAGCCTCTTTGTTCATCTTTTTTCCTGGTCTGAAGTCAGAAGCACGCACCTTGCAGGGCTGTTGTGAAGACAAAGTGAGATATTGTTCATAAAGCATCTAATATTGACCCTGATATTGTTTCCCGCCTGGCTGACTCACCAGTGGGTTTGCAGAAGCAGTAAATTACATGAGGGGGAGATTGTCCATCCTGCTCTCTGAGAGAAGCTTGTGGATTTAACTGCATGCATTTAGGATTGCAGCACAGCTTCTTACCACAAGGCCACCAGATCTCCCCAGTTCCTGATGATGATGTTGTCGGTGGTGGTGTTATGTGCTGTCGAGTTGCCTGCAACTCATAGTGACCCTATGTACAACAGCCCTAAACTCTGCTCTATCCTGTGCCAATCGCACTGTCTCCAACATACCTATCCCCATTACCCCAGACACTGAATCAATCCATCTCATCAAGGGTCTTCCTGAGCTGTCCCTCCACCCTCCCAAGCAGGACATCCCTCACCAAGGACTCACCTCCTTGCAGCATGTCCAGAGTATGTCAGAGGAAACGTCAGAATCCTTGTTTCCAAGGAGCAGCCTGGTTTCACTTTCTCTAGGATGAACCTATTTGTTCTCCTAACAGTCCATGGTAATTTAGTACTCTTCTCCAACACCACAGCCCAAAGGCATCAATTCTCCTTCTATCCTCCCTAGTCATTGTCCAGCTCTCTGATGCATAACAAGTGACTGCAAAAAGTCTTTCCTATATCAAGCACACCTTAGTCACCAGACTGACATCATTGCTCTTCAGTACTTTGGAGAGGTCTCTGACAGCAGACTTTCCCAGTGCAATTCATCTCTTAATTTCTTGGCTGCTGGTGCCAAGAGTGTTGATTGTGGAGCCAAGCAAACTAAAGCTGTGAACAATCTCAGTCTCTTCACCATCTACCATGATGCTGCCAATCTGCCCAGTGGTGAGAATCTTTGTTTCCTTGATGTTGAGCTTCAATTTATATTGAGGGCTGCAGTCCTTGACCTTCTGCAGCAAATGCTCAGGTCCTCCTCAGTTTCAGCAAGCAGCAGGGTTGTGTCATCTGCATAACGCAGATTGTTGATGAGCCTGATGTGGTAGGTGCTTAATAAATGCCTTGTTGTCATGAATTTCTAATATTATTTCTAATATAATATAGTTCATATATTTCTAATATAATAATAATAATAATAATAATAATAATAATATTTCTTGAAGAAAACGTATTTTCAGTTTCTGTTGGGCTGACCCTGATCATGAACAGCGTATAGCTGAGCTCCATGCGGTTGTCAGTGGCAGATCTTTCAGATGTAGATTGCCAGTCCTTTACTCTGAGGTGCTTTTGGGTGAACTCAGAACATTCACCTTCTCAGTTAGCAGCCGAGCACATGGAACAATTTTCACCTCCTGGGGGGCCCTCCCAGTGGCTGCTTGCATGCACCTCTGCAGGACCACAGGTTTGCAGGGCACCTCGTAAGACATTTGGGGGCTCTGAGCTTTTGGCTCTGTGGCTAGCTGAGTGAGAGCAGCAAGAAGTAAGACCAAACAACACAGAAGAACCACCCCCAGAGAGCTGGTAGAGTCTGTACTTTAACATCACCTGCAGCAGGTTTCGCCGCACCTACAGCCCCAGTCTTTGACGGGGTGCTTTACGTTGGTGTGGAGCTGGCAAAAATAAAAAGGAGGGAGAGAGAGGGGGAAAAGGGGGTGGAGAAAGGCAGAAACACCCCTCGTGTAGACCCAACCGAACCCAGTTTTAAAATCCAAAGTGCTTTCTCTGGAAGACACTCCTTACATCATGGGGTATGCGATGACAAAATAGTTGAGCTCTGAATCAATCAGCTTTTGGTAAGTCCTGTAAATTTCCCGCAGAGTCCTATCCTCCTCGTTTGTCTCATATTGGTTTGTATAAATTCTCACCTGTGCCGAGAGAGAGAGAGAGAGAGAGAGAGAGAGAGAGAGAGAGAGAGAGAGAGAAACATCCAGGGATTCAGGGATTACATCAGACCTGCAGCTAGGGATGGAATCGGAAAAGGCCCAGATGGACCAGTAAGGGAGAAGGTTCTCTTTCCATGACAGCCCAAGTTTTTGTTGGAAAAGTGAGATGAGATTGGAGCTTGAGGTGTCCCCTTCCCCTCTGAGTCATGTGATAGAAGCCCCCTGCCCTGCTGTTCCCCTCCATGGAACCGACCCCTGGGCACATCCTACCTTGAGTGTGCGCAGGGCACACTGCCCCTCCTTCTGACTCTTCAGGATCCGTTCCACGAACGTCACATTAAGGAAAGCCCAGATTTTTAAGTAAAACAGCTTCCTGCAGCTTAAAATGAGAAGATACAGCTCCTCATCAAGCGACTCGTGGATGTTGTTGAACTCAAAAGTTAATTTCTGGAAAACCGTGAGGGGGGGAAGGCATTTGTGAAGAGAGATGGTAGGATTGGCCAGCACTTCCCATCCCCTTCCCATGACCTGGTGGTGCTGGGAGTTCAGGGGCTTCAAAATCTGGGAGATGAGAGTGTGATCTCAATCCAGTCAGCACAGTCTGGAATTTGGACACTGTGCATTTGTGTCCAGAGACCGGGGTTCTGGTCCCAGCCCTGGACGAAAGGAAACTGATGGCACCTGCCCTGCCCACCTCAGGGCTGTGTGAAGAATCCAGTGAGCTGTATGTCTTTTAATATCAATGGCCCCAAACTTCTATAAAGGGCTTGAAAAGCCAGTTGACATTTTCAAAGCCTGTTGGGTGGCTTCCAATTGCCAACTTATTAGCAGATGAGCACACACTGTGCCCCCCAGGTCTGTCAGCGGGCTCCTGAAGTCAACCGCCATCTGCCATTGGTTGATTGTGAGTTGTGGTGACCCTCCACTGGGTTCTGGAGGTTGTGCATTTTCTCCTGTGGAGTTTGGCTGGTGTGTCCAAACCACAGCTGGAATGCCCTGCCATTGTCATTTTCAAGTTCAGTCTTTACCAGCTCTCTGGGGGTGGCTTTTTTTCCTGATACTTGATTTTACTTTCTGACACCCTTGCTCAGTCACCAGGCCCCCCCTGTGGGGTCCTTAGGAGGGACAGAAATGGCCCTGATTTGAAAGGTAGAAAAGCTGCCAGATTAGAAGACAGCCAGGAATGCCTCAGCCCTTTAGTGACCTGAATCTAGTTTGGCTTTTGATTTGATTTGGTTCATCCCATCATACACGTCCCGTTACCCAGTGCTGGAGGTTGATCTGTGGGATACCTTCCCCACCAAATTTCTGCTGAAATCCTGACCATACGCTATTACTTACTTATATGACTGGGTCTGTTTGGCCTCGGGTGGAGCGGATTACCCTTCCCAATGCAGTGCGATGCAGTAAAATGTAACAAGGTCATCCTCCATAATACAGTGCAATATAAAGACTCTGCTTTGCTCACCCTACAGGATCCTAAACCTGGTTGCTTCTGAGTTATAACAAAGAACGGTATAGACTCAGACATACATATTCTCTCTCTCTCACCACACCCCCACACACACCCCACACACCCCAACACAGGGAGGGAGAGGGCATGTAACAAGAGCATCATGAAACACCCAGAGTTCTGACAAAGAAAAAAAATCCATGCATGGCTGGGACCCTGATTGGGGCTTTCAGGCTCCAGAACTGTGATTTCTGTTCACTAAATCTACCCACTTGTGGTACTTACGTTGCAGCAATACTAGGAAATTAAGGCATTGTGTGTGCAGCTGGAGCCAGACAGGCCCCTACGTGGAGCCGACCACAGGAGCCACTGTCTCCTGCTATGTATGAGCTGGTGGAAAGGTGGGGACAGGTTGCCAGCCTGTTCCTTGCCCACAGGGACACTTTCTCACTCAGACCTGTAAACCCAAGTCGGGGGACAGGAGGCTCTTGTTGGTGACAGCCAGCCAGAAAACTCGCTGAGTTCTAGGTATAGCAAACAATTACCAACTCAACTCATCGTCGTCGGGTCAGAACCAACCTGCCACTGACCCTCCAGCAGGTTTCCAAGGCTGTCAGTCACACAGGAGGAGAGGACCCATCTTTCTCCTGCAGAGCCGCTGGGGGAGCTGAACCACCAGAGAGGTGACCCCTTTGGGTTACCAGCTCCACGCCCTACACACTGAACCACCAGAGCTCCCTAACTTTTGTAGTCTGCTCTGGTCTTAGGGAATGGGGGGGAGCATTGACATTGGTGACTGCCCAGAGCCTAAAGTGGAATGCAGAGTCCCAGGGTGATAGAAGGTTACACTGGTAACATTGCCCAGAGCATAGTCCCAGGGTGGTAGACGGGATTAGCACACTTTCTTCCTAACCAAGAGTCAGCGGTTCAAGTCCATGCAGAGGTGCTCAGAATAAAGGGCTGGTGGCCTGTTCTAGAAGCCCAGCCACGGAAAACCTCCTAATTATACACCACCACCCATAGTAGGGTCGCCATGAGTTGCAATTAACAGAAATGGCCACTGATTCTAAATTTGAACGTGAGAGGGACTGAGTGTACTTATTCAAGCCTGGTCAACAGCAGGGCAAGAGTGGACTCCTCCCTCCTCCCTTGGATTCAAGATACCCGAGTCCTTGCAGCCTCCCCTCCATCCCCAGCCCATACCTACCTGCAGAGTGTGCCGGAACGTGGGCAGGAGGTCCGTCAACGTGGGCCGCATGGACCAGTCTGGGTCACTGAAGTAGCAGCTTCTCAGACTGATGCTCCTGACTGGGACCTCTGGCAAGAGGATCCGGGCCAAGCGCTCATATTTCATGATCCGCTCAAAGAAGAAGTTTACCTTCAAGTGGGTAGCCTGCTTGGTCAGCTTGGCCCAGGACATCCCCCAGATGAACTGCCCATGCGGGTCATGAATGTGGCACTTGATGTTTATGGTCCAGAGGGTACTGGCATTGTTCTCACACAAGTTCTCGAGCAGCTCGTCGGAGATACAGTTGTAGTTGAGGGTCAGGGACTCCAGGTTGCAGAACGTGGCCATGGTCCTGTTGAACTGGGGGCTGCTGTACACAGCGAGGTGATGGCTGAAGAAGTCCTCGATGTTGAGTTCTGTGACCAAGCTCTCATTCCTCAAATAGCTCAGGGAGTTGAGAACATGACAGCCTTGCTCCACTGTCATTCTAGCCGCTTTCATGTTGAGATAATCCAAGTGTCTGCCCATCTTCTTTAAGAAGAAGCTCAAGCTCTTGATGAACGAGCCCCTAATGCTGTTCCTCCAGACCAGGCGGTCGAGTTCAAGGTGCTGGATGGAGAGAGACTTCAGGCGATTGTTGCTCTTGCCCAGACATGACAGGAGGCCCCTCATGGTGACCTGGAACTTCTTGGTCAAGACAGCATTGTAAGGATTCAGGAATTTGATCTCCAGGTGCTCCAGATAACGGCCAAATTTCTTCACATACCAGAGAGCTGACTCGAACTCAGATGCATGCACCCTGGAAGGCCTCCCGCTGAACGTGATGGTCCTGTACCGCCAGAGGTCTGCTGAGTACATTATCTGATTCCATTTTCTGCACACTTGGGCCGCCTTCGACCGGTCCCTGTCCCCCAGCCACCAGAAGACACGACGTAGACACACATCAGGCAGAGAGGCCCAGTAGCTCTGGTCTGGGGGAGGGCTCAGTTTGCTTTCGTCATCCATCAAGAAACCAGAAGTGCAGGACAGCTGTGTGGGAGGCCAGGCTTCCAGAAATGAGAGAAGGAAAGCAGTCACTTGTTTTCTGTGGGGAGTGAAAAGAAAGAGCCATTACGTGTCAAACAGAAATGGGAATTCAACCCAACAAATGTTTACAGTGATCTCCTGTGTGGTAGGAACTGTCCTGGGTGCAGGGTCCATAACAAATGCACGCTACAGGCCTAGTGTTCAATTACAAATGGTGAAATAGGTGAAAAAGCAAAGGCAAATTTGTGGTCAGGGTCAGCACACATGGAGGGTGGTTCATTCTGTCTGGGTAACGAAGTTGAACATGAGCCTGTATTTCTCGCATTGGGTGCCTTGTGTGTTCCAGCATTTCAAACACCAGCACAGGGTCATCCATGGTGGCCAGGTTTCAGGAGAACTCCATGGCTAGGAAGAAAGGCCTATTTCTTAAAATGAGCCAGAGAAAAACCTTATAAATAACAACAGCATGGCCCAACTTGTTTGCTCTGGCCAGACAACCAGGAGCGGTCAATCAGTACAGGAGAAAGTCACGTTTGGTGAAAGAGAGGGCCAGTGAGGTTGCTGGAATTCCTTGGTGAGATGAATCAGCACAGTGGCTGCAACCCTGAACTTGAACATGCTGGTGGTTATGAGAATGCTGCTGGACTGGGCAATGTTCTAGTGTATGTGAGATCATCCTGTTCCACTGTCTGCTCGATGGCATGTATCTCTATGTCTCTAGCTCTATCTTAGGAGAAATAGAGAGGGTAACTCAGAAGAAGTCTGAATAGCCTAGTGGGAAGGAGCTACAGTGGCCATCCCAAAGGCAAGCAGTTCAAATCCACCAGTCGCTCCATGGGAGAAAGATGGGCAGACTCCTCCTGTTCAGTTTGCTGCCTCTGAAAACCCACCGGATGGTCAGCTATGAGTTGATTGCGACTCAGCAGAACACCTCAGAGCAGATGACATCTGAGCTGGATTTTGCTGGATAGGGAGGATTTGCAAGGCAGACCAGATTGCTCTGATGATGGCAGTAGGGGAACTGGACATTCACATATGTTATATTCAGGGAAGTGAAAATTGTTCAACTGGAGTTCAGCTTGTAACAGAGTTAAGTCAGCACGACACTGGAACTGAAGAAGGGAATCCAAGTGCTAGTCAAGACCCTGAAGCCCATGAGACTCTATCCCAGGGGTCAGGGATTCCAGCTGTCTCCCTCCCTGAGAATTTTGAGTTCTGACATGGCCTGCCCCACCTGCCCGGGATGAAGATGACCATATATATTAAGGCCCATTGCTGATGCTTGTGTTTATATGAAAGACCTGACACAGCAGAACAAGGATGAAGGACCACAGCTGAGGTCACAGGGAGCCAATGAAAGTTGGAAGTGCTGTGATCAGCTTCGATGACATTCTGCAGAAGTGGAGGATGAATGGCTAAGAACAGATACAGGTCCTAATGTCTGGGGCTTGGCTGGGACATTGTGGCAGGAATGACGAGGAGGAGGGGCGTGGCTTTGAGTTCTTTGGAGGACACAATTTTTGGTAACTGGCTGAGTGTAGAATTGGGAAAGACCAGTTAGGTTCTGACTGAAGCTTGGACTCCCAGGGTTACCACCAGTCAAGCTGGGGAGCCCCGGGGGAGAGCTGTCTGAAGTCTTCCTGAGTCCTGGGTCCGGCTTTCCAGAGACATCTGTTGAAATTCTCATGACCTTTTTTGCTTTCAGCATTCCCCTTAACGGAAAACTCCCTTGCTTTTTCACTCACCAAACCCTCCCTTTCCTCAAAGTTCATGTCCTGTCCTGCCATGAAGATGGTCTTGGCCACTTTACCAGCCGGCCAAGACTATGAATCATGGTTTATTGAACATTCAAGACTAGAAGCAAACTGAAGCCTCATTTCTTTACAAATAAAACTGAGGCACAGGCAGGTGAGGGTACTTGGTCCAGGGTCACAAGGTAGTTACAGGACCCAGGCTCGAACCTGGGCTTTCTCTCACTCATGTGTTTGAAGTCCCCACCTTTTGGGTTTCAAGTACAGCTAGGCCGAGCTCTCACACGTCTCAGTTCACTTGTTCCCTTTTAGCCCTGTGTCCCACTTCATTGGCCCCCTACCTCCACCACAAGATACTCTTCCTGTGTGTGATGTGCATCTTCTCGTTTGTACATGCTTGCCAATTGTGCTTGAGACATCAATTCAGGATGCTCTGTGGACATAGCATTCATTACTTCCTTGGGCTGAATAGCATCCACACGCTTATTGTTCAGTGCCATCGAGTCAACTACAACTCGTAACAACCTTACGAGCGACCAGTGTGAACCTTGCCTTCTCCTGCGCCATCCTCATGACCTCTGTCCTGCTCAAGCCCAATGTGGTAGTCACTGCGTATATCCATCTGGTTGAGGTTCTTCTGCTCTCTCTATGGGCAGATTCCTCCTGAAAATATGCCCAGTGTAAGGGTTTATTTTAACTATTATTATTTTTTTTTAATTCTCCCCTTCCTTGTTGTGTACTGTCAAATCTGATCTGACTGGCGCAGGAGGAGATTGCCCCTCCTTCTCCAATGGAGCATCTGGAGGATTCGAACTGCACACCTTCAGGATTGCAGCGCTGCTTCTTGCCAGTAGGCCACCATCTCTTTCTCCTTGTAAGGGTTTAAGTATCCCTATTTTTCTCCTCTCCATTCTCCCTGGTCTTTATGGATACCCACATGTCCTCCAGTTCCTGCCCCTGTCAGGTGACAGAGAACAGCGTCAGCATGCTCTTGTGTGGTTCTAAGCAATCTTCTGAAAAATTAACTTTTGCCATTTCATTGCGTCCTGAACAAATCGGGTCCTGCATTCTGCTGGTTCTCCTTTCCAGGCCAGATTTCCAGATAGAGTTTCACAGCAGCTCATGCTCACCTACGACGTGGAGCTCCGGTGGGTTCTCATTCCTCCTGAATCCACATTCAGCCTGTCGTCTTTCTCCTCCATCCAGTCTACCTGCCGCCCCCGCCCCGCAGTACGTTCCCTCCCTGCACTCACAAGCAGGCTGTGGCAAGGCTCAGCCCGTTCCTGTTGTGCCTCAGGAAGAAGATGGGGCATCTCCTCGTGTGCAGTTTACAGCCATTGAAAACGCCCTGGATGGTCAGCTATGAGTCTGTTACGACTTCATGGTAATGACTTTGAGTAGGTACTTAAACATTTAAAACATGAACGGAGTTGTCCCTCCAATCACATGTTATCTGCCTGTGGCCAAGGGTCCTACACAGCACTCAACAGAGAGCAGAAATACCTCATTGCTGTTAAGTCAGCATTGACACATAGCTGACCCCCCCACCCCCACCCCTAGCACTTTCAGAAGTAGCAAATCGCACAGGAGGAGATTGTCCATCATATTCTCCAGCACGGAGTTGTTGTTTGGTGCCATCACTCATAGAGACCCTGTTAGAAACAGATCTGAACCCTGCCCTATCCTGTGCCATCCTTGCCCTTTCTGACCTACCTGAGCCCATTGCTGCAGTCACTATGCCCAAGAAAGCTAAAACCGTGAAAGCAAACGCCTGGCCTTAGCAAAGTCAGAGTCAGATGCTGTCGCTGCAAGCCACAGGACAGGGTGGGGAGAGCATCTTTGGTGGGCTGCCAAAGTTGTTTCAAGTTCCCCAGTAAAGTCCCGTGTAATCTTTGGAACTCCCCAGACCTCCTTAGCAGTGAGAAACAGTGTCCTTTTGAGGGCTGAGTCCTGACTCAATTATTTAGTTGTACATCTTTAGCCAGATGACTTAATCTGTGCCTCAGTCTCCTTTTCTGTAAAACAGGGCTGACCATAGCATCTTTCTCCTAATTTTGGAATAATCATATCTATCTGTTTATAGCTCTGGTGGCCTAGTGGTTAGGAGTTGGGCTGCCAACCCAAAGATACATGGTTCAAATCCACCAGCTGCGCCATGGATGAAAGAGACCCAGTCTCCTCCTGTGTAATTACTCCCTCTGAAAACCTGCCGGAGGGTCAGTTCTGACTCAACTATACACAACAGTAATTGTATATAATGAACTGATATGTAGAAAGTTCCAGAACGGTTCCTGTTGCTGCAGCATTCCTATAAGGAAGGTCTCCACACACTCATTGTACAAATGGGAAAACAGATGTGTCTGATGGTTAGCTTTTCCAATGAGAGTGCACAGTCAACATGGGGAGGGATTTAGAATCCTTGTCTAGACAGACTAAGGCCAGAACAGGATGGAGCAAGAGTTCCATGTGTGGTGTCCTTACACGTCTGCATCAACTCTCCAGCGCCTCACAGCAACAGCAACAAGGACTTGGAAGCTTGGTCTCCCTTTGGCTAACAGGGGAGGAAACCTAGGGACATTTCATCACCAGGGGAAACGGGGTGCTCTGGAAGCTGGTGGAGTAAAGTTGCTTCCAAGAGAAGGGCAGTGCCTTCTCTCCGCTCAGGTCCTGGGGCGCCTTGGGGGCCCCCTCTGGCCCGAGCCCGCCCTGCGCCCGCGCCCCCGTCCCCGTCCCCACGCGCTGTTACCAGCTCGCTGCTCCTCGCTCGGCCGGAGCCCCTCAGCCAACGCGGGGCTGGGGCTGCAGGGACCGCGAGCGCCTGCCTGCACTCCCCGCGCGCTGCTGCCCGGATACCAAGTCCACGGGCGCCCGGTCTGCGCCCTGCCCTCGCGGGGCCTGCATCCCTGTCCCGGGCCGCCTTTGTGACGCGCCGACAGCTGTGGGACTCTGCTCACCCCCGCCGCTCTCAGAGGACCAAACCTGCAGGTGCTGGATCAGTGATGGTGCATGTGGAGGAGACAGGCCACGCTCAGCCTGTCCCGGAAGGCAGCACTGTCTGCAGCTGGGAGGAGAGCGCGCTCTCGCTGCTGCTGCTGCTGCGTGCAGGGTGAGAGAGAACGCCCCCCTCTCCCCCGGCTCCTTTCCGATTCTTTCAAAGAGATATCTTGCAAGGAGGTTCAGGCCAGCTCCCATTGTCTTTTCCGCCCTGGCCCTCTCACATCAGGGATCCTAGCTTGTGCGCTCTGCTGGCGTTCCACTTCCTCCTCTGTAAGCAAGGCCTCCAAAGGTAAACTTTAACCTTTGCTGGCCATGCTCTCCCTGGCAAGGGCTGGTAGCTTAGCACATCTCCCTGAAGCCCAGGAAGAAAGGCAGGAGGGTACAGCCTCTCCCAGCTGCTCACCCTGGCCACCTGCCCTCGCCCACCGCCCAGATTCACTTCTCTCCAAGGCTTCGTTCCCCTCAAGGTTTCTTGTCTGCGGCTCTCCTGTTCTTTTAGGCTGCTGTCCTAGCTGCCGACAGCCCTCGGCCCAGAAATCCAACAAAGGTGAACAATAAGCCTTCAGTGAAGGTGGTTTTTATTCTCCAGGGCGCAAAGTACATTCCCTGCAGCATCCCTGCTTGAACCACCAGTGCTTGGTAAGAATGGAGGATCTGGAGACGTTCATTCTTGGGTTATCTGAAGCCTTTGGACAAACCGTTATCTGTTCAAAAGAAGGAAAATAGTTTTAATCAAACCTTTTGGTGTTTTAGGGTTTTATTTTAATCCCCAGCAAATAAAACCCATCCTTCTCACTATTAGACTATAACGGAAAAGAAACAGAAAACCGTTAGAGGAACATAATCATCTAAATCCTTAGTACCTTTTTGGTTTCAAATATCACTGGAGTTTCTCAGATGTTTTTCTTTCCATGGTGCTAACTGCAGGCATTTCTCCTAAAAAATAAATAAATAAATAAATAAATAAATAAATAAATAAATAAATAAATAAATAAATAAATAAAAATGGATAGAAAAGAAGTTGAACGTCTTTAAAGGGGGAACAGTTACGACTCAGCCCATCAGATTAGAGCTGTGCTTCATACAAGTTGATGGTTTAGAAGTTGATCACTAGCCATTTCCCCTCCCCCTTCCCCGAAGTGCCTCTGGGCAGCCTTGACCCTCCAAACTTTAGCATCTGAGCACATTAACCTTTTTATTTTATTTTATTTTTTTATTTTATTTTATTATTTTTGTGTGTGTGTGCTGCCAAATCGGATCTGACTTGTACAGGAGGAGATTGTCCCTCCTTCCGCGGCAGAGCATCTGGTGGATTCGAACCGTGCACCTCTGGGATTGTAGTGCAGCTTCTTGCCAGTAGGCCGCCAGAGCTCCTGCACATTAACCTTTTATACCACTTGGCTCCTGGTCTATGCCTTGTGCTACAGGTGCCTAGAGGCTCGGGCCTGAGGGCATGAAAAAGACAGAAGCCACCAAGCGGAGAGGGATGGACATGATGCTCGAGACAATATTTACTAGAGGCTTGCCATCAACAGTGGAATTCTTTGGGTATCGCTGAATGGTAACATTATGATCAAAGAAGTATGTCTAAATACTGTAGAATGCGTATGAAGATCCAAGAGGGAGGAGGAAGCAGAGGGTTGGGGGGCGTCAATCATAGGGTCTCACAATATGATGGGTGGAGGGAGGGGTTAAGGAAATGGGAAAGATCCAGTGTGAAAAGCAATGTATATGAACTTTGTAAGTATACCAGTATAAAAGAAAAATTTCATTTAAAACAAATTTTAAAAAGTCTAGCTCAGCCTTCAGAAATGGCTCAGGCTCTGGGAGATAAAGCAGATAATGTAGGTGGTAAACCCTGTGGGCTCTAGTGACCTTGTGGTAAGAAGCTGTGCTGCAATACCAAAGGTACACGGTTCAAGGCCATTAGCGGCTCTGCAGGAGAAGGATGGGCAATCTCTTCCTGTGTGACCCTCTTGCCTCTGCAAATCCATTGGAGGGTCAGCTATGGGTCAGTTACAACTTGACCGTACACAACAAGCACTGTGATCATGCCCACCTGTCAGTTTGCTGTGGTGCTGTGGTGACTCTGTGCCGCCATGATGCCAGAAGCTATGCCATCAGTATTTCAAACCCCAGAAGGTTCACCCACAGTCCACAAGTTTTAGTGGCGCTTCTAAACTAAGGTAGACCAGAAAGAAAAGTCTGGCAATTCTATTTCTAGAAATTCGCCAATGGCCACCTTAAGAATCATAACAGAATACTGTCTGATATAATGTTGGGAGATGAACTCCCTACACTGGAAGGTTCTCGAAATAATTAGCACTGAACATACCCATGACTGAACATGGTGAAGGACTGTGCAGTGCTTCATTCTGTTCTGTGTGGGGTCTCCATTCCTCAGAGCTGACTTGGCTGTTGCTAATAACAACAGGCAGCTCTGGTGGCTCAGTGGTAAGAAGTTGCACTGTCAACCCAAAGGCAAGTGATTCAAGCCCACCAACTGCTCCATAGGAGAAAGATGGGCATTTTCTTCCCGGGCAACTTACAGCCTCTGCAAACCCACTGAAGGGTCAGGTATGAGTTGGTTCTGATTCTATGGCACATGAGAAAAACCACAAAAAGAGCTGTGAGAGTGTGCATTTGGGCACCCAGAGAATGAGGGAACAGAAAGGCCTAGAGACAGCAGCAGAAAACTGTGCTAACATTCTGCCGGTTCTGATCTCCTTAAGATATGATGCAGGGGGTCACAACCAGGGAAGGTGAAAAGAGGGGCTGGGTACCTGGTGTTGATTTAGGGTCGGCAGAGGGAGCAGAATGTCACACTGAGAACATTTCCTCAGAATGTTGTAGGCATCTTCGTCGCCTGCAGAAGAAGAGGGCCTGGCCTTGGGCTCAGGCTTTAGAGGCCGATCCAGAGGTCGGGTTTTGCCTCTGGACTCTTGCTTTGTCGAATTTTCAGAAAGGAAAGTAAATCCATTTTTCATCTTTGGATAGACATCTTTCTTTGCCACGGATGTTCCATCTCCAGAAGACTTACTTGGACGGGATGGTGGGGCATATTTTGGCTTTTCAAATGGAGATAATTTTGTGGACCCTGAGAGTGGACCACATTTATCCTGCAATTGTAAATAATACGTTGAATTTGAAAAAAAAAAAAAAGAAAAAGAAAAGACTTCCACTTTAATGGCCTGATAAAACAATAAACAAGATCACTTGAAAACTTCCCACTACAAACACTTTAAAAAGGTTGGATAGAATTTGTGAAACATTCCTTTAAATGCATAGATGACTTTTCAACACAGAAAAGAAAATTCCCATGGCCCGTGAAAGATAGGTATATAAGCTGACAACTTTGGTTATAGGAGGAGAGGTGGGGTTATTTTATAGCTAAGGGATTTGAGAAGAGGAGAAAGTCTGAAAGCACAAAGTAAGGAACTGAAACAAAGACTCTCTAAATAAAACTGAGCCTTTTGAGAACTAAACTAAGGAGATTTAGGGAAAAGAAGTGGATAATTGCAAGAGGAAGGTCACGAGGAACCTTGATGACCTTGACCTGGAATTTGAGCATGGAGAGAAACACAATCTCAAAATCACAGACCGATACCTTTCTGGGATCTGCGATTCATGAGTGTCAGGTCTGGCCACAGTCAATCCAAAGGAGGAATGATAGTGGTCCTTTGATAATTGGAACATGGAATGTACAAAGCATAAATGCTGGAAAACTAGAAGTTGTGAAGAATGAAAGGCCACTCTTCTATGGCACTTCGAATCCACTAGCAGCTGGATTGGCAGCTGGGCAGAAAGGTGGATGCTCTCATCCCACGCAATTTAACAGCTTCAGATATCCAGTAGAGGGTCAGCTAGGAGTCGGCTCTGCCGTGACTGCAGTGAGGCTTCTACAGTATTGCTTTAACCAGAATAGATTAAATTAGCAGAATGAATATATGCAAAGGAATGGTGTGAAGAAGCTAAATCCAAGTCTTTAGATCCTCAGGACTCTCCTCCTGAAGTTTTACAGACTTAAAAACCCCACGCAGGTTGCCATGTATTGGAACAGACAGCAGTGGGATTACATTTTTAAGAAATCAATAGATAATATGTTAAACTGAGGGGAAATAAAGAAACCAACAAACAGAAGTTTAAGAAGCTGCTTTAGAAACACAGAGGTTAATCCCAGAAAAGGGAAGAATATTTGGGTCTGAGCAGTGGTTAGCATGAGATGGAACGAGTGGGGCTTATATTTTAACTGGAATTTTGTTTGTTGTCAGGTGCCATCGAGTCGACTATGATTGACAGGGGCCCCATGAACTACAGATCTGAGCCTTCCCTATGCTGTGCCATCCTCTGTCTCTGACACGCACAAGCCCATGGTTACAGCTACTGTGTCGATCCGTCTCATTGAGAATTTCCTTCCCTTTCTCTGACTGTCGCCTTCCCAGGTGAAAGACAACTCAAGGATCACAAAAAAGAAATGTTAGATAACAGGTAAATGGTTAAAACAGTAGAGGGAAGGTAAAGGAGATGGTGAATGGTGGAAGAAGGACACCATCTGAAATAGGTTGTCCAGGTACACCTTGAGAAGGTGACTTGTGAGTGAAAGTAAGATGTGTCCTTTCCAGAGATGCGTGATGGGAAGGACAATGTTTTTAGAACCAGGGCGCCTGAGTTCTTACTCCGGCCATCCCACTAGCTGCCTGTTGTGTTGTTCTTGTTATGTGCCGTTGAGTCGTTTGCGACTCATAGCGATCCTATGTGCAACAGCCCTAAACCCTGCTCTATCCTATGCCAATCGCACTGCCTCTGACACACCCATCCTGATTACCCCAGTCACCGAATCAATCCACCTTATAGAGGGTCTTCCCCTCCTGCGCTGTCCCTCCACCCGACCAAGCATGATGTCCCTCTCCAAGGACCCGTCCCTCCTGGCAACATGTCCAAAGTAGGTCAGACGAAGCCCCAGAATCCTTGCCTCCAAGGAGAAGCCTGATTTAAACCTCTTCAGGATGAATCTGTTTGTTTTCTTGGCAGTCCATGGTACATTCAATACTCTTCTCGAGCACCACAGCTCAAAGGCATCAGTTCTCCTTCTATCCTCCCTATTCATTGTCCAACTCTCTGATGCATAACAAGTGATTGCAAGACCATGGCCTGTATCAGGCGCACCTTAGTCTCCAGAGAGACACCGTTGCTCTTGATTACTTTAGAGAGGTCCCTAACAGCTGACTTTTCCATCGCAATATGTTTTTTTTATATTTCCTGGCTGCTGGTGCTAGGAGTGTTGACCGTGGAGCCGAGTAAACTGAAGCTGTGAACAATCTCAATCTCTTTGCCATTCATCCTGATGCTACCAATTGGTCCAGTGGTGAGAATCTTTGTCTTCTTGACATTGAGCCTCAGTCTGTACTGAAGGCTGCAGTCCTTGAC
>NW_006400017.1:1397395-1553471 GCF_000299155.1 Elephantulus edwardii
CTGGACTTCTGGCAGTTCTCTGCTGATGTGCTGTTCCAGTCATTTTTGGATAATCTTCAGTAGAATCTTGCTTGCATGTGAAATCAATGATATTGATATCTAGCTGCCTGAAATGTGGTGAAGTTACTTCCCAATTTGAGCTCCAGTCTCAATGTCTGGGAGAGGAGATTTGATTGGTGCCTCCCAATCTTCATTAGAACCACCTCAGAGGAATTTAAAAAGAGATGCTCACTTGTCTGAAATGTATTTTTTAATAGTTCAGGGGGGATAAGATCCCTCTCTACATATATCTAAAGTTGAGGGGTGTTTGAGAAAGAGAGAAAGATCCCCAGAATCTGCCCTTCTGATGACACTTTTTGGAATGTGGGCTAGTTATTGACAAGATTAGGATACTGTTCTTTTTCCCCCTTTGAGTTGATTTTTTTTATTATGATTTTCATTATGATTTTAACCAAAGTTTACAGAAAATTTAGATTTTCATTCATTCATTCGTTGTTGCACATTTTTCTCCCTCTCCCTCCCTCTCCCTTCCCCAATTTCTCTCTCTCTCTTTTTTTACTATTAATTACAATTTCCTTTCTCCCCCTCCCTCTTTCTCCCCATCCACTTTGCTATACACTTCTTATTCTGGACTGTTGTCATACATATAATGTTTACTCATCTATTCCTTTAAACAGTTTTTCCTTCATCTGTTCCAATGTGGTGTTCATTATCTAATCCTTCTTTTCCTAGTTTCCCACCAGCTCCCCATATCAGCCTTGTTTTATAACAGTAGTTTTATGCATTATTTGTCTTTTTGTGACTGAGATATTTCATTCAGCATAATGTCCTCCAGGGTTACCCATGTTACGTAATGTTTTACGAGGTCTTTGTTTTTCAGTGGTGCAAAGTATTCCACTATGTGGCTATACCATCATTTTTCTACCCATGCATTTGTTGATGCAGATTAGGACAATATTAATTGCTACTCACCGTATGGCTGATATATTCATTAAGTGGGATAACTTTGTTGCAAAAATTACAGTTGATTTTCATCATAGCAGCTGACAGTCTCTTCTCTGAAGAAGCACAGAAACAACATCATAAATTATGCCCTTGACAATGGATAGCCCAGCTCTCTCTCCTGCAAATGCTTGTGTATCCTGGAACCATTCCCAGGGCTGCCAGGTTGAGAGTTCTATTTGTTCTCAGAATCTATGGCCACACAGGCAACCCTCACCTGCATGCCCCCATTGTCTCCCTTAGGGCTACTGACACACCTTCAGAGCATCAGTGGACCTATAGAGGTTTTCCTGGAACAAGGTAGTTTTCTAAGGAGATGAAGGGACCAAAAGCATCTAATCTGACAACTTGTTTCTTCCACCAATTTCCAAGCTCTGTGATCAAACTAGGTGTTGAGTCTGTGTATATTATACATCTCTGTAAATTATACACCCTCGGAGTTCATGCTGAGATGAAGGAAATGCATTTGAATTCCATGAGTCCCAGTTTCCCACTTGCCAATTTTGACACTGGAGAGATTGTTTATCAGGAGAGATTCAAAGAATTCTAAGAGTTTTAGGGTCTCTGCACACGTTACTGTGCTACCAAAGCAGCCCATGAAATCAACAGAGCACACTGATAGCTGTGGCCTTGGGAAACACCCTCATAAAGGGGTAATCAAGGCAAGGGGACCTGACATGGTTCCAGGGAGCCAGCACATTATCCAAAGGTCAGAGGCTCCTGTCTGTACCTTCTGGGTGGTGAAAAAGCTCTAGATTTGGTATTGGGACATGGGTGTTCAGTCTTAATCGTGTCTATTTCAGGCCCCTGAATTATTGCGTGTGTACGTTTTTCTTGTGGAAAAGAATGAAGATGAGCAGGAAGATTTTGGCCAGGTTGGAAAGATGCTGGCTTCAGTGGTGGCCTCGCATGTTCTAGGGACCCATCAACAGCCCTACACTCCTCTGTGTGCCTTCCAGGCACCCACCCCCAAGTCTCTGGATCTCTATGGACAGGTCATTTGAAGATCACAGCCAACATGTAAGAAGGTCACTCTAGTGCATGGCCTTTAACTGCCTGGCCAACACATCTGCTACAGGAATGGGAAAGAAACAACAAATACCCTTGTCATCTGTCCTTTTGAGAGTGTCTGTTCTTGCACCCCAACCAGGGGAGGCCTTGGTCCCTGAGGCTCCCCTTCGCCTCTCCACCCCACACTCCTCACCTCTCCGGGACAGAGCCTGCCCTCCTATGCACATGTCTTTGTGGTGGGCCAGCTCTCGGAGCAGGATGAACTGGTTGCAGTCTGGACAGTGCTCTGTCCGGCTGCCACATTGGCGCTCGTGGATCTCCAGCTTGTTGAGGCCCAGGGCCAGCTCACAGAACTTACACGGGACCTGGCGCTTTGGACATTCCTGGGCCTGTGGAGAGACAGGAAGGGAGGGCATGATCATTAACCCCTTTGGTTGGACGGAGACTGGGGACTTGAGTCTGTCTCCATAGGCAACTGAAGCCAATTAGAGGACGTAGATGGGAAGACCCAGAGGGAGAGACTGTCCATAGGGGAATCTGAGCTCTGTTGGGTTCACAGACCATGGGAAGCCTTCTGGTCTGTATGAGGTAAGGAGGACCTGGGTCCCTGTCGTGGGCTGGTTCTTCATTGCTCTCAGAGCCAACTTGGGCAGGAAGAGAGAGGTCAGGGTCAGGGGGTAGAGAAACTATTATTGGCCTCTCCTCTTTCCCTCTCCCTCTCCTCCTCCCAGGTTCTACCTACGTGGCTATGAAGAAGAAATCACATGTACATCTCACCTCATGAATCTCCAGCAAGTACTTCTGTATATTCTGTTGACACATAGCACACTCAGCCTAAAGACAAAGAGAAACGTGGGGTCCACCTGGTCCCATGTTCCATCCTTTCTTTCCCCACATCTTACCTGGCCCATGGTGTGTTGTGTTTAGTTTGGAAATTCCTGGAGGGCAAGGCTCAGGCATGGTAACCTCAGTTCCCCTGCAGCATCCAGCCCAGAGCTCAGGGATGTCTGCAGGCCCAGCTGAGTTCACATGGATTGCCTGAGCTAGGGCATCTCCAGAAAGACAGTGTGAGTGGGTATCGTGTGGCGATGTGACCACGATGCTCAGTTTAATGTAACTATTCTAGGTGTTGTTAATTCTAACCTCTATGATGTTAAGAAGGCAAAGATTACAAGCAGATCTTTATAGATATGGTAAAGCTTATCAGAATAATGGTTGAGTCTGTTTTGGAAAGAAGTGAAATCAGGGTGCTCCTTCAAGACAGGGGGGTGGAAACTTCATCTCACACACTTTGGGCATGTTGTGCAGAGAGGCCAGTCCTCGAAGAAGACAAAAATCTTTCATCCTGGGAAAGGCGGAGGGTTAGAGAAAGAGAAGAAAACCCTCCACGAGATAGATTTGACACATGCAAATCCATGTTTATTATGACTTTGTTCACAATAGCAAAGAGGTGGAAACAACCTAAGTGCCCATCAACAAACAACTGGATAGAGAAGCTGTGGTATATTCACACAATGGAATACTATGCTGCACTGAAAAACAAGGAACTCATGCAATATTATTCAAAATAGGTAACCCTGGAGGACATTATGCTGAGTGAAATATCTCAGCCCCAAAAGGACAAATACTGCATAGTGCCACTGTTGTAAAACGGGACTGACATAGGGGCTGGGGGAGTCTGAGAAAGATGGGATAAATAATGTATACTGCATTGAAACAGATGAGGGAGAAAACTGTTTAAAAGGGATATATGAGGATATATGATTAGGTATTATTGTCATGACAGGAGTCCAGAATGAAGGCTGCATAGTGGAGTGGACTTGTGGGGAGGGATTGTATAACAGTGAGATAATTTTTCTTTTACTTTTCAAAGAGAAGAGTGTACTGGAGGGGAGGGGTGGGCAGGGAGAAAAGTGCAACAATGAATGAATGGAAATCCAAAGTCTCTGTAAACTTTCATTAAAATTAATTTAAAAAATATTAAAAAAGATGGTTTGACAGTGTGACAGTGAGTTTGAGCATATTAGGGATGGTAAGGACGGGGCAAGGTTCACATCTGTTGTTCAAAGGGTGGCGAGGAGTCATAGACGACTTGATGGCATCTAACAGCAACTCAGAATTGTGTGGTATTTATGTTTGGACTCTGGCAATAGATCTAGAGGCTTTTTGTCAATCTATATCTGGCTTTCTGACTTCATGTCTCCAGACTAAAACAGTTGCCTATTGTACTTGGATTCATCAGTATCCAAAGCCAGCTGCCTGTGACCCTGTTCCCTAACAATTGTCTTTGGACACATCAGCCTCTAAAGCCATAGGCTTCAAAGGCAGAAACGGCTTCAAAGGCAGAAGCCTAAAAGCCTACTGATCTGCTAATGACTGAACTCCAGCTTCTCAGATGCCTCCATATGGAGGTAAGACCTATGAACCTGGGCTTGCTTCTGCAAGTACAGGAGCCATACTCTTGAAATAAAGTATGTTTTCTCTTTCTCTCTCTCTCTCTCTCTCTCTCTCTCTCTCTCTCTCTCTCTCTCTCTCTTCTCTCTCTCTTTCTCTCACTGGTTTTGCTTCTTTAAAGAACCCAACCTAAGACAGACAGAAGGCAGAGTGCCTTGGGAAGAACTGATGAAACAGCAGTCAAGAAACGTCAGCAGGTACTGACCGGCACCCAAGCCTCATTTCTGCTTCCCTTCTTTACAAATCTCAATAGAACTTTCAACCTTTTTGGAAACAGCACTTCCTTGCCTTGACCAACTTTCTAAGTCTATAGGGAAAGGAATAGAAATGGGGAAGACCGGAGTTACGCTCAAAAAGTTAGACACAGAATTACCGTGTTGCTGTTCAGTGTCATGGAGCAACCTACAACACCTAGTGGCAACGGAATGAACCCTGCCCAAACCTGTGTCCTCCTCACCCCCTTTGCTGTGCCCAAGCCCATTGCTGCCGTCACAATCTCAATCCATCTTGTTGAAGATCTTTCTGTCCTTCACTGACTAGTCCCTCCTGGCACCATGCCCAAAGTATGTGAAAGGAAGTCTCGCCATTCCTGTCTCTAAGGGGCACTGTGGCTGCATTTCTTCCAAGACAGATTTGTTTATTCTCTTGGTAGTTCATGATCCAGTCAATATTCTTTGTTGTCACCACAATTTAAAGACGTCAATTCTTATTCACTGTCTAACTTTCACATGCATATGAAGCAACAGAAAATTCAATGGCTTGGATCTTTAAACAAACATCCTTGCTTTTTAACAATTTTGAGGTAGGATAGGGTCTAAGGGCTCCTTCTCACAGGAGTGTAAAATATTAAGTAGGATATTTTTTCTGTACTAACAAGTACTTTAAATCATACACCTGCCTCACATTTAATCAGTTTCCTAAATAATCAACTTCTTTGTTCTGTTCCAATGATAGCCTATTGCTCTGTGTACAGGTTCCACATCAACATAATTAAAATGTTCTGGAACTCTCATTCTTCACGATGTTCCCTATTCCAGGACTCTGTCCAGGAGGAATGCAAACTGAATTGTGGACACCAGTGTTTACCAGACCACTTTTCACAAAAGCCAACAGACAGATGGCAATAACCAAAACGCCCATCGACAGATGCAGAGATAAACCAGATGTGGTGTTTACACACAGTGCAATATAACGGCATGACTGGGAAGAGAAATGCAGTCCTTTTACATGTGACAATGTGGACGGATGATGGGAAAGTTACAAAGAGTATGCTGAGCAAAAGAAATCAGTTGCAAAAGGACTCTATATGCTGTCATTAAATGAAATAAACAGAGATAAAGAAACCAAAAATTATGCATAGTGAGCAGGGATGAGAGAGAGAGGGGAAGGGGAGCGACAGAGGCATGCTGTGTATGTTCGTGGTGGAATATGCTGGAAGAAAGACATGATAATTGTAGCACACCATGATAAATGTAATCAGTGCTACTGAATTGTAAGTGCACAAGTTGTTGCATTTACAAATGTCTTGGTGTGTATATTTTTACAATTATAAAGAAAGAGCAAAACAAGCAATGAGAACAACACTGGACTTGGTACAAGAGAGGGGTGATTCTTCTTTTCTCAGCTGGGGACTGGTGCTGGGAAGGACCACCTGCCTTCCCCAGGGAGGCTGGGTAAATGGGCATAGTCAGGATGCGCTTTCGCCCCTGGTTCTTTGCCTGGCCACCCCCAGCCTCCATTCACCCTGGCCCCTCACCTCCTTGTGCCAGTTCTCAAAATGTTCTTCTATCTCCTTTTTGGGAACAGGCTCCTTGCATTCTGGACAGATGACCAAGAACCGCACACAATGGGCTTCATGGAGGGTGAAGTGAGCAGATGCTACCTCTCTTCTGCTGCAGGATCAAGAAGAAAAGAGAAGCATAGTAGAAATAAAATATGGGATCGTATCTCACACCCAGACCGTGCTTACAATGGGTAGCAAAGCGCAAAGGCCTCTGGGAAGGGTCCATCCGTCCTCTTGTCATTAAAGAATTAATTGCTGTCTGGCTGGAACCAACTGATAAAATGACTGTCTTTTGAGGTTATAAATTACATTGGAGGAAAATGTCCACCTTTATCTTTCTGAGCCACCTGTGCATTGGCATCACCAGAGGGGTGTGTCCTCTGGGTTAGCGGAGCAACTCGCTATAGATTGCTGTTGTTGCTATATGCTGCCGAGTCAACTACAATTTATAGGGACTATAGGAACAATGTCTCTGAACCTTGCCTTGGCCTGAGCCAGCCTCGTGTTCTCCGATACACCCCACCCCATTGCCCCAGTCACTGTTTCAATCCGTCTCATCCAGGGTCTTCCTCTCCTGCACGGACCCTCTACTGTTCCAAGCATGATGTCCTCCTCCAAAGACTAGTCCCTCTTGGCAACATGCCCAAAGCATGTGAGCTGGAGTTTGAAAATCCTTGCCTCCAAGGAACAACCTGGTTCACCTCCCTTTCCAGCAAAAGACCTCTTTCCCTGTAGATCAGGCAACCAGCACTCCCTGGTCCATGCCTTGCCATGGCGTGAGGTGCTTTTGAGTCAACTACGACTCAAAGTGACCCTATGAGCAACAGACCTGAATCCTGTCCTATCCTGTGTCATCCTCATCATCTCTGACATATTGGAGCCCATTGGGCAGTCCCTGTGTCAGTCCATCTTGATTGTGGTATCCCTTCTTTTCACTGACCCTCCACCTTTCCAAACACGATGTCCCTTTCTGAAGAGTAGTGTCTCCTAGAAACATGCCCCAAGTATATGGGGCGGGGGGGAAGGCTTTCAAAAGCCAGGTCCTTCAACACCCAGTTCTCCTCAGAAGTATGGTCCTGGAACCCCTTTCTATCGCCCCTCCCACAGCTCCCCATCAAGGTTGGGCAGGAATCCCTACTGGGGTCTGACCATATTGTCAGAATCCCCAAAGTCAGGCCCAGTGTCTAGGAGTGTAAGCTGTCCGGTGGGCACAATCAGGCAGCTGTTTGTGTTCAGGACTGAGCCAGAAAATCGAAATTGTCTTAAGGACAGCACAGTCAAGCCCACATAATGCTGACCCTCACACCTCACCTCGGCCCCACCTGCCCACTTGGCCCTGGGAGCATCTTATGTGGGCTCTTTTTTCCGGGTTTTGTTGTTGTTGTTTTTTGGTATGTTTGCGTGTGTGTCTGCCCCCTCACTGCTTGTTCTAAGGAGCTCATTCCTCGACGGTGTCGTTGTTTGTGTTAGACCACTGTTTGGTTAAGAGGTGGCCTCGGGAAAGGATTGCAGTCCCCAGTTAGGAGGGTGGCTTAGGGCAGTAGTCTTGGGGGCTCTTACCAGTGTTTGCACATCTGGACGTCTCCCTCCATCGTCTGTCTCTTTGGTTAGTTTCGTTTTATAACAGAGGAAGAAACAAAAGTGAAACTATCTCAGAACCCAGCCCACAGCGCTAGGAAGGGAGGGGACACTACAAGGCTCAGCCCAGGGCTGCTCCCATTCTTCTGAACAGGACAGTGTCACCCACCTCGCCAACACACACACACACACACACACACACACACACACACACACACACACACACACGAGAGAGAGACAGAGAGACAGAGACAGAGAGACAGAGAAAGAGAGAGAGAGAGAGTTAGTATCCATGCTAACATTCCACAACCCCCTGGCACCTGCCTTGTCTGTGCTGCTGTCACTGTGTGCCTCTGTTCATCTTGTCCTTCTGTCATCCTGTCCCTCTGTCACCAGTGTCACTGCCACTCTGTCCCTCTGTCATCCTACGCTATTGCCACTCTATGCCTCTGTTATCCCATTTCTTGGTCACCACTTGTTTCTGTCACCCTGTATCTCTGACATCCTATCCTTCTGTCACCCTGTACCTCTGTCATCTTGTGCCACTGCCACCCTGTCCATGTGTCACCCTATACCTTGGCCACTCTGGGCCCCTGTCACCTTGTCCCTCTGTTTTTCTGTGCCACGGCCACCTGTGCCTGTCATCCTGACCCTCTGTCATCCTGTCCCTCTGTTATCCTGTGCTACTGTCACTCCATGTTTCTGTCACCCTGTGCCACTGTCATGGGCCGTATCTATGACCCGAAGGGTGGCAGCCAAGGCCCTTCCTGGCAGCCCCTCCCCTCACTCCAGAGGCTTCACCCCACCAGTCAGTCCCTCCTCCTCTGTCACAAACTACTGGCCTCCTACCTTTTCCCTTCTGACTGATTCTCACAAGTTCTTTATCCATAAGAGGGGGCCAGCCAGGAAGAACTTGAGGGCAGCTTCCTGAAAGTGCCGTCTCCTGCAATAGCTACAGAGTCAGGAGATGTGAGTGGAATCCTGGTAGTTAATTAACTAATCTCTTGAGTAAGCTTAGCCTTCCTGGGTTTCTGTTTTGCCTCATTTACTGGATTAAGCTGTGGACCTATCAGTGGGACTTCCCAAAGTCTGATGTTCCTGAAAGTTGCATGCAAAGTTGCTTCATATGGGTAAGTACCTTTTCCCGAGGAGGATCTGAGGTTTTGATTAGATTTTCAAGAGGCATGTACAACTCTTTATGGTCATAATGACAGCAATTCTCAACTTAAAAGTTTGAGATTCATCAGAACTATGTCCTGTAAATGGCCACGTGTGTCTAAAATAAAATGCTCATAACAGAATAAAATTATTATGGAACATTTGTAAGTTTTGATACTTGCTGTGTTTGTTCTTTCTGCAGAGAAAATCAGGACACACATATTGGAGAAACAAAAATGATGAAACAGTATTTTAGTTTGCTAATGTTCTCAGAAGTGCTGAAAGTGGGTG
The DNA here is from genome assembly GCF_000299155.1 of Elephantulus edwardii. Classification (NCBI taxonomy): domain Eukaryota; kingdom Metazoa; phylum Chordata; class Mammalia; order Macroscelidea; family Macroscelididae; genus Elephantulus; species Elephantulus edwardii. Next base: position 1,406,673 of record NW_006400017.1, read on the forward strand.
GCTTTGGAGAACTGAATTCTATTTCCTTACAATTCTGCACTCATACACAAATAGAATCCTGCGGAAAAGAATTCAGAACATTTGGAGCAGTGTATAGCCAGCAGCCAGAAATTGAAGTTGGATTCAGAAAATGAGGGTTATCACTGCTGAAGCTGAATGAATTTGCCTGAAAGCAAAGAATATAGGGAAAGACACCTGTTGTTCTGTTGGGTGTGTAGAGACATTCGTGTACATTTCTTCTGAGTATTCCCGGCCTCTGGCAAGCCTTTATTTGTAGACAGGTTCTCACAAGGTATCTGTCTTCCATCTCTCTTGTCTTTTTAAAGAGCATCGCTCAGGAGCTAGAGTACTCCCTAGAGGTGAGGGTATTTTGAGACTACATCTCTCATACTCTGGGCCTCTTGTCAGGAAGGACCAGCTCGTGAAAAAGTGCATCATGCTGGGAAAGGTGGAAAGGCAGCAAGGGAGAGAGAGACCCTCCATGAGACAGAATGACACAGTGACCCCCACAATGGGGTGTGAGGACAGTGCTGGACCAGGCGAGGTCTCACCCTGTTGGACACAGGGCCACCGGGAGGTGGAGCTGACTCAACGGCACCCACTGACAACAGCAGAAGGTTTTCTACTCGTTATTGTTGTTAATGCCGTTGAGTCGTAGGTGACCCATGAACGAAAGTCCTCTACAGTTGCGTGACTTTCATCCTTTCTCCATGTTCCATGTTGGTAGGGTTTTCCGAGGGAAGCTATTTATGGAAGTGGATGCCACTCCTCCTTCCAATACTGCTCATTAACACAGAAAACCAAATTATATTTCCAGATATTGTGGTTGGATGCCAACGAGTCGATAGCAGCTCACAATTCCCCCTATTTATAAAGAAGAATTTCCCCATTGAGTTTCCAGATTGTTTTTTCTCCCAAATGACCACTGGTAGGGGGTGGGCTCAAACTGTTGACCTTTTGTTTAGCACTGAGTGTGCAATCACTGCACCTGTATTTACAGGTACAAAGGTTAGGACTCCCCCAATATTTTCTGGGAGCTACAATTTAACTCATCAAAAATGGTATCCTTAATAACTCAGTAATTTTTTATTTATTATTTTTTTAAAAGAAACAACAAAACTCCAGGCCTGCGCACCAGGCTTTCATCGGACCCAACAAGAGGCTTCCAGCCCACACTCAGCACCAAGCAGCCCAGAGCTGTATTTAAAAGTTGGACCTGAGGGATTAGAGTTTAATCCCTTGTTACTATATTTTGGAGGAACACTGTTCTAAATCGTACAGCACTCTTCTGTCAATTTGCTGTGCTCAGGTAACCTGGGTTTGCTGTGACACTGAACCATGTGCCAAATGCCATAATGGCTGCCCATGGTGGACAGTGTTTGATGGAGCTCCCAGTTTAGGACAGGTGTGGGAGCAGAAGTGGCATTCACTTCCTAAACCACATGCCTCTGGAAACTCTATGAACTTGGAGAAACAGCGATAGTTATAGAAAGGCTTCAGGCCTTTTGTTCATAGGGCCACCATGAGTCATGCTTGACTAGACACAATCGACAACAACAACTCAGTATGCATTGAAAAGACTTGCAAAGGATTGCAACTCCATGAAGAACATTTGATATTATATACTTTGTGTTGATTTTTTTTCAAGAGATTAAATGTATTATTCTGTTTCCCAAAATTTTATTAGCTTGAGCGTCACCTCCAGGAAGCTCCGGAGTCTAGACCACAGGGAGCTGAGTTGTTAGCCTCAAGAAAGCACCTTTCAAGTGGTTCAATTCTATCAGTGGCTCCATGGCAGGAAGATGGGCAATCTCCTCCCGTGCAACGTATAGCCTCCACTAGCCGGCCAACACTTAATGTGTTCAACTCGCTGGCAATGAGTTTGAACATTCACTGTTATTGCTTATAAATGTAATTATTATGGTATATCGAGGAATGAATTCTGATTGTCATCTTACACCTTTAAGTGTTTTAATGGCTTTGAACTTGAATAAGTAGTCTACCTGGGAGGAAGTTCAACCAGCATGTTAGCAGGAGGGACCAGTCCTTGGAAAAAACATCATGCTTGGAAATGTTGGTGGTCAGAAAGAGAGGGAGACCTTCAACAAGATGCACTTGACCATGATGGAGATTGTGAGGAAGGTACAGGATAAGGCAATGTTCTGATCTGTTGTTCATAGGGTCACTATGAGTTATAGTTGAGTTGAGGACACCTAACAACAACAATGCATAGCTTTGTAACACTTGACAATTGTTTGGTAGTCTAACGCCCTAAATAGAAATGAGTAGGGAGGCTAATAATTAGGTAAAGAACCTAGTGTGGGGTCTGGCCATTTAATGGAACTCTTGGTTTAAGGCAGTAGCTTCTAAACTTGTCTGCACATTGAAATTGATTGTTGTTGCTGTTTTGTGCCGTCAAGTCGACTCTGACTCATAGCAACCCTATATACAACAGCTCTGAACCCTGCTCTGTCCTGAGCCAATTTCATTGTCTCTGACACACCTACTCCCACTACCCCAGTCACTGAGTCAATCCATCTCATGCAGGGTTTTCCTATCTCGCGCTGTCCCTCTCCATGGACTGATCCCTCCTTGCAACATGCCCAAAGTATATCAGATGAAGCTTCAAAATCCTTGCTTCCAAGGAGCAGCCTGGTTTCACCCTCCCCAGGACAGACTTATTTGTTCTCTTAGCAGTCCATGGTATATTCAATACTCTTCTCCAGCACTATAACTCAAAGGCATCGATTCTTTTTCTGTCATCCTTAGTCATCGTCCAGCTGTCTGATGCATAGCAAATAATTGAGAAGAGCATGGCCTGGATCAGGCGCACCTTAGTCTCCAGACTGACATTGTTGCTCTTCAGTGCTCTAGAGAGGCCTCTGATAGCAATGCAATGTGTCTTTTGATTTCCTGGCTGCTGGTACAAAGAGTGTTGATTATGGAGCCAAGCAAGCTAAAGCTATTAACAATATCAATATCTTCACTCTCTGTCATAATGTTGCCAATTGGCCCAGTGGTAAGAATATTTGTTTTCTGATGTTGAGCTTCAATCCACATGGAAGACTGCAGTCTTTAACCTTCTGTAGCAAATTCTTAGGAAGCTTTAATGAACAAACAAAAAATCCTTGACGCCTGCCCAACTCCTGGAGAGTATGACTTAGCAGGTCTAGTGTGAAGCCTAAGTGTTGGAATTTTTTTAATTTTAAAAAATTTATTATTATTTTATTGAAAATTTACAGAGACTTTGGATTTCCATTCATTCATTGTTGCACTTTTCTCCCTGCTCACTCCCCCACCCCCCAGTTCACACTTCTCTTTGAAAAGTAAAAGAAAAATTCTTTCATTGTTATACAATCCCTCCCCCCAGTTCCACTCCACTATGTAGCCTTCATTCTGGTAATCACCCAAGAGCTATTGTGGTCTAGGTGGGAGAAAGATGGGCAATCGCCTCCTGTGAGATTTACTGCTGGACGGTCAGCTATCAGTTGGTTCTGACTTGTTGATAACATTGTGGCCTGGTGGTATTTCTGGTAATAACTACTCATATATCCCTTTTAAACAGTTTACTATTGGAATTTTTAAGACTCTCCTTGCTCCTCCCAGGTGGTGATTCTCCCTTGGAGTTGAGTTGGGTGTCATTGTCCAGGGATCACCTTCTGTTCTGAAGATTAGGCATCCTAAGGACTAGTACTAGCACTGCCTCTTAGGGCCACCACCTGGGGCCTTGGCTTTCCCTTCTGAAGACTAAGGGGAGCAGAGGAGATGAGCTTTTATTTGAGACCTTAAAAATAGAGCTAAGTAGTCAGGGGACTCACACTCTGCTCTCCTGGAAGGAAGACTGGGTCCATGTGGGTGGAAGTCCCGGGAGGCGTCACGCTTCCTTCCGGTCAAGCTGCCTTAGCCCTGGATGAACCTGTCAGGGATGGAGACCAATGTAGGGCAGAGACTGGACAGCTATAGAATGTGATGATTACCCAGCTTTCATATTCCTGAGCAGGGGGAGGTAAGCTTCCCCTGGGTGAGCTCCAGGAAAGCCCATCTCAGCAGAGATGCCTGCTTGCTCCCCCTCTGGGTCAGCCCTGGTAGCACACAGGAAGAGAAAGGGTGGTGGCCAGCAGGGCTGGGTGCTGTGTGATGTGGGAACAGGATGTGAAGGCAGCTTACATTCTCCCCCTGGCTTGGGAGACCCACTCCAGTGTGAATACCCCCTGGAGTTCTTAGCACTTTCCCAGACCCCAGAAACAGCTGTGCTAACAGAAGAAACCCCAAACACTGTATTGAGCAAAGACACAGTGAGGCTGAGAGAATTCTTCTGAAGCTGCATTTGGGATGGGTGCAGCCTCTCTGAGGAGGCTCATGGAATTAAGGAAAATGGCCAGACATGGGATCCAGCTACAGCCAGGCTCTGAACTCCAGAGAGTAAAATCAGAGGTTACAATAAAGATCAAAATGGCAAGAGTTAAGAGCAAATGAATGCTTCAATGTTTTCTATGTTCCAAACATTATACTACTCAGAATGTGCAGGAATTACCTTTTTTCTTATGTCCAGTTGCTGTTGTTGAGTATTATTGAGTCAGCACCGACCCAGAGTTGACCCTTTAGCAGGATTGAAGAGACTGCCCATCTTCTGCAGAACAGCTAGTGGATTTGAACCGTGTGCCTTTGGGATTGCAGTGCAGCTTCTTACCACCAGGCCACAATGTTATCAACAAGTCAGAACCAACAGATAGCTGACCCTCCAGCAGTAAATCTCACAGGAGACGATTGCCCATCTTTCTCCCACCTAGACCACAATAGCTCTGGTATTTTATTAGCCTCATCTCACAACTGTAGGGATTATTTTTTTCTTTTTTAGTGAAACATCGCTATTTCTTTTCCTACAGGAACTGTTTTCTTTTTTTAATTTTCATAATACTTTTAATAATTTATATATATTATTATTAATAATAATTTTAATGAACATTTACAGGGATTTTCGATTTCCATTCATTCATTGTTGCTCTTTTCTCCCTGCCCATCCCTCCCCTCCAGTTCATTCTTCTCTTTGAAAAGTAAAAGATTCTTTCATTGTTATACAATCCCTCCCCCAGGTACTGTTTTCTAGTGCATCAACACTGGTTCAAACTAGAAACAAAATGCTCGGGACTGGATCACTTGGCTGTTTCTCTTCTTATCGCCTCCCAGTTCAAAATGCTTGCATCTCTTAATGGCCAGCACCCCCTTGGACCTGCAGTTAGGTGCAACACATTCAAGCCTCAGCCCAATCTTCTTTGTGGTTTTGGCCTTCTTCTGGAAGATTGGCTTTGTCCGCCCTCCATAGCCACTCTGCTTCCGATCACAGCACCTCTTGCCTCACACATACAGAGAATCCTTGTCCTTGTCTGGGGTCACTTTGTACGGCTGATGCTTGCCACACTTCTTACAGAAAGTCTTTCAATTTAGGGTCCACTGTCCATCCCTGCAGCAAAGTTGTCTATGCATCGTGAACTGGAACCTCAGGGTCCATTCTCCTTGCTTCACTCTGCTCATGCCTCCCTCTAACTGTAGAAATTTAAGTATAGAGAGAGGTTAAGGAATTTACTCAGAGCCACACAGCAAATGTCAGAGGTGGGATTCGTACAAAGCTGATCTGGGTTCTATATATTTACCCGAGACACTAACTCTCTCTTTCAGCATTGGGTGGTGGGAAAAGCTCTGGGCCAGAGGTCAGAGACCCTGGGCTCAGTTCCCCTCCTCATTAGCTATGAGGCTTGAACAAGCCCTTTAATCTCACCTGTCACATCACTTCCTCCCACCTGCTTCCCACTCCTGTCATTCTCATGCAGTCTTGTGAGGACCAGCAGTAATAGCATACGAAGAGTTCACACACATGTTGTCTCGTGCTGAAGTCCCCAGGAACGGGAGGAGCAGATAGGTACTTCTAACCCAGACTTCACTGCTCGGCCAGTTTTGTCTCATACAAACTTTCACTTGGGTTTCCAGGACTGGGATGGTAACAGGAGGCAGCCCATCATTCTCCCTTGGACAGCTGGTGGATTCAAACGGCCACCACGACTGATAACGGCTATAATCTATCAGCCCAGTATGTTAACTCTGTGCTACCAAGTGCATTCTAGGGGCGCAGGAATCTGGGATGGCATTGGGGGGGGGTGGGGAATAAGAAGTTTTCCTTTTCAACCTATAAGATAAAGAATTAACTAGTAAACTTATATTCAAGTAACCAAAAATATTTAAAAATAAATCCTACACTTTTAAACTAAAAATACTCAAGATGATTAAAAAAAAAAGAAAAAAGAATTAACTTTACTCCTTTACTCAAAGAAGCTGGTAATTGTGTCTGATTCCAGGGAAGAATTCTCTAAACTTCTGGAATTTTCAAAGTGAGTGGAGGGCTCCAGACGAATCTTGAGAGGGTGTGCTAATGAAGTGACTTGGGGGGCTTGTCATGCAGAAAGACCCACGTGATGACATCTTGGCCTCCAGGGAGGAGAGAAGGGATAGAGATTGAGTTCATGCCTTTAAAATGAAACCCAAATAAAGACGCTGGACACCCAAGCTCAGGTGAGCTTCCCTGATTCCCAGCGTATATTAATGTGCTGGGAGGTGGACTCTAAGGCCAGAAGACATGAACATTTCAAGTTTGGAAAACTTTATCCTTTTTGGCTGTAACAAAACTATGACATAATTATAGTGCTTTGTTTGTTCTGCCAGTCATTCTAATTCGTTACAGAATCTGAGGAGGTGGTGGGAATCCCTGAATTCATAGCCAGTTGATTGCAAGCTTGTGTCCTTGGGAGCCCCAGCTTTGAAGGTAGTATCTGAAATGAAGGACTCTTGTGGAGGGCTGTGCCCTTAACTGCTGGCTTCTGCCTTCACTTCAGGAAAAGTGCATATTGTACAACTACATCCCAACTTTCTTCCCAGAGATTCTCTTTCCCTAGTGTCTCACCTCTTTGCTCCCTTTTCCTTACATATTAAAATTGCCCAGTTCTTCAACAATGTCTTGTAAGATACCTCTGATATAAGACTTGTGTCCTTGAGTTCTGCTTATGATTAGTTAGTTGTCTGTCTGTCCCCAGGACTCGCCTGCACATCATCACAAGTGTAGGCCATTTGAAAAGAAACTTGGTGAATGATGCAATGGCAGAATTCTGGCTTTCCACGTGGGCGACCAGGTTTGATTCTCAGCCTACTCAACTCGTGTAGCTTTATCACCCATTTATCAGTGGAGTTGTGTGGTGGTGTGCTGCTAAACAGGTCTGAGCAGATCTTTCAGAATAAGACAGACTAGGAAGCAAGCTGGGTGATCTACTTCCAGAAATCAGCCAATCAAACTCTATTGAAGACAATGGTCCAGAGATCAGCCAATCAAACTCTATTGAAGACAATGGTCCAATGCACACCCATGTTTATCATGGCTTTGTTCACAATAGCAAAGAGCTGGGAACAACCTAAGTGCCCATAAACAAACGAATGGATAGAGAGGCTGTGGTATATTCACACACTGGAATACTATGCTGCATTGAAAAACAAGGAACTCATGAAATATTATACAAAATGGGTGGCCTTGGAGGACATTATGCTAAGTGAAATATCTCAGTCGCAAAAGGACAAATAATGCATAGTGCCACTATTGTAAAATGGAACTGATATTGGGGTTGGAAGGACACTGAGAAAGATGGGATAAATTGTGTATACTGCATTGAAACAGATGAGGGAGAAAACTGTTTAAAACAAATACATGATTAGGTATTATTGTCATGACAGGAGTCCATATTGCACAGTGGAGTGGACGTGGGGGGAGGGACTGTATAACAATGAAATAATTTTCCTTTTACTTTTTGGAGAGAGGTGTGAACTGGTGGGGTGGGTAGAGGTGGGCAGGGAGAAAAGTGCAACAATGAATCATTGAAAAACAAGGAACTCATGCAATATTATTAAAAATGGGTGAGCCTTGAGGACATTATGCTGAGTGAAACAGCTCACTCACAAAAAGACAAATACTGCACAGTGCCACTTTTGTAGAATGGGACTGACATCAGGGTTGGGGTAAGACTGAGAAAAACTGGATAAATTACATATACTGCATTGAAACAGATGAGTGAGAGAACTGTTTAAAAGCAATACATGATAGGGTATTATGGTTATCACAAGAGTCCAGAGTTAAGATTGCATAATGGAGTGTACTCGGGGCGTGAGGGGCAGGGGGCATTGTATACCATTGAAAAAATTTTTCTTTTACTTTTCAAAGAGAGGAGCGAACTGGGGGTGGGGGGGCAGGGACAAAAGTGCAACAGTGAATGAATGTAAATCCAAAATCTCTGTAAATGTTCATTAAAATTAATTTTTAAAAGGGGGGAAATGCTAAAAGGATGTGAAGAATAAGTCAACCTTGATCTCAGATCTCTGTCACTAAATTTTCTGCCCAGCTGTTTGGTAAGTGCGGCGGAGTACAGTTCATAGGGATCCTATCAACAACAGATCTGAAGTTTATCCTATTTTGTGCCGGCCTCACCATCTCTGATATACCTGTGCCCATTGCTGCAGTCACTGTGTCAAATTGTCTTATCCAGGGTCTTCCCCTCTTTTGGTGATCTTTTCAAACATTATAATGACCATTTTTTCCAATTTTTTTTTAAAAAAAAGAAATTAAAAATCCCATACCTGATGCATAGATAGGGAAAAAGTTAGAATGTTACTGAGAAAGCAAACTCTCTCCTGGCCGCCATGCCCAAGCTTTCAACTGGAGCGTGTGTTCTGGCACATTTTGATGAACACAAAGGCCTGTCCCCATTCCCACTATGACATGAGTCAGTGCTGAGAGCTTGCATGATTCCAGCATTCTGCCACCCGTCTTTGGCTGGTCACCAATCCTATAAAAAAAAAATGAGATGAGAAGTGCTGTTTGTGAGCTTAGAATTCCTTTCCAGGACACTATGGCTACTCTTGGCAGCTCTCAGGAGCTTCCGGAAGTCCCTTTGTGTGAGGCCTGTGGGTCAGAGGAGGGGGCTAAGGGCTGTCAGAAAGAACCAATTGCTCAGGCAGGAATTGGCCATGATGGCCAACGCTACTTTTCACTGGGAGAAGACAGAAGACAGGCGGGAACTCTGGCCTGTGCCTCACAGTGGTGATAATAACACATATCACATTGCGTCGGTTTGAGGATAAAAAGAGATTATGCATGGAAGCTTCACAAGGTCATGAAAGGTAGAAGGGAATATTAAAGGCAGATGGTTTCATGGCCAGCTTTAAAAAGGGATATTTAGAGGCTTTATTCTTTAAAGGGATCTCTGTGCTAAGGGAAAATGATGTAACAACAGAGATATTTTGCTTCCTAGACAAAAAAATTACATAGTGAAATTGCACACACTTCTGCTAGTAATGCCTTTAGAAGATCCTGCGGTCACAGTGTGGCTGAGTTCTGGGAGACAGAATCGTTCAGACTGCTGTCTCCTCAAGTACATAGTGTTAGATGGGGTTGGTTTTTCAGACCACATGCAATTGCTTCAAATGACTAGTCTCCGGAGGACACTCAGGCCTGGGAGCATCTGTGATTGTGGCTGGGGCAGACTCCTGGCCTGCAGGGAAGCCAGGGGATGCCCAGCTTGCTCTGTTTAGTTGGCATGCAAAGGGAAAGAACTTGTCATTAAGTTCAGGGGCAAGAAACAGCAACCTCACAGCATTCCCTGGGCGGAAACTCCTCATTGGATTCCTATCTCCTGTGGTGCAAACTTCTACACAGTCCCTAAGAAAACCTCCTAATCCCTCCTTCTGTCCCCCATATTCTCTCTCTTTTGTGTGATCTAGCTACGTGTTGCCACTGAAGTAGATTCTAACCCATGGCCACCCGTGAGCTCTTATCCCATTAGGAGACCAAAGAAGCTATTAAAAAAAATAATAAATATACTCTACCAGGCCATAGGGAGAGTTCTTAAAAGAAAATTGTTAAAAGCATGGTAGAAGATTTGTGAATTGTGCTTGAGAATGCTATTTGATATAGGGTAGACAGAAAAGGCCTTCTTAGAAAAGGATTAATAACTGAAGTGAAGGGACAAGCCTTGTGGCTCTCAATGAGGAAGTGTTCCAGATGAAGGAGCAGCATTTTCAAAGGCCCAGAGGCAAGGAGTGGGTGCAATGCACTCTAGGAGCAGAAGGGGTAAGGGCAGAGCAAGGTAGAAGGAGAGGGCAGAGAAGTATGGGGAGGCCAGATAACACGGCACCATGACCATTGTAAAAACTTTGACTTTACAGTGAATGAGGTAAAAGTTACCTGAGGGTTTAGATGAGAGAAGTGACATAATCCTGACTCACGTTTTAAAGGGTTAGCCTTGGAGGACTGTGCAGAAAATTCCCCCAAAGAGAGGCAAATATAGAAACAGGGAGACCAGGGAGACTCCCGGGGCTGGTGGCCGGGATTGGGTTGCTTCTCAGGGAGCTGATTAGCAGTCCTTGCATCCTAGATATGTTTAGAAGACAGAGCCCTCAGAATTACTGATGAGTTAGAATACTGTGAAGAATAGCTGTAAATGTCTTGGCCAGAACAATGAAGACACGGATTCGAGATTTACAAAGATGGGAAAACATGTAACAAGAGGTGTGTGCAGAGAAAATAAAGGGGATTCTGTAGTTACTTTGAAAATTTTATGTGTGTGATTTATTAGTATACCTTTCTCTTTTAGTTTTCTAACTCTAGGTCTTTCTACATTTCATTATGGTATTTTACTTTGTCTCCTTAATCCAACTTGTACAATCTTCTGTTCAGATTTTACTTCAATTTCCCTCACCCTCCCACCTATCAAATTGTACAGTTCCATGATTAATCCCCCCCGTACGTGCATATCCTCAATCTCTCTGTTTCCAGCCTCTCACACCCGTCATGGATCCTTATACTCATTCTATAATAATGGTTTGATACAATATTTATCCTTGTGAGACTGAGTTAGTTCACTCAGCATAATGCTCTCCAGTCTCTCCCAAGTTAGGTAATAATTTACAAAATCATTGCTCCTGTATGCTGCATAATATTCCATTCGTTTGTGGTTAGACATTTGGGATGTTTCCATGTTCTTGCGATGATGAATTCTGCTGCTATTAACACTGATGTACAAATCTCAGTTTGTGCCTCAGTTCTCATTTTCTAAGATACATTCCAAGTAGTACAATAGCTGGGTCATACAGAATTTCTATGTTCAGCTTTTTGAGGAAGTGCCAAACTGCTTTCCAGAATGGTTGTACCATTTTACAATTCCATCAACAATGTATAAGAGTTCCTTTTTCACCACATCCTCTCCGACATTTATTACTTGCTTCCCTGTTAAACTTTGCCACTGTTAACTGGAGTGAGACGGTATTTCATCGTGGTTTTTATTTGCATCTCTCTTATTGCCAGTGATTTGGAGCATTTTTTCATGTGTCTGTTTGTCATTCAAATATCTTCCTCTGTGAAGATTCTTTCCATGTCTTTTGCTCATTTTGCAATTGCATTATCAGTCTTTTTCTTGTGGAGGCCCAAAGAGTATTCTGGAAACTTTTGTTGTAAAACTCTTATCTGTGATGGTATTACCAAATGTTTGTTCCCAATCTGTAGGTTTTCTTTCACCCTGTTGGAAAAAGTTTTTGAAGCACACATGTATTTAATCTTGAGAAGGTCCCATGCATCAATTTTATCCTCTTCAGATTGTGCATTTCTGGTTGTATTTGGCAGTCTCTTTATACCTTGGGCTAGCACTTCTAAACTTGATCCCAGTTTGTCTCTTATGAACGTTAAGATTTTGGGCTTCACTCCCAGGTCTCTGATCCACCTTGAGTTTATTTTAGTGTATGATGTGAGATGTGGATCCTGTTTCAGCTTTCTGTAGATGGAAGTCTAGTTTTGCCAGCACCAATTATTGAAGAGATTGTCATTTCCCCATTTGATACCTTTGATTTCCTTGTCAAATATCAGTTGACCATACATAGCTGGGTTGACTTCTGGGTTAAGTCTGTTCCACTGGTCTATGTGCCTGTCATTTTACCAATACCATGCCCTGTTCATGGATAGGAAGACTCAATATTGTGAAAATGACAATCCTACCAAAAGCAATCTGTGTGTTCAATGCAATCCCAACCCAGATACCAAATTCACTATTTCAAGGAGATTGAAATGGAAATTATCAAATGTATTTGGAGAGACAAGAGACCTTGAACAAGCAAAACACTTTTGAGAAACAAAAATGAGGTTGGAGGCACACTACCATACTACACAGTAGTAGTAACCTAAACAGCATGGTGCTGGTACAATGACAGGCACATTTAGCTACTTTCAAGGGCAAGTTTCAGAATCTTCTGTCTTCTGCTTTGGTCTCTTTTGTAGTACACACAAATTCATGAAGTGTTCCATATTTTCCAGTTAAGACAGACTAGGAAGAAGGCTTGGCCATCAACTTCCAAAATAGCAGGCCTTGAAAACCCTATGTACAATAGAGCACCCTTAGACTAGCAGATATGGCAACTGAGGCTGAGATCTCAAATAAGGACAGTAAAGTTAGTCCAGGATAGAGCAGGTTTCACGGCTATTGTACACAGAGGCGCTATGAGTCACAAGAGACTCCATGGCACATAACAACAACAGTGATCTTTTGTTCCTTTCATGCATCGTGTCCTTGATGTTTCTGTCTCAGCTGTCTAGTGCTGCTGTAAAAGAGATGCTACAAGTGGATGGCTCTACCAAACAGAAACTTACTCTCTTATGATTTAGGAAGCTAGAAGCCCAAATGAAGAGTGGCAACTTTAAAGGAAGTCCTGCACTCCCCCTTCTCTCTTTCTCTCTCTCTGTTGGTCATGGAGGAAAGTCCTTGTATCCTTCAGCATTCCTTGGAGATCTTCATGTGTCCTGGTCTTCCAAGTGTCAAGCTTTCTTGAGCAGAGGCCTGGGTACAAAACAATGCACTCCACTTCTGGCAAGTCTTCTTTGAAAGGAGTGATGCTCCTTGCTCGCAGCTTTACCTCTACTGAGATAAATAATCCTACAAACTACATCTTGGGGGAAACTCCCCGTACATCAGATTAGGGCTGTGATCAGATTAAAGAATGTTATATTTCACCCTTTAGGCCTTTACAATTATTTGGTTTACCAAATCATGGAGATCATTACATTATGTCCACACAATATCATTATAGCTCTGTATTCTGGGGCCACCAACTCAATCCATGGCAGTATATTACAATTTATCTGGTTTTTAGTCATTAATGTTAGGTGTTTTCTGAGAAGGCCTCTAAACTGAGGAGGTATATATTTGATACCTCAGTCCTGGTGGACTTGTTTCATTTTCTTCAGCTTCAATGTGATTTTGCATATGACAATGGATAATCTGTTCTGCAGTTAGCTCCTAGCCTTGTTGACTGATGATCCTGAGGTTCTAGATTGTATCTTCTCATAGGGATAGCTGATTAGAGTAATATTCCCACCAGGTCCATGTGTATGTTGTGGTTGTTGTTAAATGCCATGGAGTTGAATCCAGCTCATAGTTAGCCCACGTACAACAGATTGAAGGCATGCCCTATCTGCACCATCGTCACAATCTCTGCTGTGATAAGTACTTTGTTACGATGACTGTGCCAATCCATCTCATTAAGGGTGTTCCTCTCTTTAGCTGATCTTCTATCTTTGCAAAAATTATGCTCTTTTCACTGTGTGTGTCCCTTTCATCCTGTGTGACTTGCACGTTGCTGTGATTCTGAAGTTATGCCACCAGTATTTCAAGTACTAGCAGGGTCACAAGCTTTAGCAGAGCTTCCATATTAAAACATACTAGGATGGCGACCTCTGGTGGCCTAGTGACAAGAAGGTGTACTGCAATCCCAGGGGTGCACGGTTCAAATCCACCAGATTCTCTGCTGGTGAAGGAGGAGAACAATCTCCTCCTGTACCAGTCAGGTCTGATTTGACAGTACACACACACACAAAATAATAAAATTTAAAAAAAAAACACAGACTAGGATGGAGGACCAGTGAAAACTTCATGAAATCCTAGCAGAACATCGTCTAATAGTGTTTGACTTTGAGTCACTTTGAATGTAAGGCATTCAAAGGTTAAATGTTGTTGTTATGTGCTGTCAAGTTGCCTGCTATCCATAGCGAACGTATGCATAGCAGCTCTGAACACTGCCCTGCCCTGAGCTAGTCTAATTCCGATAGAGCAACCCCCATTGCTCCAGTGACTGTATCAGTCTTTCTCATCCAGGGTCTTCCTCTCATGCACTGTCACTCCACCCTTCTGAGCATGATGTCCTTCTCCAAGGACTGGTCTCTCTTGGCTATGTGCCCAAAGTATGTGAGATCAAAATCCTAGCCTCCAAGGAGAAATTTGGTTTCACCCTCCTCAAGACAGACCTATTTGTTTTCTTGGTGGTCCATGGTATGTTCAAAACTCTTCTCTAGCACCACAATTTGAAGGAGTTGATTCATCTTCTGTCATCCCTAGTTACTGTCCAGCTCTCTGATGCATAGCAAGTAATTGCAAAGACCAGGCACCCTTTGGTCTCTAGACTAAAATAATTACTTTTCAGCACTCTGGAGAGGTCCCTGACAGCAGATTTTCCCAATGCAATTTGTCTTTTGATTTCCTGACTGCTGGTGCCAAGAATATTTATTGTGGAGTGGAGCTGAGAAAGCTGTAATTGTTAACAACCTCAATCTCTTCTCCATCAAATAAAGTTTGGAAGGCCTTCATTTGCTGATGGAGTATTACCCCCAAAACAGCTGCAAACAACCACTGATAACTGGAATGTTGAATGTATAAAATATGAATGTAGGAAAATTGCAAGTTGTCAAAAAGGAAAAGAAACTCATATTTGGCAATTGTGAACAAAAATAGACTTTTAGTATAGGCCATTTTCAATGGTACAACACATGCTTTCCTATGCTACGGATGGTAAATTAAAGAGGAATAATGGATGATTTAAATCTTCAGCCCTCAGGCCTGGTTTTGATTGCTTTTGGTCAAACATTCTTCTAAGTGGTATAGCACTGGTCTGTCCATTTGCTGTGCAGAGGTAGCTCGTGGTAGCTGTGATGCTAAACACTGTGACACTGATGTGTCAACTGTGATAAAGGTTATCCAAGGTGGACAGTGTTTGATGGAACTCCCCAATTAAAACAAGCTTGGAAGCAGGAGTGGTATCCACTTCTGAAATAGCTTGGCTCCAGAAACTCTATGAACGTGAAGAAACAATGAAAGTTACACAAGTGTTAAGGTCTTTCATTCATAGGGTCCGCTATAAGTCTACAGCTCAACAGCACTTAACAACAACAGTGTCATATTATCAAAGAGAACATTTCAAGATCCATCCTGTAGTATAATGCTATCTGAGATATCTATATACCTGCTTTGGTAGGTTTTTGGACAGTTTACATTTGGTTATCTGATTTGTGGCCTCCAGACTTGAACCAGTGACCTCTAGTACTTGCAAACTTTGGACTTGTCAGTCTCCAAAGCCATTTGTGACCCTGCTCACCCACGATGACTTTTGGACTTGTCAGCCTCTGACCCAGTCATCTCCAAAGCCAGCAGCCTATGATGCTGCCTGCCTGCTAACAGCTTGAACTCACTAACTTCTCCACATGTTTCTGTTTTGAAGTCTTCAGATCTGGAACTTGCCAGCCTCTCCAAGCACATGAGCCATTTCTTTGAAATAAATCTCTCTCTCTTCCTTCTCTCCTTTACCTCAGTCTCCAGGTGTCTGCTACTGTTGGCTCCTCCTCTATTTTAAGGATTACTTTTAGGTTTTTTTTCAAAGTAGGTTTAGGTTTCATGTTGTTCTTATTGTAATATGCTATCAAGTTGCCTGCAACTCATAGCAACCCTATATACAATAGCTCTGAACCTAGCCCTATCCCGAGCCAATCTCATTGTCTTTGACACATCTACCCCCATCACTATGTCAGTCCATCTCACCCAAGGTCTTTCTCTCCTGCACTGTCCCTTCACTCTTCCAAGCATGATGTCCTTCTCCAAGGATTGGTCCCTCCTAGCAACATGCCCAAAGTATGTGAGACAGAGCTTAAAACTCCTTTCCTCTAAGGAGCAGCTTGGTTATTTCACTGCCTGTTCAATACTCTTCTCCAGCACTGCAACTCAAAGGCACCAATTCTTTTTCTATCATCCTTAGTCATTGTCCACCTCTCTGATGCAAACCAAGTAATTGTAAAGACCATGGCCTGTTTGAGGCACACCTTATTATCCAGACTGACATCATTGTTCTTCTTTAGTACTCTAGAGAGGTCCCTCACAGCATATTTTCTCAACACAATTCATCTTTTGATTTCCAGACTGCTGGTGCCAAGAGTGTTCATTGTGGAACCAAGGAAGCTGAAATTATTAACAATCTCAATCTCTTCTCCGCCTATCATTCTGTCTGGAAATGTTTTAATTTCATCACCGTATTTGATGGACAATTCTGCTGGATATAAAATTCTTGGTTAGCATTATTATCCCTTGAGTTTTGTATATTACATCTCATGCCTCCTTGCTTGTCTAGTTTCTGTCAAGATATCAGAGCTTGTTCTTACTGGCCCTTATGTAGGTGACTTTTCCCTTTCCCATGAGGTTTTCAGGATTCTCTATTTGGCTTTGGTTTTGATACATCTTGGTGGTTTTCTTATGGAGTCAGTCTTATTTGGGGTTCATTGAGCTTCTTGAGTGCATATCGTTATCATCTTTCATGTTATTAGGGAAGTTTTCTAGCAATAAATCTTCAACAAGTGCCTCTGTGTTTCTCTTTTTCTGTACTGAAATTCTGATTATATGTAGATTATTCCTCTTAATGGTATGCTGTATAATTCTTAGGCTTCTTTTTTTCCCCCTGACTTTTAACTCTAACAGTTTAGTGTTAAAAGGTCTGTCTCCAATCTTACCAGTTTTGCCTTCCATTTACACATTGCTATTCCTTTGGCTTTACAGTGCATTATCCATTTCTAAAATATTAGTATTTACCTTCTGAATTCCAATTTGCTGGGATTTGGGGATTTGTTTTTCTTTTCTTTTTTTTTGCTTTTAATTTTCCACCTATTTATCCATTGTGCTCTTCTATTTTTTATATTTTTAGTTTCGTCTGTTTTCTTTATAATTTCTTTTAAATTTCCTTACACTTACTTTCAGTTAATCATGGGGTTCCCCCCTCCTTCTAATCTGTATGGTGCAGGACAGAGAAAGGTTCAGATCTGTAGTTCACAGGGTTGCTGTGAGTCATAGTCACCTCAACGGCACTTAACAACACTAGTCTGTACCTGATGCACTTTGTCCTTTCCTCTGAAGCTCAGGGTTCCAGGGTAAGTATCCACATCTGTTTCTTTTGGTTTCTCTTATCTTTAATGTAGAGGATCTGGGTAGCTTGTTTCCTTACTCTGCCATCCTACCGAAAGTTGTTTCTAGGAGTTTTGCTACTCAGGCCATAAGTAAAATAGGACTGTGACGAGAGGGGGATAAAATAAAAAGAAGAGAGCTTTTTTGAGATGGGAGGAATGCTAGTGTATCTTTGTCGAGAATCTTTCGTACATAGGGAAAATTTACCCTAAAGTCTTTCTCCCAAATAACTCACACTAATCATATCCTTCCATTTCCACTTGCTAGGTGAATTGGTGACCTCATCTGTTACAAAGTAGAACCGCTCCAGAAGGGTGATTGGGGGTTGTTGTCATTAGGGGGCTTTGTCTATAATCTTTACTGAAGCACATCACCAAATCTTTCATCTGGAACCACTGGATGGGTTTGAACTGCCAGCCTTTAAGTTAGTAATTGAGTGCAAACAATTTGGGTCAATCAGAGGCCTTACAGATGTGTTCTTTTGGGATTCTTAACATTGTTCTTCATAACCAAACAAAAACATTATCTAATTGTATTCAGAGGGAGAGCATTTTATATTGCACCTTTACTATGCAATGTGTGATAGAAAATACATGTATTATTCTTATGAAAAGATATCCTCTCCCCAAATTATTTTAGGTTTTTCTTACAGACAGACCTGAAGGAAAGCAAAAAGGACTAAAGAATGGGATACTATTCAGCAAGAAGGGTAAACATTTGAAGTAATTAGTGCAAAAGGGGAACATCTGAAACTTCATTCAGTCTAAAGAAATCTGGCCATTTTAGATTTGCCAGACAAGGTGATCATTATTCTTTAGGGACTCAAGGAACTCTGATGTCATAGCTGTTAAGGCATTTGGCTGCTAATCAAGAGGTTGACAGTTCGAACCCACCAGCTACTCCATTGGAGGAAGTGGCAGCCTGCTTCTGTAAAGAGTCACAGCCTTGGAAATCCTGTAGATAGGGCAGTTCTACTTGATCCTACAAAGTCGCTATGACCGTCTTTGTTATTGTTATGTGTCATCAAGCATGACTCACAACGACCTATGAACAACAGATCTGAACTCTGTCCTGTCCTGTGCCATCCTCATCATCTGACACCCTTGAGCCCACTGCTGCCATCAATCACTGTGTCAGTTCATCTTACTGAGGGTCTTCCTTTCTTTTGCTGACCAAGCATGATATTCCCATCCAAAGAATAGTGCATCCTGTAGCAAGGCAGAGTTCCCAGATTAAGACAGACTAGGAAAATGGATAGGTCACTTAGTTCTCAAATAACAGGCCTTTGACAACCCTACGAATAAAAGAGCTATGGCTGGACAAGCCGTATATAACTATTTGGTTTGGTTGTTTTTCACTTGACACAAAACTTTGGACCCAGCATCAATCTGGAAAAGGGATCAAAGTCCGTATTTTAATTCTGATGTCATTTATATGCACAGCGATCAAAAGAAATTTGCTTAACTCACAAACATGAAGTGCAATTTTTTTATAAATATTTTCATGTTCTTTTTCTTTAAATGGCTCATCTCAACCCCCAAATAAAGATGCTTTTAGAGGGAATTAATTTGACACTAAGTGGGACATTAATCGATTCTAACTTTTTCTGAAATTATTTTTTCCTTTGTCTCATACTTTGAACCTTATTGTGGCCATTGCTGTCGAACTGGAATCAACTCATAGCTGACCCTCCAGCAGTTTTTCAGAGGCTGCAAATTGTATGGAGAAGACTGCTTCTCTTTCTCCTGAGGAACAGCTGGCAGATTCGAACCACCCGCCTTTAGTTTGGCACAGCAAATCCTTGTCTGTTAGACCATCAGAGCGCCTTAATGCAACCCCAGCAAATTATTAAAATGAGGGAGTCTGGTGGCCAAGTGGGCAAGGAGCTGCACTGCCAACCCAATAGTATGTGTTCTGAATCCACCAATTGCTACATCAAAGAAAGATGGTCAGTCTCCTCCCATTTGAGTTTTAGCTTTTGAGAACTCGATGAAGGGTCAGCTATGAGTTGGTTCCAACTAGACAGCACATAAAAATAAACACATTATTAAAAACAGGAAACTGACAGTGGTAGAAAACTACCAACTCAGCTACAGATCTTATATAGATTTCCACAATTTTTATATGCACGTGTGTGTATGTGTGTGTATACATGCATGAGTGTAGTTCTATTAATTTTATCACGTTTAAATTTATGTAACTATCATCACAATAAGGATATAAGGTTGTTTAGTCATCAAAAAGAAACTCCTTTAGTTCCCCATTCATAATCACATCCTTCTCCACAACCCTTACATCAGTCCACCACTGCTTCACTATGATTTTGTCATTTTGAGAATGTTATATAAATGGAAACTTCCCCCTACCCCATAACCTTTTCAGATTGGCCTTTTATGCCAATGCCTTTGAGATCCACTCAAGTGAGTTAGTTTTTACTGCTGTGTAGTACCTCACTGTATGGATATACCACAGTTTGTTTATCCATTCATTCATGAAAGGGCATTTGAGCTGCTTCTAGTTTAGGGGTACAAATAGAATTGTTATGCAGAAGATTAAAGACTACAGTGTTCAATATGGATTACATCTCAA
This sequence comes from Elephantulus edwardii, assembly GCF_000299155.1. Taxonomy (NCBI): domain Eukaryota; kingdom Metazoa; phylum Chordata; class Mammalia; order Macroscelidea; family Macroscelididae; genus Elephantulus; species Elephantulus edwardii. The sequence goes on from NW_006400017.1 coordinate 1,426,607, forward strand.
CACTAAGTAAACAAAAATCTTCACCAAGGAACAACAGGCAATATCAAGACAGACAGAAAAAAGACTGAAGTTGTCAATAATATAACTGTATTTGGATTGACAATAAACATCCACAGTAACAGCCCTTAATAAATCAAAAGATGTGTTACATTGGGGGAAATCTGCTTTCCAGGACTAAAGAGCAAGGATATCAGTTTTAAAGTCTAAGGTGTGCCTGATCCAAGCCACTGTCTTTTCAATTACTTTTTAATCATCTGAAAGTTGGGCAATGAATAACAAAATAAGTTTCTGATTTGTGATGTTAGAGTAGACAATGAATATTCCATGAGCTGCAAAAAAAAAAAAATTAAATCTATCTTAGAGGAATGCAAAAAGGGGGATCTTTAGAGGCAAGATGTTAAAACTCGGTCTCACAGACTTTGGACATACTGTCCGGAGGGGCTAGACCTTGGAAAAAGACATCATACTGGGAGAGGTGTAGGGTCAGAGGAAGAGAGGTAGATTTTCAACAAGCTAGACGGACACAGTGTCTGTAACAATGGGCTCGAGCATCTCAGCGATGAGGATGGTACAGGATAGGGCAAGGTTCAAATCGGTTTTTCATAGGGTCACTGTGAGTCCTCATCGGCACCCACCTAACAACCACACAGAATTCACATGTAGGCTTTTGTCTAGATATAATATTTCATTTCTTGAGGAAAAAACACCCCGTAATCTGATTATTTGGTTTTATGGTAATTGTATATTTGACTTAATAAGACAATATTAAACTTTCCAGAATATCTGTGCCATTTAATATTTCCACGAGAAATGTATGAAAAATATAGTTGCTACACATCCTCTCAATAGAGGCAGACCTCAGAGATATTCTGTTTGAGTCCAGACCATAGTAATAAAGAGAACATGGCAAAAAGTAAATCACACATACTTTTATTTCTCAGTGCATATTAAACTTATGTTTACAATGTACTGTCCCTCTACCCTTCCAAGCATGATGTCCTTCTCCAAGGACTGATCTCTCCTGGCAACATTTCCAGAGTTTTGAGACACAGCTTCAGAATCCTTATCTCCAAGGAACAGAATGGTTTCTCCCTCTCCGGGAAAGACCTTTTAGTTCTCTTGTCAGCCCATGGTATGTTCAACACTCTTCTCAAGCACAACTCAAAGGCATTGATTCTTCTTCTGTCATCTTTATTCATTGTCCAGCTCTCTGATGCATATAGCAAGTACTTGCGAAGACCACGACCTGGATCAGGCACACCTTAGTCTCTAGAATGACATCGTTGCTCTTCAGTACTCTTGGGAGGTTTTCGACAGCAGATTTTCCTAATTCAATACGTCTTTTGATTTCCTGACTTCTGGTGCCAAGAGTGTTGATTGATGAGCCAAGCAAGCTGAAATGGTTAACCTCAATTTCTTCTTCATCTATCTGGGTGCTGCCAATTAGCTCAGTGGTAAGAATCTTTGTCTTATTGATGTTAAGCTTCAGTCCATATTGAAGACTACAGGCCTTGACCTTCTGCAGCAAATGTTTCAGGCCCTCCTCAGTTTTGAAAGCAAGGTTGTGTTATTTGCATGACGCAGGTTGTTGATGAGTCTTCCTGCAATCCTGATTTCTTCCTCAAGAATTGCAACCTGTAATTCTTCCTCAAGAAGTCCAGCCTCACAAATTATCTGTTCTGCATGTAGATTGAAAAGGTATGGAGACAAGACATATCACTTGCCTGACTTTGAACCATGCAGTGTTTCTTTCCTCTGACAACTGCTTCCTTGTCCAAGTGTAGGTTTTGCATAAGCACAATCAAGTGTTTTGGGATTCCCATTCTTTTCAAGTTCAGCCACAATTTGTTGTGATCCACAGAGTCAAATGCCTTGCACAGTAATGAAACACAGATAGACATTCCTCTGGGACTCTCTGCTTTCAGCTAAGATCCATCTGACATTGGCAATAATGTCCCTGGTGCCATGGCCTCTTCTAAACCCAGCTTGAATTTCTGATAGTTCTCTGTCAATGTGTTTTCCCAGTCATTTCAATACTCTCAAACAACACTACAATTCAAAGGCATAAATTTCTCTTTGGTATTCATCATTCCTTGTTCAACTTACAGATGCATATGATGTTGTTATTGTTGTTATGTGCCGTTGAGTCGTTTGTGACTCATAGCGACCCTAAACCTAAACAGCCCTAAACCCTGCTCTATCCTGTGCCAATCACATTGTCTCTGACACACCCATCCTGATTACCCCAGTCACTGAATCAATCCACCTCCTAGAAGGTCTTCCCCTCCTGTGCTGTCCCTCCACCCTAACAAGCATGAAGCAGTTGAAAATATTGTGGCTTTGCTCAGATACACCTTAGTCTTTAAACTGATATGCCAATTTTTTAGCACTTTAAAGAAATCATTGACAGCAGATTTCTGCAACTCAACATATCTTTTGCAACATATCCCACCTTTTGGGAATCCAAAATTTGTGTCCTTGCCTCATTAGAACACAATGACTCCATCACAGCATCCTCAAAGTCTTTAATCAATGTCATGTTCAAAATCTCATCTTCTGAATAAATATAGGTTAGAGTTTAGGAGCAGTCCATTTTAGGACAAATCTCCTCTTCATCTGTGAATTTGTGAAATCTCTGATAATTTTATGCTTTCAAAGTGCAATGGTAGAAAAGACACAAAGGAGACAAATGTGAGAAATTGAAGAAAAAAGGGGAAATGGGCATTAAGCAAGTCCAAAACCCAGCAGAAGACATTACGTTGGTTTTCAAGGCTAGAAAATAATGCTTTGTTCTCTGAGACCATCTGAGCAATGTCCCTGCCCTCCAGACTCTGGGTATTTGTGCTAGAAGAATCTGAATAGGTTTCAAGTACTTCATCTAAAATCCTTCCTGATTGTTACCAGTTAACTTTCTCTCAATGTATTTAAGAGTTTTGTTTTATTTTTTGAACTCTTTAGTTGACTATCCCCAATGATTAATGTTCCCCGTGTACATATTCTTATGAGTTAAAGTAATACCATAGATTATTTGTTATGCCTCTGTTTAAGATCAGAGAACCCAAAAGTTATGATCTTATACCTCTGGTAGTCTAGTGGCTAGAAGCCACATTGCAATCCTGAAAGCAAGTGGTTCGAGTCGACCAATTGCTCTGCGGAAGAAGGATGAGCAATCTCCTCCCATGTGATTAAATGCCTCTGAAAACCTGCTCGAGGGTCAAATCCAACTCTACAGTACACAACAGCAGCAACATATCATATTAGGAGAATTGATGCCTTTGAGCTGTGGTGTTGGAGAAGAGTATTGAACATACCATGAACTGCTAGGGAAAGCAAATAGATTTGTCCTGGAGAAGGCGAAGCCGGGCTGCTCCTTAGAGGCAAGGATTCTGAAGCTTTGTCTGACATACTTTGGACATGTTGCAAGGAGGGCCCAGTCCTTGGAGAGGGACGTCATGCTTGGGAGTGTAGAGGGACAATGCAGGAGAGGAAGAGCCTCGATGAGATGGATTGATTCAGTGACTGGGGTATTAATGGGGGCAGGTGTGTCAGAGATGGTGAGATTGGCATAGGATAGGGCAGAACTTAGGGCTGCTATACATAGGGTTGCTATGAGTCGCAGACGACTCTATCACACATAACAACAACAACAACAACTGTTGACATTGTTTGAAAGGGTAATCATGTATCAGAATGTGAGACATTGTGACTCGGTAGGATGAAAGTTTCACTCCTGAATGGGAAAGCCATTGAATTATGAAAGAGGCAATTATATGTTAACAGAATAATGTATGGAAAGGGTATAAGAACTCCAACCACATGATGGAAGATAGGGCAGTCTTGAAGAGGTAGCTAACTGCCTTCCAGATCTGCTAATAAAGTGCATCGTCTTCATGTGTATTTGGCTGAAGCAGTGACTGGCAGGAAGGAAACTTCTGTCCAGCACCATCTGGGTTCTGAGTTTTGGGCAGTAGCCCCATGCCCTTGGCACACCACAGTGGCAGGCCCAAACTCTGGAAGTGCATGAGCAAAGATCTGACTCTTTAAAACCTAGACAACTGTGTCTCACCCTTTAATACTAGAGGACGAGGGCCCCACCTTTTGAGATCAAAGAGTCTCTGATTTCCATGTTCTTTCCATTCTGCTGGCTTCCGAGCTGCTCCAGGAATGGCCCTTTGCTACTAAAAGTAGTACCGCAACAAACATGGCTTATCAGAATTGCCTTTGAGGTCTATCATTTTCCCAATGGTTTCCTAAAGGTAATCTAGATTTTTACTATTAACTGAAACCCAAACTTACTTCCATTAACTAAAGTTGGTTTCAACTCATAGCGGCCCTCTGCTGGATGTACATCTTAACAGGAGGAGACTGCCTATCTTTTTTTTTTTTTAATTAAATTTTATTAATTTTAATAAACATTTACAGAGATTTTGGATTTCTATTCATTCATTGTTGCACTATTTTCTCTACCCTCCCCCCCCCCAGTTCATTCCTTTTTTTTCCCCCTTGAAAGTCTGTTTTAATTGTCCAGTTGCCACAGTGCTTGTCAAAGCCAGTTCTGATTAATCTCTTTTGTCAGTGTGTCCTTTGCCATTCCTTATCACTCCTCCCTGAGAGACTTCATCCTGATTCATAAGAAAAAGGGGACGGCGTATTCTCTTAGCTACTTCCTGCTGAAAAGGACGCTGTAGGTTTCAGGGTGGAGATCTTCTCTCACTACTCTAAATGGCCCCTTTGGCAATAGGAAACACACAGACTATTGTGGAGATTGATTTTGGAGTTTAGATGCACTGTTATCAATTGTGCTTAGCCGTACATGTTCATATCCTTGAAGATGTATCATGGAACTGTTGCAGACTAGAAGACACATATTTAACTAACAAGTTAAAAGTACATGAGTCAAAAATTAAAAAGCAGTAATATTCCAAATAGAGGCTCTAATAGTGGCACAAATCAAGTTACAGAGGGAAGGTAGTTCTTACAACAAAAGGCCTATTGACTAGCACTTTGTCTATTATAGTATAAAGGTTAGGAACCACAAGATGTAGAGGCTCAACTATGTCATTTATTGTTCTTAAGTCCTGGAGCAAACTCCATCTACAACTGGGTTGTTTTACAACTCGGAAGTCCGCATGCAAGGCAGAAGTGAAGCAAGGAACTGCTTATGAGATTTTCCATCAATTCCAACAACTAAGAAATAGTGAGAAGAGTTGGGACCTCACAAGGCTTTTAGGACCAAATAGTAGGCTCTTGTGTCCAGGAGAAAACGAATATACTTACCAGTGATGTTTATGCTCACCCACAGCTCTTCTGGGAGGATCGAAATCGTTGAAGCGTCCTCCTTTGTTTCCAGCTGGGAGGAGACTGCCTATCTTTCTCTGAGGAGCAGCTGCTGGATTTGAACCATCAGCTTCCAGACAGTGGTGCGACAAACTATGTACCACATCACAAAAGCTACTGGCTCTCACTATTGGGCACCTTAAACTCTTCCAACTTCTACCCATTACCCAACTCCCAAATCACTTCCACATTGCAGGTTTTTAGAGCAACACCCTACTTCTGGTACCAAATTTTGTCTTCGTTATCTAGTGTGTGATCTGTTGTACATAGGGTTGCTATGAGTGGAATTGTCTTAATGCCACTTAACAATAACAACAACATAGCAGTAATACCATAAGTGGGTGACCTGAACAATGGGAAATTTATTTTTCCAGGTTTAGGAGGTTAGAAATCTGAATTCAGGGTGTCAGCTCTAGGGATGGCTTTCTGTCTGTGCCAGCTGTGGAGAAAAAAGCTCCTTGTCTACGGTTCTGCTCCATGACCTTTTCCATGTGGCTCATCATCTTTGCTTTTCTCATTTGCATACTTAATTTCTTCTCTGTCTCATAAGAGATTTATTTAAGACACTCTTCCCACTGCTTTTGAGTTAGTTCTTGTTCATAGTCACTGACTAGAACAGAGCAGAATTGTCCCTTAGGGTTTCCAAGCCTACAAATTTTGTAGCATTAAAATAAACACAGGAGCTCTGGTGGCCTAATGGCAAGGAGCTGCACTGTAATCCCAGAGGCATATGGTTTGAATCCACCAGATGCTCTGCTGGAGAAGGACAATCTCCTCCTGTACTAATCAGATTCTATTTGACAGTACACACAAACATACACACAAAATAATAATTTAAAAAATTTTAAAAAATAACAAACACAACATATTATCAGGTGGGATTATAATCACAGGTACTAAAGTCAGAATTTACAACACAAATTGTAGGGGGACACTCCCAAATAATTTTAATTTTATAGTGTGGTAGTAAGAATGTATTTGTGTGTGTGTGTGTGTGTACCGTCAAATCAGATTTGACTGGTACAGGAGGAGATTGTTCCTCCTTCTCCAGCAAAGTATCTGGTGGATTTGAACCTCACACCTCTGGGATTTCAGTGTAGCTTCTTGCAAGAATGTATTTTTAACTGGAGAATAACAAATTTTTATGTTCAAGAAATAAATTCTAATGTTCAGATTTATATATTGAGGACTATAATAAAAAGAACTAGAAATAAAATACAGACACATTCCAATGATAGGTTACAAAAAGCAGTCATGTCAAGATAAAATGAGATCTCATATAGTGAATCTATTTTAGGTTATCAATACAAGATAAATCGACATGCCCCTTTTCATTACTTAATTTCTTGTAACACAATGTAATAGATAACAAAATTATTAATTACTTATCAATCGGAGAGTATAATAAAAGGCAGAAATGTTTATCCATAAAATGTATGAATAAAAATGCAGGAACACTTTTATCAATTTGTTAGATATGATGGTCAAGCTTTTCCTGTTTATTTGACAGATTTAAGAAAGAAAAACGTCTATACCACTAAAAAGTATTTGATCAGTAATTAGCAGCTGACATTAGATATTGAACAGTTCATCCTTTCCCTACCTATCTGCAATGTCAACTCTTCTGTGTATCAAGTTCTCCTATAAACATAAGTCCATTTTTAGGCTCTTTCAATTTTACTTTAGGAACTCTGGTGGCTTAGCGGTAAAGAATTATGCTATCAACACAAAGACATGCAGTTCGACTCCACCAGCTGATCCGTGGAAGAAAGATGGACAATCTCCTCCCGTCTCCTGTGCATCTAAAAACTGGCTATAGAGTTTTATAGCATCTGAAATTACAGCATCTGAAAATCCACTAGAGGGTCAGACTCGACAACACAAAGTAATTCATTATATTCTATTGATTACTTTTCTAGCCTCATGACAACAGCAAATTATTACATTCGTTATTATAACTTTATAACTCTAACAGTCTGTTATGCAATTAGCTACCCCTTCACTTCCTGACCCTTATCCTCTACCACTTCCATAGATTTCTTCTTTTTGAGTGTTTAAGTGCTTGACTGCTTAGCTGGAAGGCTGTGGTTGGAACTTACTCAGAGAAGCTTTAGAAGACAAGCCTGGTGATGTGCTTTTTAAGGTCATGGCCTTAAATCCCCTATGGAACAGTTCTACTCCACACATGTGGGGTTGTGATGAGTTGGAATCAGCATCCTGGCCCAGGCTGAGTGTGGGTCACAGTTCAGGGACCTGGAGACTGGACAGAAGTTTAACTGAAGTTTGATTAACAAGCACTTTGTTTCTGATTGATGAGTGGGAACAATCAATTCAGTTACTCATTTATGAGGCAAAGAATGGGAATTTGGAGAGTCTTTGTCTGTCCTGGTTGTTAAGCATGTGGAGAGTAACAAAAAGGTTGGCAGTTCAAACTAATCACCTGCTCTGTGGAAGAAAGATGTAGAAATCTGTGTCTGTTAAGATGACAGCCGTGGAAACCATGGAGCTGTTCTGCTGTGTCCTAAGGTCACCAGGAATTACTTTTACAAATGCAAAACTCACTGCTATAAGTTTGGCGTTTCCTCAAAAAGCTGAACAGAGAAATTCCATATGATCCAGGTATTCCACTGCTTGGAGTACACCCCAAGAGAACGAGAACTGAGGCACAAACAGAGTTGTAAACCAACCTTCACAGCAGCATTATTCGCCATTGCAAGAACATGGAAACAGCCCAAATGTCCAACCACAATGGAATGGACTGAGAAATTATGGTACACTCACATGATGGAATATTATACAGCACTACATAGCATGCAGGAGCAATGATTTTGTAAATTACTACCCAACTTTGGAGGGACTGGAGAGCATTATGTTAAATGAACTAACTCAGTACCATAAGGGCAAATACACTGTATAAGACAATTACTGCAGAATGTGTATGAGGATCCCAGGGGGGAGGAGGCAAGCAGAGGGGTGAGGGAAGGGGGTGATTAATCATAGGGTCACACAATTTGATGGGTGGACGGAGGGGTAGGTAAAGGAAATGGGAAAGATCGGGTGTGAAAAACAGTGTTTACAAACTTTGTAAGTAAACTATAAAAGTATAAAAGAAACATTTTATTTAAATTTTAAAAATCAAACAAAAAACTTGTTGCCATGGAATAGGAACCAACTCATAGCTTCCCTTTCACTGGATTTATTGAGGCTGTAAATTGTACAGGAGGAGATTGCCCATCTTTCTCCCAAGGAGCCACTGGTGGATTTGAATTGTCAGAGAGCCACTGTCTCTGGATTAGTAGTGCAAATCCCACCAGAGCTATCCCACCGAAGCTCTGAATATAAAAGTGGGTGATTTCTCTACCCATTGCTGTTTCCCAGTATCACCAGGTTGCGGTAAAGTTCAGTTTTCTTTATAGTCATTGCTATTTTCTTATTTGTGAATAAAAGAGCTTAGAAAGGACAACTTGTTTAAAGTATCTAGCAGGAAAGAGAGATAAACTATGAGTTCAGGCTGTCTGTCTTCAGGGCTTATGTGTGTGATATACCCTTTAAAACCACTATAATTTTATATGGGAATGATCTGTTCATTCACACATCCCAAGGAGAACTTTCTGAGTACCCTGAGGTGAAACCACAAGCATTGATACAAACTATTTCAGGGTAGAACTGTGCTCATGGGGTTTTGCCATAGCTGCCTTTTCACCATAGATCCCCAGGCTTATCTCCTGAGGCACCTCTGGTGGACTCCAACCTTTGGTTATTGGTCAAATGTGTTACCAGTCTGCATCATCTAGACTCCAGGGGAGCTCTGGAGAGGACCCTGACAGCACATTTCCCTAACGCAATTCATCTTTTGATTTCCTGACTCCTGGTACCAATAGGAGTGTTGAGTGTAGAGCTGAGCATGCTGTAACTGTTAACCCAAACTCTTCTCCATCTATAATGGTGCTGCAAATTGGCCCAGCGGTGAGAATCTTTGTTTTCTTGACACTGATTTATTCATTGCAATTACCTTCTATAAGAAACACAAATCGTGACTATACATCTCGACTTCACCCAGGAATCAGATAGATTACATCTGTGAAAAGAATAGTTGGAGAAACTCAGTATCAGCTGAAAAAACTAGGCCAGGTGCTGATTGTGGAACAGATTATCAACTGACTCATACCCAAGTTCAAACTGAAGCTAAAGAAAATTAAATCAAATCCACAAGAACCAAAATATGAAGTTTATTTTATCCTGCCTAAATTTAAAAACCATCTCAGGAACAGGTTTGAGGCCTTGGATACTAATGAAGGAAGACAAGATGAGCTGTGGGAGGATATCAAGAATATCATCCACGATGAATGCAAAAGGACATTATAAAGGAGGAAGAAAAGATCGAGACAGATGTTGGAAGAGACTATTGCATGAGAGCACTGAGAAACCAAAGCATAGGGAAGAAACCAGGAAATTAAGGTGCTGAACAGAAGAGATTTCAAAGGGCAGCTCGGGAATACAAAGCAAAGTATTACAATGAAATGTGTAAAGAGCTGGAGAAAATCAAAGGAATGAACTCGCTCAGCACTCCTTAAGCTTAAAAAATAGAAGAACAAATTCGAGTCTGGAGTTGAAATAACTTAAGGATGCTATGGTCAGAACAGTGAATAGAAAGCATCATAAGAAGATGTAATGTACAGAGAGATTAAAAGTTGATATTGAAGTCACTCTTATTTAAAAAAAAAAAAATGGAAGGTGTACAGAGTCACTGCACCAAAAAACAACAACAACAACAAAACCCCAACAAACCGAAACATGGATAAGACTCCTCAAAAAAATAAGCTGCAGGATGAGAGGACAGCCGGGCCTAGACTGAGGAACGGTGAGTGGGAAGAGTAGATAATGGAAGTGAAGTATCCTTGCGTCTATGGTGTTTCAGCGCTGTAAGCAAGGCTTAATACAGAATGGATGTTCAGTACTTTGGACACCGCGGGCAGAACGTAGTCCTGGTTTTCTCCGTAAAAACGCAGGACAAGGGGGCGGAGAGGGCTGGCGCGCAGACGCGCCCCTCAGCTGCGCAAACCCTTCCAAGTGGAGCTGTCTGCGGGAAGTGGCTCAGACCGCCGAGGGCAGTGGCCTCGCCTCCCTTGGGGATCTTGGAAAAGAGCCCCCGGTGCTCTAGTAGGGGATGTCTCGAGGTCGAGGATCTTGCGCTTTTAGGCGGATCTAGAGAGATGCAGGAAGACGAGGCGCGGCCACCCACTTCAGAGAGCGAGCGGTAGGGGCGGGAATGAAGAGGAGATGGGGAAAGGTCATCCGAGAGCGCTGGAGACCTTTGGAAACTCACCTGGCACTCTCCAAAGCGACAAAACCAACCAACCAACCACCCCAGCGCCAGTCCGTTCAGACGCCTGGTGACTTCACCAGAGGTGAAACAGAACCGAACTCCCAAGGGTTTTCAAGACCAGCCTCTCAGAAGCAAATCTCCAGGTCTTTCTTCCCAGGCACTTCTAAGTGGGTCTCAGTTGGCCAACTTTCCTGATCAGCGGCCACGAGGCTTAACCGTGTGCGGCGCGCAGGAACTTGTTCAAAGCTCAGGAGAGAGCAGGTGCCAAAGCCGGGGAATGAATGACCGATGACATCCCTCTTAGCAGCCTGAGAGCGCTCGGTCGGAGACGAGAAGACAGCGAGGGGCGTGGGGCGTCGGGCGCCGAGGCGCGGGGTAGCCCCAGGGGGCCGTCGGAAGCACCGGAGTGCGCAGGCGCCTCTGGCCGCCACGAGGTGGCAGAGGTGGGGGCCGGCGCTCCCCACCGACCCCACAGAGCTGGCCCCGCCCCCAGGCCGCGGGGAGGCCCCTGGTGCGGGGCGGAGTTGTCACCGCCCCCCATCCCTGGGGACTGCTCGCCCCTTCTTAAGCGAGAAGAGCGCCTTTCTGCCCCTCACTCGCCTCTCCCTCCAGTCTTGCTCCCGCGCGATGGCCTCAGCTCTGAGCTATGTCTCCAAGTTCAAGTCCTTCGTGATACTGTTCGTCACCCCGATACTGCTGCTGCCACTCATCATTCTGATGCCCGCCAAGGTCAGTTGAGTTTCCCAGCAGTCTGGCGGAGCGCGGGCGCTCGGTCACCCCCAGCAAGAGCATGGTGCAGGCGTGCACGCAGTTTTGGGAAGGGCATCGCTCCCCCAAGCGCTCACACTCACGAGCTCTGGATGCCAGATGAGGGCGCCCCTCACAGAATCCGAGGGACACCGAGACGCTTTGGCATTCCTTGCTCCCAGGGCACAGGAACCGTACCGGCAAGCACAGAGCCCTCCACGTGCGCACAGATCTTGGGCACTCAGTCCCCCAACAGAGAATCCCCCAGAATGCATAATGGTGTTTCTCCAGAAAATATGCGCTCCCCGCCGACCAGAGGCTTAGGCGCTTGTTTCTACTCCCATTTTTCTCTCCTTAGCATGCAGGATTGCCCAGCTCTAGGTGGCTTCAGAGGGAGAAGGATGGACAATCTCCTCCCGTGCCATTAACTGCTTCTGGAGGGTCAGCTATGGGTCGGTTCCGACTCGACAGCACACAACGACAACAACAGATGACTTCCGAGGTCAGGGAACTTAGAGAAAAGATCCTCACCTAGGTGGTTCCCGAGTGTTGCCTTTGACACGCCCTGGCTCTACTTTGGGCCTCAGTTTCCCCTTTCAGTAACCCAGTTTATTTCCAGCCCAGAAAACCAGGAAACCAAAGCAGAGCCAGAATTTCTGGCCCGAGCTGAAGGGCAGCTCAGGTTGGCCTGCTTTGCTCGCTGCCCGCTGTGGCTGTGGCAGGAGGCGGGAGACGTTCCCAGAGCTCACGCCTTGGGTGGCAGAACCCGGGGTTGCAGGGAAGCCGCGTCTCTGCACCGGCCCCCCCAGTGCTCGGGGTGGGCCGCCAGCGAGAATGAATGGCTTTGGCCTCGGGTTGGAGGCGGGGCTGGCGCCCTGGCCCAGGCTCCGCGGGGTTGTGTGCTGCCTGCTTGGCAGAGGCCTGAGCCCTTTGAAGCCTTTTGTGGCTCGCTGGTTGCTCCTTCCTCTTCCTCATTCCCTCTTTCAGCCCTTTTCACTGAGGCCAGACAGGAAACCTCCGGCTCCTACCCCCGCTCCGGTCGCAGGCAGGTTCGGGGAACAGAGGAGCTCTTCAGGAGATGTTGGGAGCGGCCCTTGGAGGAAAGGGGCGAGCACTGGGAAGCCAACCTGCAGGAGAACTGGACTTGGACCATTTACTCATCTTGTGACTTTAGTCGGCCCTCTGTGCTCTCAGGCCTTGGTGTTCTCATCTGTATAATGGGACAAGGTGGTTCAGTTCTTACACTTTAATGCTTGTGATGTACCATTCTGTTTGTTGGAACCACTTATAGCTGACCATCTAGCTGGTGTTCAGAGGTAGTAAACATCTTGGGAGGAGATTGCCCATGTTTCTCCTGAGGAGCATCTGGTGGATTCAAACTGCCTACCTTTAGAGTTGACATTGCAACTCCTTACCACTAAGCTATCAGAGCTCCCTTACTTTAATACTTATTGTTGGTTGTTATACGTGAGTTAGAGTTAGAACCAACTCCTAGCTGACCTCTCAGCGGGTTTTCAGAGGCTTTAAATTGCAGAGATGGAGATTGCTGGTGGATTTGACCTGTGGGACTTCAGGTTGACAGCACAGCTCTTTGCCTCTAGGCCACCAGACCCTAATATTTGTTGTGTTATTGTTCTGCGCCCTTGAGCCGAGTGCTACTCTTGGTGACCTTATGTATGAAAATCAGATCTGAATCCTGCCCTAACCTGTGCCATTCTCACATTCTCCGACACACCTGAGCCTGTTGCTGGAGTCACTATGTCAATAATCCACCGGGTTGAGGGTCTTCCTCTCCTTTGCCAGTTTCTTGGCTGAGTGCAGACCCGGGATGGGGCAAGGGCAGGAGGTCCCATTGTAGTGTCTCTTCAGTGGCCACATCAACTGTGAGAGGCTTTATTTCCTCTTTGGAAAAAGATTCTGGGCTGTTATTGTCAGTGGGAGGGAGCCAGGCAGGAGAGCTGTGATTTGAGTTCTGCTGGTGGGGGGAGTGTTTTTCCTGGAATAATTATAGTAGCGTGGTTGACCTTCCTGTCCTAGGGAAGAGTGACTGAGACTTTACTCTCACACTGCCGCACACACAGGTGAGCCCTGAACTGGGACCTCAACACACACACACAGACACACACACACACACACACACACACACACCCCAGAGCTGGAATGTGAACGTGGATGTTTGTGTGTGTCATTAACCTGCCCCTGGGGACAAGAATCATGATAGGGACGAGGTGACATCAGTGAAAGTTGTTCCCAAACAGCCTGCACATGCTCCCACTCTCTCTGGGAACTGGGACTTCTTGTTTTCTCCCGTTGTTGCTTCTGTTTTGGTCACTACGGAAGCATTCCCTGTCCCCACCAGCCATAGCCAGACCATTGTGCAAGGATGGCCGAAGTCACATGACAAGGGCAGAACAGCTGGGAAGCCGTAAGCAGGACTTTGGTCCCCTGGACAGAAGTATCAGGCAGGAGGGTTAAGTCCTGGGGAGTGGGCCCAGCCCTAGCGCCTTTACCTCACACCCAGGCTAACTTTTGTTCCTCTACCACCTTGTTTCCTTCCTGGCTTCATCTCTGCTCCACTCCTCCTGTCCTTTCTCTGGATTTCTTGTTAACACCCTCTTTTTAAAAATTTATTTACTTATTTTCTTCACAACATATTTAACTTTTATTTCTTAGGGGATTAGCAGGCTGTAATAAATGAAACTTTACATTTTAAGTGGCTTCTATCTTTTTTAAAGAAAATTACTTTAATGAAACTTTACAATGACTTGGATTTCCATTCATTCATTGTTGCACACTTTCCTCCCTGCTCACCCCTCCCCCCAGTTAGCTTTTCTCTTTGGAAAGTAAAAAAAAAAAATTCTTTCATTGTTATACAATCCCTCACCCCAAATCCACTCTACTATGCAGTTTTCACCTAATCATACATTCCTCCTAAACCATTTTCACCCTCATTTGTTTGAATGCAGTATACATTATTTATCCCTTCTTAGTTTCTCCCCAACCCTGATGTCAGCCCCATTTAACAACAGTGACACTATGCAGTATTTGTCCTTCTATGACTGAGATATTTCACTCAGCATAATGTCCTCCAGAGTCACCTATTTTGTATAATATTTTATGAGTTCCTTGTTTTTCAATGCAGCACAGTATTCCATTGTGTGAATATACTACAGCTTCTCTATCCATTCGTTTGTTGATGGGCACTTGGGTTGTTTCCAACTCTTTGCTATTGTGAACAAAGCTACAATAAACATGGGTCTGCATATATCTGCTTGGGTGGCAGTTCCGGTTTCTTTATGGTATATTCCCAGTAGTGGAATTGTTGGGTCAAATGGTATTTCTATTTCCAACTTTTTGAGAAAGCGCCTTCCACAATGGTTGCACCATTTTGCACTTCCACCAACAGTGAATAAGGGTTCCAGTTTCTCTACAGCCTTGCTCACCAGCATTTGTTGTTTGCTATTCTGTTAAATTTTGCTATTCTTACTGGGGTGAGATGATATCTCATAGTTGTTTTGATTTGCATCTCAGAGTTAGGGATTTTGAACATCTCTTCATGTGTTTGTTCGCATCTGAATGTCTTCTTTGGTTAATATTCCTTTTTAAGGAAATAAATAGGCATGCTCAGAGCTAGGGATTTTTTAACATCTCTTCATGTATTTGTTCGCATCTGAATGTCTTCTTTGGTTAATATCCCTTTTTAAGGAAATAAATAGGCGGTTCAAATTCACCAGCTGTACTGTGGCATTTGGACAAGAACAAACTGGGAGGAGGGTAGAGAGAATAGTGCAACAATGAATGAGTGGAAGCCCAAAATCTCTGTAAATGTTTATGAAAATTAATAAAATATAATTATAATTTAAAAAAAAATTCACCAGCTGTCCGGTGTGACCTACAGCCCCTGAAAAGCCTACTGGGGGTCAACTGTGCATCTGTTCTGGCTCAGCAACAATGAAAGTTTTTGAGGCATAGGGCTGGATGCTGAACTAAATCTCCTGCCCTTTCTCTGGATCTCTTTTTAACACTATTCGTGTATTATTTATTTCATTTAAATAATAATAATTTTTAAAAACCCAGACACCTCTAACAATGCTGTATAGCACAAAGGGAAAACAAAAATGCTTTTCAAGTTTGTCATTCTCATGAACATCTTTCCAGAAGTCAATTCTCGTTCTCTCTGTTCTCACACAGACATACAACATACACCCTTAGCTGCATTATTCAGTAAGCATTATTCCAATATAAAAATATTCCAATATAAAAATAATGAATTGCAATCTTTATTCATGTGCATATTTAATATCCATTTCTTGAACCTAACTATGAGCTAGATAGGGAGCTCTGCTGATCTGGTGATACGAAGCTGCACTGCAATCCCAAAAGAATGTAGTTCAAATCCACCAGTTGCTCCTTGAGAGGATGGACAGTCTCCGCTCTTGTAATATACTGACTCTGAAAACCCATAGGAGAATCAGCTATGGGTCAGTTCCGACTTGATAGCACATAACAAATATGCCCTAGGCAGCTGCTCACCGACAGTTTGGAGGTTTGAATCTACTCAGAGAGGTCTTAGAAGCAGGAACTGAAGCTGCCTCTCGCGGCCTAGTAAGTAAGGAGCTGTGCTATCAATCTAAAGGCAGGCATTTCAAATCCACCTGCAATCTCCTCCCAGGCTATTTATAGCCTCTGAGAACCCACAGGAGGGTCAACTCTGACTCAGTTGCAACTCGATGACAATGAGTGGTTTTGAGTTATATGTTCTCTAGGAGCTGTGTGGGTGCCGAACTAAATCTCAGTGTCAACTTTATCTCAGCTTTAATGACTTTTCCCTCCAGATTCTCTGCTGCAGGGAGGTACTCTGAATTTACCCACAAGGGACTAGGCTCTTCCTCCAAGTAGATAGAATCCACTGCATTCTCTTGATTATTAGCTCCTCCAGGCTTTTATAACTTCCTTCTCCCTATTCTGCACTTTCTGCTAACACTGTAGGAACGTCTTCAGAGAAGGTCAAGTTTGTGTTGGTGCTACTCAGGGGCAGGCCGCCTCCTGGCCTTCCACGTAGTGGTACGGCAGTGAGAGGGTCACAGCTAGTGGGTGTCTTGCTCTCTGTTCTCATGGTTGTGTTTGACAACTCCAGACGTTGTGCAGTGAAAGTGGATTACACTCATCACCTTTTCTTTTCTTTTTAAAAAAATGTATTATTAATTTCAATGGAAATTTACAGACTTTGGATTTCCATTCATTCATTGTTGCACTTTTCTCTCCTCCCAAACCTACCCTCCTAGTACACCACCCTCTTGGAAAAGTAAAAGAAAAATTCTTTCATTGTTTTACAATCCCTCCCCCTACCCCCAGGTTCACTCCACTATGCAGCCTTCACTCTGGACTCCTGTCATGACAAAAATACCTAATCACATATCCCTTTTAAACAGTTTTCTCCCTCAACTGTTTCAATGCAGTATACATTATTTATCCCATCTTTCTCAGTCTCCCGCCAATCCCAAGGTCAGTCCTGTTTTACAAAAGTGGAAGCATGCAGTATATGTCCTTTTGTGACTGAGATACTTCACTCAACATATTGTCCTCCAGGGTCACCCATTTTTAATAATATTTCATGAATTGCTTGTTTTTCAATGCAGCAGAGTATTCTATTGTGTGAATATACCACAGCTTCTCTATCCAGTTGTTTGTTGATGGGCACTTAGGTTGTTTCCATCTCTTTGCTATTGTGAACAAAGTCATGATAAACATGGATTTGCATGTGTCAAATCTATCTCATGGAGGGTTTTCTTCTCTTTCTCTAACCCTCCGCCTTTCCCAGGATGAAAGA
Organism: Elephantulus edwardii; assembly: GCF_000299155.1. Lineage (NCBI taxonomy): Eukaryota > Metazoa > Chordata > Mammalia > Macroscelidea > Macroscelididae > Elephantulus > Elephantulus edwardii. The sequence continues at coordinate 1,443,847 of NW_006400017.1, forward strand.
TTTTTATATTTTTTACATTTCATGAATTGCTTGTTTTTCAATGCAGCAGAGTATTCCATTGTGTGAATATACCACAGCTTCTCTATCCATTCGTTTATTGATAGGCACTTAGGTTGTTTCCAACTCCTTGCTACTGTGAACAAAGCCACGATAAACATGGGTGTGCATATACATATCTGCTTAGATGTCAGTTGGTGTCTCTTTGGGGTATATTCCCAGTAGTAGAATTTCTGGGTCAAATGGTATCTCTATTTGCAACTTTTTGAGAAAGCACCATACTGCCTTCCACAGGGTTACACCATACACTCATTACTTTTAAAGTAGCCGTACTGTGTCTTTCTAAGCCTAGGTGGTAAAGAGAAGCAGCACAGTACACATTCTGTGTGCTGCAAATGAAGAGCCGTTGTTGTTAGGTGCCATCAAGCTGTTCATGTCTCATGATGATCTTTTTTTTTAAATTTTTTTTATTTTTGTGTGTGTACCATCAAATCAGATCTGACTGGTACTGGAGGAGATTGTTCCTCCTTGCCCAGCAGAGCATCTGGTGGATTTGAACCATGCACCTCTGGGATTGCAATGCTGCTTCTTGCCACTAGGCCACCAGAGCTCCCCTACTATGATCTTTATAAAACAGAATGAAACATTGCCATCGCCTGGTCTTGCTCCATCTTCATGATCATTGGCAACTGGACCATATTCGGTTGTGATCCAGACTTTTAGGTGGCTACTTTTCCAAAGTTGATCGCCAGACCTTTCTTTGTAGTCTGTCTAAGTCTGGAGGCTTCCCTGACACTTCTACACTGTGGGCAGCCCTGCTGGTATTTGAAATACTGGTGGGAGAGCCTTTCTACACCACAGCAACATGCAAGGTTTCTCAGTACAGCAAAGTGACAGGTGGCAGTCACTAGTGAATGTTTGCTTTACAGGTGAGAATATGCAATGAGGAGAGAGGGGCTCAGGGTGGGGAATGCTCTCTCTCATGTGGGAGGAATATCTTCATCAATGACACTGAGACCAGCAGCACAGGATAAGAAGCAGTAGGCTGATCTTTAGATTGTTTTCTTAGGGTTTTAAAATTTTCCAGGAAGGGGTCACTCCATCTCCTGTCCTCTTTGGTATACACCCAGCACTAAGACCAGTGACGTTAGGAGCATGATTCAATCCGTTTCGTGTTAGCCAGAGCTTCTGACTACTCTGTTGTTCTACGTTTAGCCCAGTGGCTCTGAATTAAGGGCAGTTTTTCTCCCCAGGGTATATTTTATTAAGCCTGAAGCCATTTTTTATAGTCATAACTTGAAGGCGTGCTAGAGAAAATTCTAGAGGCCTAGTCAACATGGTGTTGCACTGCCAACCCAAAAGAACAGTCGGAACCCACCGGCTACTCCATGAAGGAAGTTGAATGGTCTCCTCCCGTGTGATTTATAGCTTCTGAAAAATCCTGTGGAGGTTTAGCTATGAGTCAGTTCTGATTCGATAGCAGTGGGTTTGAGTTTTTTCTTTTTTTTTTAATAATTTTAATGAACATTTACAGAGTATTTGGATTTCCATTCATTCATTGCTGCACTTCTCTCCCCGCCCAGCCCTCTCCCCCCACCCCCAGTTCGCTCCTCTCTTTCAAAAGTAAAAGAAAGACTCCCTCCCTGGTACACAATCCCCCCACACCACACCAAGTACATTCCACTATGCAACCTTAATTGTGGACTCTTGTGATAACCATAATACCCTATCATACATCGCTTTTAAATTATTCAGTCCCTCATCTGTTTCAGTGCAGTATACACAATTTATCCAGTTTTTCTCAGTCTTAGTCCCACCCTGATATCAGTCCCATTTTACGGCAGTGGCACCACACAATATTTGTCCTTTTGCGACTGAGATATTTCACTCAGCATCATTTTACTGGCATCACATACTCTGGGCTTGCTGTTAGGAGAGGCTATTTCTTGAAAAGGAACTTCATGCTTGGAAAGATGGAGGGTCGGCAAAAGAATGGAAGACCCTCAGTGAGATGAATTGACACAGTAGCTGCAGCAATGGGATCAAGCATATCAAAGACAATGAGGTTGGCACAGGATAGAATAAGGATCAGGTCTGTTATTCATAGAGTTGCTATGAATTGTACTCACTCAATGGTACCTAACAACAACAGAGGATAAAGGTCAAGGTTGCTTTTGAGCACCCTTTATAATGCCCATGGCAGTCCCTAAAACAAAGAATCATCTGGCACAAAGTGTCAACAGCGTTGAGATAGAGAAACCCTGCTTGGGATAGAAGGGAGGTGCCCTGGGATTCTCATAGAAAACCAAGAAGAGATTTCATTTTTATGACCCATTATGTAATCCATAAAGACTTTCTAATCTTCCTGCAATGTTCTATTGTGTATAGTGTGTATTCTCTGAGGTGACACTGAATAGTAATCGTGTTGTTGTTGTTGTTGTGTACTGTTGAGTCGGAACCGACTGACCATAGCTGACCCTCTGGTAGGTTTTCAGAGGCAGTTAATTGCATGGAAGAAGTCTGCCCTCCTTCTTCCATGGGACAGCTGGTGGATTCGAACTATGTGCCTTCAGAATTGTAGTGTCACTTCTTACCACTAGGCCACCAGAGGTCCATAGTAATAATGTACAGTGTTGTTTTTTGTTTTTCTTTTTGTAGCACTATCACCGGTTTGCTCAGGTAAAGTTTCTTTGATTTGCCTATTCCTTCAGTAAGCATTTGCTGTACATATCCCAAGTGCTAGGACTGTGCTGGGTGTCGAGGACAGAATGAATCTAGAAACACTACTTTAGCCCTTGAGATGCTTGTTGTTTGGTTGAGGAGACAGTTAAAGAAACAACAGTGTGCTAAGAAGTCCTAGGGGTGACCTCTCGAAAGTGAGGGAGAAATCCTCACTGTGCAGGGAACCAGGGTAGGGATCCAAGAAAAGGAAAAAAGCTGAACTGACCAGTGGGACCTTGCTCTGGGGTGTGATGTGAGAAAAGGAGGGTGTGAGAAGAAGAGCAGCAATGCCGTAGGTACTGCAAGTGCTTTGAGGCAGCTGGGATTGAAGTGTGAAGGGAGAAGGAGACAGACCTGAAAGGGCTGCAGGGCTTGATGCTACAGTGAGGGGCTTTTGAGTCGTGCCATGGCACCTAGGTACACATCCTGGAAGCAGAGAGAGGTATTAAAACCAGGGGGTAATGTGATTAAATTTGAAAAGATGAGGGACAGTGTGTTTTGCTGGCTTTAAGGAGATCAAACTAGAAGGCAGCTGCAGGGATCCAGGCAGGAGACAAGGAGTCTGAACCAAAGCCAGGGTCATGGTGCAGAGAAAGAGATATGGGAAGAGGTCAGAGATTCAAGGAGGTAGATCCTATCGTTTTTGCAACTGATTTAATTGGACAGGACTGTTGTGGAAAAGAGGGCAAAGCCTAGGTAATAACATTTACGACTTAGTGGTAAGGAATCGTGTTGCCAACCCAAAGGTACATGGATCAAATCCACCAGTTGCTTAGCCAGAGTGAAATGGACAGCCTCCTCCCATGTGATTTACTGCCTCTGAAAATCTGTTGGAGGGTCAGCGATGGGTCAGCTCTGCCTCAATGGTTTACAATAACAACAACAACATAGAGTAGCCTAGAAAGGAACCTGTAATTATCTGAATTTTAATTGGTGACCAGACTGTAGCTCCAAGAAGTTTCACTACTCACCTGAGCCCCACAAGGAGGAGAGACTAGAGCAGCAAATGTGTGCCTCTGAACCCAGGTCTATCTCACTGTAAAGTTCAACTCTTTCTACTCGTGTTTCTTTCCACCAAGAAACCACTGGTTAAATTGCTAATGGCTATGAATAGAAAATTCACAGAAAATGAAATACAAAGATAAGGCTTGAGACTTTTGTAATTGTTGTTGTTGAGTCAAGTGTGACTCCTAGTGACCCTATGAATAGCCATCCTGAATCCCGCCCTATCCTGTGCCATCCTCCTCATCTCTGAGACACTGGAGCCCATTGCTGAAGTCACAGTGTCAATCCATGTTGTTGGGGGTCTTCCTTTCCTTCACTGACCCTCCATCTTTCCAAGCCTGATGTCCCTTTCCAAGGAATCGCTTCACCTAACTACATGTCCAAAGTATAATATTGCTTGGATCAACAATCAACACCCTTGGCACCAGCAGTCAGCAGATCAGGAGACGTATTGCATTGGGCAAGTCTACTGTCATGGAGCTCTCCAAAATACTTTTGTAATTAAAGAAATGTTAATGGACAGAGCAGAGAGCTCTGGTGGTATAGTTTCATAGGGTGTTGTACCAGTAATCAAAGTTGGCATCTCTCTGGCAGTTCAGATCCACCAGCGGCTCCAAGGGAGAGAGATGGACAATCTCCTCCAGTGAGATTTACAGCCTCAGAAACCTGTTGGAGGGTCAGCTATAAGCGAGTTTCAACTTGATGATAGTGAATGAGAGAGGGAGTGAGTGGCAACACCAAGTCCCATCTTCTAAATTGTAATTAATAATAATAATAATATCCCTAAAAGTGCTCAGTGCTGCCAACTTGTTATGGATGAAATATTTGATGTGTATGTTTCTGACAGTAGGGAAGGAGTTCAGTTGTCTACTTTGGGGAATCTCTGCTGAGGACTGATTTCAAAATAGATGAGTCAAGTAGGTAGGGTGGACACAGCATCATTTTCACAGCAGAAAAGAAAGAACAACATCTTCTCACCTGCAGGACAAAGATTAGTCAAACTTAGGGGATATTTGCAACTTTAAAAATTATTATTTGTAAAGGGAGCTCAGGTAGCCTAGTGGCAAGAAGTTGCACTGCAATCCCAGAGGTACACGGTTCAAATCCACCAGATGCTCTGCTGGAGGAGGAGGGACAATCTCCTCCTGTACCAGTCAGATCCGATTTGACAGTACACACACAAAAAAATAATAAATTTTTTAAACAAATGACTATATGTAGCCAAATGAAAAAATTCTTATGATGGAATGTTGAGGAAAGGAAGCAGGGTTGAAATTAAAAGACATTTAATTTGCAAAATGCAGAAGACCTATACTTACATTGCAAGATGCTTTTGTTTTGTTCTTTTTCTTCCTATCTTCTTTCCCCTTCTACTCCTTCATCTCTCCCTTCTGCCTCCTCCTCCTCCTCCTTTCCCACCTCTTCCTTCTATTGTTATCTCGTTTTGAGAGATCAGGAACCCCAGGCTTGACAAGAGGGAAGGGCTTGTCCAGGATCACGTGGCTGGTGGGAAAGGGAGTTGTCAATAATGGACACTGTGGCCTTCTGTTAAACCTGGAAAGCTGTGCTGAGGAACGTGAAGAGGGGAGCCCTGCGGGGGTTGCCTGTGAGGACACACACTGCTCTGGCTGTGCGTTCTAGAACCACCGCCCATGTGTGCAGGCTCGAGGGGACTGGGGGCCGTGGCATGCTGAGGCTCAGCTCTGTCTCTTCAGTTTGTCAGGTGTGCGTACGTCATCATCCTCATGGCCATTTACTGGTGCACAGAAGTCATCCCTCTGGCGGTCACCTCTCTCATCCCACTCTTGCTTTTCCCACTCTTCAAGATTCTGGACTCCAAGCAGGTGAGCAAAGCCGGTGGGGGGGGGTCCCCCCAGCTTCCCGCTGGTTTGCTCTAATGCCCTCCTCTCCCCAGTGCCTGGGCCCAGCTGGGGCCACATCTTCCCCCTGTGTGGGTTCTCCCTGCATGAGGACGTGCCGTCTGAGCCGCCACCCTGAGCTGGCCTTGGAGGCAGCTTCTGGCCTTGCTTGCCTGTCTCTGGGGGTCTGAGTGGCTCTGGGCCCAAGCAGTGTGTGTCTCTCCAGGTGTGTGTCCAGTACATGAAGGACACCAACATGCTGTTCCTGGGCGGCCTTATTGTGGCAGTGGCTGTGGAGCGGTGGAACCTGCACAAGAGGATTGCCCTGCGCACGCTCCTCTGGGTGGGGGCCAAGCCCGCACAGTAATTACACCTTCTCTCTCTTTTGCCACATGGCTCTGTGTGGGCCCCAAGGCTGGGGAGGAGAATGTGACAGAGAAGGCTGGCCAGCCACAAGAAAGGGCAGGCCACGGTCTTTACCTGGTCTTGGCAGGCTGGCCCCTGGGTGGGAATTGTGGCAAATCTCAGCGGAGGGGACTTGAGGCAGCAGTGGTGGCACATGGCACATGGTGAGCAGCCGTGGATAGGGAGGGAGGGGGCAGGCCGGAGAGGAAGGCTAAGAAGGTTTCCTGGGGAGGAGCTGTAGGGTTCCAGAAGTTCTAGGTGGTGGAGGGGGGTTTGCAGGCTGGAGCAAGCCATTCCTAATAGGGCATTTGTGAAGAAGACAGGTCACAGATGGCTTATATTCCTAGTTCAAAGGTACACAGAAAGGAGATCTCTCAAAGCTGAGTCATCCATTTCCCTTGGAATCTTCCTACTTCATCTTCACCTTTATTATTCAGCTTTCTGAAAAATTATTTTATATTTGTTTGCTCACAAAGTTCATATATATTGTGTTTCACACTATTCTTCATTCCTACTATGTTTCACACAATCATTCTCATGCATATATTTTATAAAATCAATCACCATTCTGATTCCTTTTCTGACCAATGAGCTGTTTCCAACCAACCAATGAGGTCAGCGTAATCATAACAACTGACTATCCTGAGTGTCTCCAATGCCTTAGGTGTGATCCTAGGAGCTTTGTATTTTGCTATGCTCAATTCTCAGTACTGCTCTGAGGGCTGGGTGCTATTTCCCAAACCATCACTCAAGTGTTAACGATGAGAGATCGTCTTGGGGAACCAAGTTTAATTTCTTTTCTCTGGTCACATTTGGATTAGACCAAATCTGTCTTTGGGAACATGTCTCCAGATGTGTCCCCTCTGATTAGAACTCAGGATGAAGTTGTAACTCTTTTGAAGAACTGTGCTTCCTAAATTACACTGCATGCTCAACCCCACTGTTGGAGAGAAGCTGTTAGCTGACACAGACTGCACACAAGGCATATTGGTCAAGAATTGAACTAGAATCTTCCACATAGGGGAGGGAGAACTGTACCCCTGAACCACCTTGAAGCTGCTAGTTAGTTCAAAGAAGAGGCCTCTGAGTAAGACCTCATGGTCGGCTTTTAGATTAAAGCCCGAAAAACCCTGCAGGACTATTTTACTGTGTCACACGGAGCTACCATGTGTCAGAATTGACTTGATGGTACCAAATACCAAGCAGTCTCTGAGAATCCCTCATGCAGACCCTGAAGAGACATAGACCTTGAGCCTGCCTCCAAACTTGACTGATGCCTAAGACTCTTTTGAAGCCCCTGAGAGGATTTCTTGAGGGCTTTGTGTCCAGTTAGAACCCTCAGAGGGGATTCATTGGATCACGTCCCACATTTAAGCAGCTCAGAGAGACATTGATTTCCTCTAGTGATTGATTTCCAGAGGTAAATCAAAAGCTCTTACACTTTCTAAAAAAAAAAAACAAAAACAAAACATGAGACTTCAGGCCTCTCAGTTCTCAAGGTCCTTTTGAGTGGCCTGATTTCCTCCACTGGTCAGTGAAAAGCCTCTGTGGTAGACCTCATTCCAGAGCAAGCATGAAAGCTCTGGTTTCCAAATCCACTGTCTTCTCCCTGCTTTCTTTTCCTGCCTGCCTCCTGGAACCTTTTCTGAGTTTGACCTCTCACTGTTTATAATCTTGGGTAAACCGTTATGTTGAGGCCCCCTCGGTGATATGAAGTATCATGGACATGCCATCATCCTTCCACCACAGCTATTATTCATGCAAGCTCTCGCGGTCCTTCTTGCCTGAGTCCCAACCTCAGCTTTTATGGATCCATGAAACCATCTTGTAGGGTCATGAGCTTGAGCCCTGGGGCAGTCCTAAATCCCTTCATCTCCTACTTCCAGGCATATAAGTAGCCTTTTGAGACGAGTCTGACAGCAAAGAGGTACAGAGACACAGAGCCATTGAGTCCCATTCAGCCAAGCTCTTTCTAAGCCCCTTCTGTTCCTGGACTGTGCCAAGGTGTAGAGGGCACACAGAAGAGAATCAGATCCTACCCCTGCGCTTGGGTTGCTAACACTCGAAAGCCTGCAGCAGCAAACAGCTCAGAGCCCAGCGCAGTGATGAGGGTGGGATACAGGCTTGAGAAGTGTATGGTCAGCTCCACCTGATGTGCCCTGGGAGGTGATCACTGAGAAAGACCTTGATTTGGAAGAACCAGGAGGGTTTTTCTAAGCAGATGGTAGAATAAAAGGTCAGCCAAGGGAACTTATTTTCTGAGCATTGTTCATTTGATCTCGTCCATTGCAGACTGGAGGTCGGCACAGTGTGTATTTGGAAAGAGACGGTGATGGTGAGGTCAATTGGGAGGGAGCTCACACTTACTCTAGGTCCCACCCCACCTCTTCCTGCCCCTGAAAGCTGGCTCTGTATAGCCCTTTCCAGCTTAGGAGAGTCAGTGTTCAGGATGCATGGAACTCTCCTAGGTAGAGGCTGGGACTCGGGGCTACCTGCACCAGGACTGCTTGACCACACCCTATCTCTGTCCTCCTCCAGTGTCCTGGCTGTCCCAGGGCAAACTCTCCACCTTGGTGTGCATCATCTGATGCCTGTGCTTCCTCTGCTAGGTGGGGAGCTCTTCAGAACCACTGCAGGGTCTAAGGGCCTTTGTGACCTAGCAGCCAACAGAGCATACTTCAGCAGTGTTTGTAGGAGAAAGTTAGGAAGGAGACAGGAATAAAGGAAGGAAAGAAGAAAAGGCGAAAGGGAAGGAGAGAAGACACTGAACTGGTAATGAATTCTGAGAAGCATTGCTGAGTGGAGAGGACCCCAGCACCTTGGTCTTCAGCAGCGCCGTGGTCTGCACTGACCCCGTGCATCCCTGCAGCGTGGACCTGCCTCCTAGCTGCCCCTCAGGCATAAGGGTGGAGGTGGCTGGGGAAACTCCTGGACTTTTCTCGCTGCTCCTCTCCTGCAGGCTGATGCTGGGCTTCATGGGCGTCACAGCCTTCCTGTCCATGTGGATCAGCAACACGGCCACCACGGCCATGATGGTGCCCATCGTGGAGGCCATGCTGCAGCAGATGGAGGCCACCAGGGCAGCCACCGAGCTGGAGTTGGTGGAAAAGGGCAAGGCCAGCGAGCTGCCAGGTGAGCCCCTGCCCGGGGGCTGTTGGGAGTCTACAGTGCCAGCCGTCTCCCACCCTCCTCCAGCTTCCCTTCATTCTATCCATGGACAAAAATATTGAGACCATAATAATTTCATAAATATGTTTTAGAAATGTGATTATGGCATTAAGAGTTAGATCCTAGTTGCTTTCCTCACAGGAGAACCTCTGACAAGGTTTCACACTAGGTTCCTGCCATCATAGAAATCCACAAGTCATCCCCCCTTGGTTATTCATTCAGCATCAAACATCTTTAAGTTCTTACTGAGGGCCTCCCACCTCTTGCTACTTATTCTCAAGGGAGCTCTCTGTGAACTTGAACAAGCCAACTTCCTCCACTTCCGGCTCCCACACGTTTTGGGGCTGCTTGTTCACTGAGCTCTTGGAGACAAGGAGAATCTGCCTCCTCCTCCTCCGCTTTGTTCCCTACCTCACCCTGAGGGACCGCTACACTGGGTAGCACAGGGGAATTCAGGACTCAGCGCTTATGGCCTGATTGTCAAACCCTGTGTGACGCCCTGGGCTTATACTCAGCACACCAGGATGCAGACTCCATGGAGCCTCAGAGGGGTGGGATAAACAGGACACGTATACCTAGTCCAGACATGAGGGGGTGGTACCAGGTGAGCATGTGTGTAAGACATTGAGGAAGAGCTAAGAAGAGAAGACCTTTTGAAGTGGTCTTGGACCCTCCAAGAGAGATGCAGGTGATGAGATGGGGCTCCTTATATAGAGGGTGAAGGGTTTTTATTAGGTGGATCTAGGTATAGTATGGTGGATCCTTGGGGAAGTCATTGAAAATAACTTTGAGAATGTGAATGGGGCCTTCCCAAAGTTTAGGCTGAATGCTGAGGAAAGCAATTGAATGGATCTAGATGAGCTGAGAGGGAGCTCTGGTGACCTGATGGTAAGGAGCTGCTCTGCCGTCCAAAGGCCCGCAGTTCAAATCCACTAACTTCTCCATGGGAGAAAGATGAGCACTTTCTTCTCCCGTGATTGAACTGACTATGACCTCCTGCTTGAGGGAGAGCTATGAATGGGTTCCTACTAGACAGGACACAACAGATGGGGCTGCATGGGGTGCCCCACACTGTAGGTTTCAGGTGCTGGGGCGGGGAGTGGACCCAAAGACTCGCTAAGAACTGTATGCATCAACTGTATGCCTGCCACAGGGAATCAAGTGATCTTCGAAGGCCCGGCCTTAGGACAGCAGGAGAGAAAGGACAAGAAGAGCCTCTGCAAGGCCATGACACTATGCGTGTGCTACGCGGCCAGTATTGGCGGCACGGCCACCCTCACCGGGACCGGACCCAACGTGGTGCTCCAGGGCCAGATGCAAGAGTGAGTCTCAGTTGCATCTTCTAAATAGACCGCAGGGCTGGAACCTGCCCTCCTCCTCTCCTCCAGCGGGGTCCTGGGAGCCGGGCAGGGGTGGGAAGATACTCCCCCATCTTATCTCCAGCCTTTGCACCCCTCGCTTACTCAGAAGTCCTTAGAAGGGGGTGGGAGCTGATGACAGTCCACAGACCAAGTGAAAATAGCATCCAGGGGCAGGTTAAATGAAGATGAAATTTTCTTTTTGTCCAAGGGAATCCTATCTTTCTCCCCTGGGCTCAGGATTTTCCAATGAGAGGGACTATGGATTATTCTGTGAACTAAAAGTCATAGAGATGACAACATATTTCCAGACGAGTGGGGCTTTGGTTCAAACTTGCAGAAATTGGCTGTTGTTAGTGGCCATTGAGTTAAGTCCTGCTCTACTATTTACATTCCATCTTTACTATTGGTATGCCTGAGTCCGTGGACGCCACTTGGGTAGTGCCTACCAACAGCACTGTGACAGCCAGTACTCTTGTGCTTCATAAGGTTCACATTTTCAGAAGTAAAGCCCCGGACCTCTTTTCCTAGTTTGTCTTCATTTAAAAGTTTCTTTAAAATATGTTCACCACGGGTATAACGTCCAGCAACACAAAGATATATAAGCCATCCTAATATGACAAACTTGGATGTAAAGGGTGAAGGTCCTCAGATAGTGAGATTTAGAGATGAGCTAACGGTCTGGGATTGGGCACTCATTGACTCACCATTTCAGTCACCATAATCCCACTATTTGACCCTGTGATAAGCCCTTGTGAGGTCCTAAGTGGGCCACAGAGGTAGTTTGGAACTTCCTGGCCGTGGCCACAAAGAGTCACAAGTTGTGAGGACCTAGCTCTATGTCTGGCCTTTTGCTGAGCAGAGACTAGAGTCACAAAAATGAGAGAAATCGGCATCCTGAGGGGGGCAGATGCTAGAAAATGCCAGTCATGCGTTTAAATGCATTCATCTAGAAGTGTACAAATTGCAGTGGGCACAACTGGAACAGAAATACAGTGGCCTCTGTCCTGTGTGGAGGTGAGCCTGTGGCAGAGATTTGGAGGGCACCTGGCCCAGGAGGTGGAGGGGACAGGCTCGGCACTTCAGCCTCCGGCTCCACAGCTCGGCTTCTGAGCGAGCGTTTCTCTTTCCAGATTGTTTCCTGACAGTAAAGACATCGTCAACTTTGCCTCTTGGTTTGGATTCGCCTTCCCCAACATGCTGATAATGCTGCTGCTTGCCTGGCTGTGGCTCCAGTGCCTTTTCATGAGATTCAAGTAAGTATGAACTGCTTCCAGAAGAGCCTAGTCACCTCACAGCCCTGCTGGAAAGCCCGCAGACTCAGCAGGTGAGTGGACAAAGTCTGTGTCTGCCCAGCCTCGATCTCTGGTCCTGACTCCGACTCATCCGTCCATCCACCCTCTGGTTCTGTCCGCCTCAGGCTGCTCTCTGTGCCTTTGCTCACACCCTTCTCTTTTCTTGGGATACCATTCCAGCCTTCCTGCCTTCTCAATCTTTACGTGCAAGTTAAAATACTGCTTTCTTGTCAACATGTCTTAGAGGTAAGGAATTGCACCGTCAACCCAAGGCACACAGTTCGAATCCACGAGTGCACTGTTAGAAAGATGGGCAATCTCCTCCTGGGCGATTTACTGCCTCTGGAACCTGCTGGAGGCTCAGATATGGGTCAGTTCCCATTCAACGGTACACACCATCACCACCACCACCAGCCATTCAATTGCAGGAGCATTGGTTCATTTGTTTGTGACTGGGTGTATCCTCACCCCATCATTGGTACCCACAGTCATGTTCCAGTGTCATCCATCATCTGACCATGAGCTCTTTGAGGACAGGACCTAACCTCTTTGACCTCTATCCTCAGCCCAGCTCCAGGCACAGGGGGAAAGAGCAGGTGTGTTTGTCCCCGCTGCCAAATCTGCATTGTTAGACAAACATCCACTTGGCTACATGCGCCCACTAGGTCAGGTCACTGCAAACCTCCAGCTTCTGCTAAATTGACCCCAGCCCTGACCTTTACCTGAGCGCGTACAATGCTCTGAGCACATGCTGGGTTCTGGGAATTTACTTCCTATCCCCAGCACACTGGCAACCCCATCAAAGTCCATGTCAACTTTGCCAGCAGTGAAACTTTGGACAGAGGCCACAGAGTGTGATTGTCAAATAAATACCCACAAAGAGTTGTTTGAGGTAGTCGTCCCATGTGACCATAGAAAGCACTCACCCATGCTCATGACGCGTGAAACACAGCAGAGTGTGCCACCAGGCAGGGAGTCTCAGAGCTGGAGGGCAGAGGAGCCTGCGCAGATCTCTGACTTCATGGGGGAAATTAACCATGTTCCTATGTTTTCTCCTAGAAGAGAACTTTTTTTAAAGTCCTACAATTAACAATTAGAAGCAGGAGTGGCATCCACTTCCTAAACAACATGCCTCAGGAAACTTTAATAAATGTCGATAGGTATAGAAAGGCTTCAGGCCTTTTGTTCATATGGTCACTAAGAGCTGTGCATGACTTGAAGGCAATCAACAACAAAAACAACAACATTAACAATTGTTAGTAAGAGCCAAGACAGTCAACATCCCATCATCATCACCACTGAGTCAGAATTGACTCAAAGCTGACCCTGCAGTGAGTTTTCAGAGGCTTTATGGAGGGAACCCTTCATTCTTCCTTAGAGAAGCTTGTGGATTTGAACCCAGGCCTTTGGGTTAGCAGTGCAACTCTGTGTCACTGGGCCACCAGTGCTCCCTATCGGCATCCTGAGGGGGGCAGATGCTAGAAAATACCAGTCATGCCAGTCATGTCATGCCAGTCAGTGCTCCCTGTTGTTACATGCTGTTGAGTCGGCACTGACCCATAGCTGACCCCACTGTGGGTTTTCAGAGGCAGTAAATCACATGGGAGGAGATTACCCATCCTTCTCCCATGGAGTGGCTGGTGGATTTGAACCATGTGACTTTGAGATTGCAGAGCAGCTTCTTGCCACTAGGCCAGTTGGTATTTTTGGCGTGCCCTGGCCACCTTGGCCTGTGCACGGGTCCCATGTGGACGGGAAGCTGTGTGGTTAGGACAGCAACTGTTTCTGCCCTGTATCGCTCACCTGCTTCTTGACTGCCTGCCCTCTTGCTCATGTCCATCCCCTAGACCTCGCAGGTCACCTGTTCTAAATCCATTTCAGACTACAGATGAGTGTCTGTGTCTCCTTGTGGGACAGTAGTATTGATGAGACCCACATTTATTGTTTAAATATACCAGATACTTTACGAATATAAAGTGAATTGATCTTCCTAATAAACTGCGAGGTAGATACTAATATTATTCCCAATTTACAGATAATGAAATTGAGGCACAGATGGGTTTAATGAGCAACACAGACTGGTTAACTTGGAAGTAGTGGAGCTGAGATTAGAACCCAGACAGTCTGGTTCCAGCCTTATACCCTTGACTACTACATTATGCCTGCTCTTGAGGGTGCCATGGGTTGCAGCTCTTAATACCTTCAGATGTACACTCTTGGGCTCCCTGTGGGTCAGGAAGAGTTGAAGGGGATGTGGGGGAGGCACCAGGTTAAGAGATGGGCAGCTTCAGGATCTTGATGTTCAAGTGTCCGAAGCACTTGTGTGGCCTGCCTGCCGGCCTGGGAATGCCCTGGAGCAACTGAGGAGGAGTGAATTTCATCCCAGAGGAAGAGGCAGAGGGCTGGCCTGCCTCCAAGACCACAAGGGCACCACCACCAGCCTCCTGTCTGGCCTGATGTGAATGCCAGGCTCCAGGGAACTCACCGCCAAGCACCTGCAGCTGCCACTCTCCCAGCCTGGCACATCCCACCATCAGCTCCTCTTAGCTGGCAGAGGGTTTGGAAAGTATCTACTGAGCTGGAACTGCCAGCGTTGCTGCCAAGTCCTGCCCTTTCTTGACCTGCTGTTCTAGCTGCATACAGACACGAGCATGCTGGGACAGGGCTGGGAGTGGGCTGGCCTCCCTGCGGCAGCCTTGTGTGAATCCCAGGGCAGGGAGAGAGAGAACAGATTTTCAGCCTAAACAACAGGAATTACAGGGGACGCCCTCTGGTGCAGGCCATCTCCTGCTACAAACCAGGGTTTGTTGAGCCCACCTTGTGTGGCCCTCTGGCCCACCCCACCTGAGGCAAGTGAGCATCTGCCTCAGATGCAGAAAGCACCTCTACAGTCACCTTATCTTGCCTGCCCTCAAGTGCTCATTGAGTGGCCACAGAGACACTGTCAGGGTCACTGCCTATGGCCTAATTAAAAAAAACCTGTCACTTTTTCATGGCCAGCTCCCAAGTGCATATCCAGTCCAAGGCCATAGCCTCCTCACCTTCAAGCTCCATGGAAGACTGTACGGGATATGAAACCAGTATAACCAGCTGCTTTCAAATCACCTTTAACACCCACCATGCGTGCAACCATCCCTTTACTTATTTCCAAAACTTTTTACCACCCCAAATGGGAACTCATTGTCCTTTAAATTTCCCTTTTGGCCACCCTCCCATCCCTGATGATCACTAACAAACTTGCATCTCTGCATTTTCCTCTTCTAGATATTTCATATGGACTCAGGATATTTGTCGTTTGGCGACTGATTTCTTTCGCTTAGCATAATGGTCAAGGGTCCTCCACATCATAATACTCTTCGTGGCTGAATAACATCCTGTTGTATGGATACCTCACCCTTTTTTAATCCACTCACCTGTTGATGGACTGTTCTCCCATTTTCTTATTTCCTCTAGTTTTAAAAAGGCCTGGGGGTGTGGACTAGAGAGGGAGAACAGCGAGAAGGCCGCCTATGAGGTGCTGCAGGAGGAATACAGGAAACTGGGGCCCTTCTCCTTTGCTGAGACCAATGTCCTACTCTGCTTCCTGCTGCTGGTAGTCCTGTGGTTCTCCCGGGATCCTGGCTTCATGCCAGGCTGGCTGTCCATCGCCTGGACAGACGGCGAGACCAAGTAAGTAGTTCATGCCACAGAACCCTGTCTTTGGCCACCGGTAACAGAGAAACATCCACAGCCCACGTTGGAGCATGTTCTTTGTTCTAGAATTGCATTTTAGAGGGCAGCACACTGTTGGCTGCTGGATTCTCTTCTTTCGCACCAATCTTCACGAAAAGGTCACAAATGTACTCCTTTGGCATCTTCTCTTTTCCCGACAAGCTGAGCAGAACATATCTGGCCAGGCAGGGTGGCCAGAGTTATGAGGCAGAAACATTTATTGGGCTAAGAGTGGAGATCCCAGAAGTTTGGCTTCTGAATATCAAATCTGCCCTTTTTCTTTTCTTGTCTTTTTTGTTGTTGTGTATAATTGAGTTAGGACCAACCCACAGCTGACCTTCTGGTAGGTTTTCAGAGGTGGTTAATGACATGGGAGGAGATTGCCCATCCTTCTCCATTGGAGCTGCTGGTGGCCTCGAACTGTGTGCCTTTGGGATTGCAGTGTAGCTTTTTGTCAGTAGGCCACCAGAGCTCCCTTTCATTCTCTGATCTCCTTCTTGTGACCTGGACAAATCCCTCCAAATCCACTCATCCAGACCCCAGAAGCTTCTTTAGATAGGAGTGTCACAAAAGGGAAAATGTCAAGCTATGATGTTGTCAAATGGGGGGAAAAATCCTTTCTAGTAAAGACAGATAGGTGAAGAGATGGGTGAGAGTGACTGGTTATTCCTTTTGGAAAATCTAGTTGAGACAAACCAAACTCAGCATGTGGTCATGCTGGTTATGCGTGGAAATAACCACAAATAGCAACTTTATCAGCGTTAATAATGAGAATCATACATGAAAATACAGGACTTCTTCCTCTGCGCCTAACCACTCAGCTAGGACACAGTTTACAAGCTGAAGGGCACAACCCTCCAGGCGCTAAGTCTACCCAAGACGTCAGATGCTAAATACCAGCTTGGGAGTCCTCATGACACCCTTACTCTGATCTCTGGCTACAAACTTGCTTCCCCACTGCCTCTCCAGGGCGTCAGCTGCAAGCTCAGGCACCCTTTAGTTTCTTTCTTCTGACCCGCTTGTTAGCTACAAGTTTGGGAGTTCCCTCTATACTCCCAGGATAATAGCCATAAACTTAAGTGGTCCCCATTCTTCATCACTTGTGTCTCACTGGTTCCCACTGCTCCATCAGGTTTGGTAATGTGCTGGGATGATTCACAGAACTCATAGAAAGTACTTTACTTATGATCCTTTGTTATAAAGGATCCACAGCAAGATCAACAAAAAGAAGGGATGCACAGGGCAAGATCTGGGAGTGTTCTCAATATGCATGAAGTGCGTGTGTCCCGAAGTGTCTGAGAGAAGATATTTTTCACCAACCAGGAAGCTCCGGGAGAGTCAGCAACCAGAGCCTTTATTAGGAGTAATGCAAACTCCAGGACTTCTCCCCTAAGTTTAGTCTATAAGAGGTGATCATAAGCTATTGTGCTATGACCCTAGCTGACCTGACCAGTCCCTGCTCCAGGGCGAGCTCATCACCTCACTGGTAAAAGGTTTTGCTTAAGTGTGGCCTGGAGTCTTTATCACTGAATACACTTCAATTCCAGGGTTATTGTTTTTTGAGATCATTAGGAACCAGGGGTAAAGACGAAGTTCTTTGAGTAAGGTTAAATTCTAAGCTCCAAGAAGCTGTTGTGCAGAGCAGGAGAGCACTTTATGGTTTAATATTAAGAAAGACATGTGGTAAGACTATTTTTTTCCATATCTGTTCAATCCATATGCTGAGAAAAGTATTCAAGAAGTTGGTCTCTATAAAGAATATGACATCAGGATTGGAGAAAGATTCATTATATCTGTCTCAAATTCCTCGTTATGGATGAAGACTTCAATATGCAGATGATAAAACCTTACTTGCCGAAAGCTAGGGGGACTTGAAACACTTTCTGCAGAAGATAAAATACTGAAGCCTTAAATATGGATTGCATTTCAACATCAAGAAAACAAAAATTCTCACCACATTCTCAAGAGATTGAAACTGTCAACAACTTCATCTTATTTGTATCCACAATCAATACACTTGGTACCAACAGTCAGGAGATTAGGAGATGTATTGTGCTTGGAAAGTCTGTGGTCATGGACCTTTCCAAAATACTGAGGAGCAATGATGTTAGTTTGAGGACTAAGGTGCACCTTATTAGGGCCGAGAGCTGGACAGTGAAAAGGATGACAGAAGAAAAACTGATGCCTTTGAATGTGATAATAGACAAGAGGACTATATAACCCATGGATGGCCAAGAGAAAAAATAGTTATGGCTTGAAGAAAGTGCAGCCAGTATAGAGTGCTCCTTGGAGGTAAGGATGGTGAAGTGTCATCTCGCATAACTTGGACACGTTGCTAGGAGTGGCTGTTCCTAAGAGGAGGACATCATACTTCGAAAAGTGAACGGACAGTGAAGGAGAGGAAGACCCTCAACCAGGTGGACTGACAGGGACCACAGCAATGGGCTCGATTATGTCAGAGAATGTGGGTTGGCGCAGGATAGAACTGGTCTCAAATCTGTTGTTCACAGGGTTGTTATGAGTTGTACTTGACTCAACAGTACCTAAAAAAAACTACAATGCTATTAAACCCTAAATTCTCGAGAATCTGGTCAAAAAGAGATCACAAGGCTAACTCATGGGGCAATTTAGGTCAAAAGAGGGATCTGAGGTACACAAGGTCACCCAAAGTTGATGGCAGGACCAGGTCAAGGATATCTGTTTCCGTCTGGAACTACGTTTACCGCCCTACCCCTTTGATTTTTTTTTTTTGTATTCCAGTTTTCATAACCATTTGAGCCTACTTTTGTTTGTAATTTGTGCTTTTTCTTTTATTTAGATGAAATTAATATAAGATTTCCAATTTCCAACCACTCATTTGGTGAGAATTAATAAATTTGACAAGATTGCACAATATCTACCTCTAGTTTCAGTTTTGTCACCCCCTAACAGAAAACCTCATATCTGCTCATCACTCCCCATCACCTACCTCTGTCCTTGGCAGCCACAATCTGTGTTTTGTCTATGGATTTGTCCATTATTTGACATTTCATTTAAATTAAATCCTACCATTTATATGGATTTAGCGTGTTGCTTTCTAGGTTTATTCATGTTGTAGCATGTATCATTCTTTCCTTTGCCTAAATAATATCCTAAATTGTGTGTATATCCTACATTTTGTTACCCATTTATTTGTTGATGAACACTTATGTTGTTCCTACTTTTTGACTGTTGGATATAACGCTGCAAAGAGTACTGGTGTATAGGTGCTGTACTTAGTTAGGTTCTTGTTTTTAAATCTTTTGAGTTGAGTAGAATTGCTGGGTCTATGGTAATTCTATGTCTAACATTTTGAGGACCTGCCCAACTATTTTCCAAAGTGGCAGCATCATATTACATTCACAGCCAGCAATATATGAGACTTCCAGTTTCTCTGTATCCTCACCAGCACTTGTTGATGCTTATGTTTTTCTCTGAGACTGCATGAAGCATTTAAACACAGAACTACTGGAGGCAGGGCAGATTTGTTGAATATTGCCACTGTGGACTGAGTTGGGCTGAAATCTTGCGCGTTCTTCCCCACCTAGGTATGCCTCTGATGCCACTGTAGCCATATTTGTGGCCATCTTACTATTCATTGTACCTTCACAGAAGCCCAAGTTCAACTTCTGTAGCCAGTCTGAGGAAGGTAAGACTCGGGCCTTCACTATCTAATCATTTGGGCCGGGGCCTTAGTGGCAAAGGATTGCAAAGGCTCAGGAGACAGAAGATGCCATCCTATTGAGAACTCACTAAATCCGAAAGCCTGGCAAGAGAACGTTTTTCAAGCCTTCCCTGGCTGTTTTTGTTTGATGCACATCTCTTCTTTTGCTTTTTAAAATTCTGAAATGTTTTTATTATTTTAACAGGAACAGGAAAATGTTTTCAATGACACTGAATGCTGTTAGTATTTGCTTTCCTGCTTTCTGCAAGCTTTGTTAATAAGCATAGATGTATTAGATGGTTATAATCGAAACACACATATTTGAGCCCCGCTTCTTTGTTTTTATGTTTTGTTTTGGTTTTTGTTTGTTTCTGGTTAGGATTCCACTATAAACGCTTCTCACTACACTACTGCTGTAGTCTACAAATTTATTTTTTTTCACATAACTACATTATAATTGCTTTTGCCAAAGTACCCTTTAGATGTGAACTCCAAGAAAATGTCTCCAGTGTACTCCTTAAACTAGGATCCTTCACTCTGGTTTTTTTGTTTGTTTGTTTGTTTTTGTTTTTTATTTTTGTGTGCGTGTACCGTCAAATCAGATCTGACTGGTACAGGAGGAGATTGCCCCTCCTTCCCCTGCAGAGCATCTGGTGGATTCGAACCGTGCACCTCTGGGATTATAGTTGCAGCTTCTTGCCACTAGGCCACCAGAGCTCCCCGGATCCTTCACTCTGTTAAGTAAGAATAGTGGAAAAGAGCCCAGGCTTTTCTATGCAAGCAGAGAAAGAGGCTTATTAGGGAAAATACTTTGCAAAGTAAAACTACATTGCAAAGGGCAACAGGCCCTGGCCCACTGGATAAAGTAATTGTTTTGGCTTCTAAAGTTTAAGAGAGAAGGGGTTTCATGGTTATCTATAACCGAAGGTGAGAAATTCTGGGAAAATACCCATCAGGAGGGGTTATGATAATTAAGTGCTTGCACACCTGGATATCCAAGATGGATATTGTTGTAGAAGCTTCTGGATCAAGAGGCATCTCTTATTACTAGATGGTGTGAATGGACTGTGTAGCAAGGTCCTCTGGTTCGATTCCCCTGACTAATAGATAGCTTTGCTTTCTGCTTGGGAAAGTCAGCTCGCGGCAAGAATGGTGTTCCTGCACATGCTCCAGAACTGAGTCGAACTGGTTTAGTTTTAGATCAGGTTTTCAGAATAGTAATCTGTCGAGGACACTGTGTTAGAGCAAGGCAGGGTTAGCACTCACTAAATGTTAATACATAGCAGAATTTTACAGGATATTGGGAGAGGTTAGAGCAGTTAAGTTCCAAGCTGAGCCCTAGTTCTCTATCTCATTGCATGGAGCATATGACTCTATTATATTGCAAGAAATTTCCGTTCATTCATTGTTGTGAATACTGATTTTTCTTCGAGGTTCTTTCTTCTTTGGGGTAAATTTCTAGGAGTGTTTTTGGTGGAGTATAAATATTTTAATGGCTCTTGAAATATATTGCTAAATTGCTTTCCAAAAAGGCTGTGGCAGTTTATAATGTTATGAGAAATGTATGTAAGTTTTACCACATCCTCTCTGGAAATGGTATCTACGCAGTCCTCAAATTAAGAATGAATTTCATTCCTAAGTGTATGTAACCTGCAATAGTTAAGTACAGTTTATATCCAACATCAGTTAGTCAAATGTTTGTCTTAGTATATAATATATGATGTACCTTTCTATGCATAGAAAACATTAAAGGAATACATCCAGGCACACTGAAACATCTTGAAAATAATAACATTTATTTGTATCATAAAGTAGCATTCATTTGTTATTATGAACCATTGTATATACCTAGATTTTAAATTTTACAGACTTCATAGTTGTTTGTCCATAACTGTACATTCATTGTACGTAAGTCAGAGTTTATAACCTTAGGACCCCCTATAGTCATACTTGTAAATTTTATCGAATTTAAGTCAGAGTTTATAACCTTGGGACTCCCTATAGTCATACTTGTAAATTTTAAAGAATTTAACAAGTGTGGAATGGTACCTCATAATCTTTGTGGATTTTTTCCTCCCTTATTCATGTCTCTTTTGCTTTCTCATGCTGGTTTATCTATATGTATGTTTTTATTTTGTCTTCTCAGATAGGAATACTCCGTTTTATCCCCCTGCACTGCTGAGTTGGAAAGTGGCCCAGGAGAAAGTGCCCTGGGGCATCGTGCTGCTGCTGGGGGGTGGATTTGCAGTGGCTAAAGGGTGTGAGGTAATTTCTTTAACTCTGGGCTGCACACAGCCCCTCCCTTCACCAAGGAATGACCAAAGAGTTGCTGTATTCTTATACTATACTTCTCCATCCATGACTGTTCCTGCGTGTTGCTGTGTCTTTCTTCCTCTCATACCTTCACATTCTTTGAGGACAGGGATTCTGTCTTGTCATCCAGGAATCCTGCACCGAGAATAGTGTCTGTTCTGGAGAAGGGACCTAGGAATATTTGTGGAGGGATTACAGAAATGAGTGAATGAGCATCCTTGATCAGTCAAGAGAACAGAGGACACTGGCAGGTTCTATTTGGGATTCAGTGTGATTTTTTTTCCTCTCTATACACAGACAATAATAATCCCTGCTCATTTATGTTAGGGGACTCTTTCTTTCAAGTCTTTGTGAACATTTTTTACATTCTCTTTGACTCTTCTGCTTGCTGCATTCTTTGTGGATGTGGTTGTCATTTTATAATTTTCCTCCAACTTAAGTAAGCAGTAGCATAAGAGAAAAGCACTTTTTATGGGGGGAAAAAGACCCCAAACATATAACTTACTGTATCCCCCCTCTCCCACCCCTCCTATGAAAGGAATGAGCCAGATGTGACGGATAACTTGGTGTGGCCCTCATCCATTCATTTATTCATCTAGGAGCAGAACTGAATAGATAAACTTGGTCTACCTTGCTACCACTTTTTCTACAACTTCTAGAACAGAGACTAGTGTAGCTGATGCATATGTATTTTTGGATAAACAAATCTATCTGGATAATCACTTTTCCATTCATCCACTTTTCATTCCATTTATCAGACATTCCTGTTATGATGGAGATATTCTTTGTATTCTTGAGGGCTTAGGTAGGGGGACATTCTAGAAGGAAATGATGCCCAAGCCAGTGACAGCTAGCTGAGCAACAGTGAAGGTGAGGCCAAGCAGAAGCTCACTGCAGACCTTGCATTCAAGAGAGGAAGCGTGGACGTCATGAGGAAGGCAATGGGCAGTCATAGAAGGGTTGAGGGCAGGAGCGACTTGGTTAGATCTACATTGAAAAAAGTCACTGATGGCTTGAGTGACGGTCTAGGCATGGGGAGAAATTGGGAAAGAAGTTGTGTTGTTGTTATGTGCTGCTAGGTTGCCTGTGGCCCATAGCAACCCTAAGTACAGCAGCTCTGAACCCTGCCCTGTCCTGAGCCAGTCTAGTAAGTATTTATTATAGTCTTCATCTAACTCATTATCAGAACATTTGACTCTCTGGGTCATTCTCTTGGGTTTTTTCTTTTTCTTATTTCCCCACTTCCTTTAGTTCCCAGGGTACAACTTTCTCCCAGTTTCTTTCTAACTATTCCTGCGCAATCTCCATGGCTGACTTTCTCTCCTATGTCTTATTAAATATAAGGGTCTTCAAGGCTTTGCCCTTGGCCCCTTCTCTGGTCACCTTCCATTCTCTCCTTAGAAGATCTCTTCTCCAATCTAAGTTCTGTATTTCTGGCCCAGATAACTTTCCTGAGCTTCAGGATCTAGTGGGGCTGGAAAAGAGTCACGGAAGGTTTGGGGTGACTTTGGGATGATTAAATGTAAGGAATAAGGGCTTGACTCCCAACCTTCTTTCTGGGATAGAGGTGCACGGTTAGTCCATTCACTCCTAGAGGAGTAGCTGAATTCAGATTGAGACATAATAAATCGGACAGGATTATAGAATATGTTGGTAGACATTTCTGGAAGGCATTGTTGTTGTTATGTGTTGTTGAGTTAGAACTGACTCCTTGTTGGCCCTCCCGTGGATTTTCAGAGGCAGTAAATTAATTGCATGGGAGGGAATTGCCCAACTTTCTCCCATGGAACAGCTGGTGGATTTGAACCACATACCTTTGGGATTGTTGCACTGCTCCTTACCACTAGGCCACCAGTACTCCGTTCTAGAGAGTTTATTGGCGTTTCAGTCAATCTCGAGAGTAGATTTAGGAGAGAGCAGGATGAGGATGGAGACTGAGTTGTGGAGATGAATGAAATGCATGCAGAGAGAATCAGAAGTGGAGGATGGATCAATCTCTCTGAAGACAGATGAGGGCCCCTCGTTCCCCAGAGGGATTGCAAGGTGGAAGCACTGAGTGACTCCCCACCCTGTGCTTCTCAGGCCTCGGGATTATCCGAGTGGATGGGGAAGCAGATGGAACCCTTGCACGCGGTGCCCCCAACAGCCATCACCGTGATCTTGTCCTTACTTGTTGCTGTGTTCACTGAGTGCACAAGTAATGTGGCTACCACCACCCTGTTCCTGCCCATCTTTGCCTCCATGGTAAGTACCCCTGCTGGAGATTTGAGGAAGATCCTCTAGATGATTTCATAAAAAGCAGACACCCTGTGAACATGTCCTGGGTCCCAAGAATGACAGTGAAATCAAAGTCATAGCTTACCTAGACTCTGGAGATCTGGATCTGGTCCTGTCACAGATTTGCATATTCTTAATTGGTCCTCCCCTCAATGTTTTTTTAGATTTGTTTGTTGTTTGGTGTTGTGTGTTTTTGGTTTTTGGTGTTTCTTTTTTAATCTACCCCACCCTGCACTGACCAAATGTCAAACATGGAGCAGGTGCTATACTTTTATTCTGTAAATGTAATTTAATTACATTCTTTTTCATGCTGACGGGACAGGATTTGTGTCAAAGAAGAGGGGGTCAAGAACACTGCGGAAAACCAGTGGGTTTCTGAACACAAATGTGGGTGAGGACTGACTGCAGTGCAGGGGGACACAGCTGGCTGGGACCTATATGGAAGGAGAATTAAGAGGAAAGTGGGACTTCTAAATAGGTGGGACAACAAAAGGCATTCTGGGAAGATGGAGGGGAAAGTGGGATTTCTTATTGAGTAGAATA
Source organism: Elephantulus edwardii (assembly GCF_000299155.1). NCBI lineage: Eukaryota > Metazoa > Chordata > Mammalia > Macroscelidea > Macroscelididae > Elephantulus > Elephantulus edwardii. The sequence goes on from NW_006400017.1 coordinate 1,468,181, forward strand.
GCAGAAGGCATTCTGGGAATTTGGAGCAGACTGACTAAGGGAAATTGAGTGCACAGTTGAGGATTTCCAGAAGCTTTGCTTGGCGAGTGCTGGGTTCTGATCAGGATCAGTACAAGATGACAGCAGAGAGGTAGCGGTGCAAAGAGATTGCTGAATGCCAAAGAGTAAAGAGTTTTAAGGCTAAAGAGTTTTCTTTTTTTAAAGTAAGTGTGTTGAGGTGATTGTGAAGAATGCAAAGCTTATAGGAAATGTCGTTGTTCTTTATGTTAGTTCCTTCTGTCATTTATCACATAGCACTACAGACTTCAAAGTGATATAATAAACCCTAGACTTGGGGTCAGAAGACCAGAGAGTCCTTAAGCCACTAAAGTGACCAACTAGGAAGACCCGTAAAGATAGGCTGAGAGTTAGTTTATACCAAATCCTACCTTTCTAAGAAGAGCTCCTGCCAGCATTGTGCTAAGGTCGGAGAACACCATAGCTAGGTCTTCACAGCTAGGGAAATTCTCTGCAGGCTGGTGTGGGGAGAGGGGGAAGGCATGCGAGAAGTTGTTGCTGTTAATCTGGAGTTGGGAGGCTGATTTAGGAAGGGCCCGCGCACAGGATTTAACTTGGTAAAATTCCATTTAGCTGCCTGGGTGTCCGTCCACATGTGTAAAAAGCCAACTCAAGTGGAAGGGTTCCAAGGGAAGATGAAAGCCTTAAAAATAGCAAGCTGGCTCTGTTTCCTTCTCTCCTGAGCAGCTGCTCCAACTGAGAAGTTTCTTTTGATGCTGGCCATACAGTGGTGATGCCCCTTCTTGGCAAAGGCCTTACTTTATCCCCTCCACCCCTAGCAGTGAGCACCCAGGGTTCCAAGCCAGCGAAATGCAGGTTTTACCCCAAGGCAGAGTCCCCCCAAATGGCTAAGTGTTCATCTACAAGCTGAAGGGTTGGTGATTTGCGCCTACCCTCAGGAAATAGTCCTGAGGATTTGCTTCTGAAAGGTCACAGCCTTGAAAACCTTAGGTAGTAATTCTAGTCAACGTTTGTGGGTTCACCATGAGTCAGAATAAACTCACTGGCAATGGGTTTGGTTGTTTGTGGTTTATGCCAAACAAGTGGCCAAGCCCTTTGAAAACAAGTTGTTCTAGAACCAGAAACCTCAAGTGAAAAATCCTCACAGCTACTTCCAAGGCCCCTCATACATCTTTAGGACTCACTTATAGAAAAGGAAAAGGTGGTAGTCACTTAGCAGGGCCCGAAAGGAGTGTGGGCCCATACACTCTATATGTCACTCATGTCCAGGACAATATGAAGGTGGAGGTAGGGCAGGTGAGTAGGAGACACACAGGCACCTGCTTAAGACATATTGGTTACACCTAAGGGTAGCCTGGTAAAACCCTTTCAGAGGAATAATCAGCAAAAGAAACCACGACTTGAAACCTACTCAGATCTTTGACTCAGCAATTTCATGTCTAAGAATATGTTGTAAAGAAATAATCAGAGATGAATATATAATAATTATATACATCACAGATTTTTCTTACATGAAAGTTACAATGGGGAATTGGTAAACTAAATTATTATATAACATATTTATGTACTAAATACTATCAAGTCATTTAGAAAAATCCATTTCAAAGAAAATTTAATAAAATAGGAACAAGCTCATGGTAAAATTTTTTTAAAGTTGAGAATGTGGCACATATATACAAATTAAAATGTCTAATAATAAAAAATAAACAAATCCTAATTCCTTAGCATCTTACCTAGAGATGACCTCTATCATTAATTCATTAGATATAATTTCAGCTATATTGTACAAACACAAATTCTTTTAAAATAAATATTATCATTCTGATTTTGTTCTGCACCTTAATTTTTAATAACTATAACCTTGAAGATCTTTGCATATTAACATATGATATCTACCTAATTCTTCTTCAAAACTATGTAATAGTCCACCGCTTATACATAGCATATTTTATGTAACCATCCTGTTATTGACAATCATTAAGCCTATTTCCTGTGGTTTGCTGCTACAGTGTTGCAATGAACATCTTCACATGTATGTCTGTTTTCATATACATATAAATCTGTGTAATAAGTTACTAATTTTGATAGATATTTATGGCCCTAGTAGCATAGTGTGTAGCTTCTCAAACTGTTAACCAATAGGAAGGTCTTTGTATCTACCAGCCACTCTGTGGAAGAAAGATGGGTGTAGTATTAGCATAAAGTTAGCTTTTTTAAGCCATATCTTAGCTCCCTCTGTTCTCCAGCTAACTTAACTTCAGGCACATGGTCTTGCAAATCATCAACAGCTGTGGGACTAAGATAAGAGAGTGAGTACTTCTCACATTGGGTGGCAAGACTTGAGGGAGATTGGAGCAAGACCCTGGAGAGAGCAAGACCCAGTGATGGTAGTGGAGACACCGTGGTGTTGCTGTGGAGAGACTCTGGCAAGGTGTAACCTGAGGCTTCTTGCATTTGTGCTGGTCACAGTTAAAGGTTTTATTTGCCAGATGCTTGAAGGGAAAGCTGACTACTCTGAGGTAAACCTTGCTGGATGACTGAGGAAACCAGAGGCTTCTTTACTTTGTGCTGAATTGAAACCAGGACACTAAGCAATTGTGTTTTGCTGTTAATCTGGCTTGAGACTGCTGGATTAAATCTGGTCTTGTCTTTTAAGATATTCTTTACCTCTTTCACGCCCTAAACTATTTTCCTAATAAACGCCACTCTTGGTACCACAACTGTGAGTAAAGTCTGTGAGAATGAATATCAAACCCAGTGATTGGTGGACATAGGTAAAGGAACATGAGAGGTGGTGTATCTGATCCAGCAGCTGTCCATTTGTTACTATGGATACTATTGCTGGGGGCAGTTCCCCTTTATGAAGCAGGCAGAAGTCAGACTTGGCTACCTCCATGTCATTGTATCTATGGGCCATCTCCTGTTAAGATTTATAGCCTCAGAAACTCAATGGAGGATCATTATGGGTCGGAAATGAATTGACGGTATTGAGTAATAGCTATATATCATTCATTCCTTTAACAAAGAGTGAGTGCTGACTCTGTGCTGGGCACGCTAGGTGTGTCCGAATTTTAAAATGAAGAAAAAGGTGTATGAAAAAATTCCATACGCCAATGCATCTGAAATGTGTTAAAAGACATATATATATATACTTACATGCTTGTATAGATGACAAGGCATAGTCCCTGCCCTCTAAGCACTCTGAGTCTGTGCAAGGACAGACAGATGTATGCACCTGGCCTCCAAAGTGAGGCAGAGCATGCACGTGGGCTGGAGGCACCCTGGGGATTCGATGTAGTCTCAGTGCTCAGCATAGTCTCTGGTGCATGTTTTCTCACCTGAGACTATGGTCTGTGACTCATGATGTCTCCATTCACAATGAAATGAGACATTGTGGTCCATCAGAAGCAAATCACCAGGTCTTTCTTCCTACTTCATCTTACTCTGGAAAATCGAAAGGAACCTCTATGTTTAGCATCATAGCAGACACAAGTTTCCACCGATAGATGAATATATGGTAGTTAGTTGTTCACGAGGTGCATTGGGTGGGTGTCATACTTGGGTATCTGATAGGGAAGGCATGAATTCTACCACTACTTCTCCTTCTGACACATAGTACATATTTAAGAAATAGATGTTAAATGTGCCAGGGGGGTCAGAAAGCCCTCCCTGGGAAGGTGGCCTCTGTATTAAGCTTGGGATGTTCAGTAGAGCTTTCTGTCAGGGGTGATAATAAGGATAAAGGAAACAGCAAGACAAGGGCCCAGGGGTGAGCGGGTGCATGGTGCACCCACGAATGCTTTATGGAATGCTCATGTGTACTTTCTATGTCTGTGACATTGCTGTGCTGTGTTTTTCCCCAGTCACGCTCCATCGGCCTCAACCCGCTGTACGTCATGCTTCCCTGTACCCTGAGCGCATCCTTTGCTTTCATGTTGCCCGTGGCCACTCCACCTAATGCCATCGTGTTTGCCTATGGACACCTCAAGGTTTCTGACATGGTAACACAGCTGCTTTTGTATATTCCTATCAGACTACAAATCTGTCTTGGAGGAAATGCAGCCAGGGAGCTCCTTAGAGGCAAAGATGGTGAAACGCCATCTCTCATACTTGGGCATGTTGTCAGGAGGGGCTAGTCCTTGCAAAAAGACAGCATGCTGGTAAAGGTAGAGGGTCAGTGAAAGAGAGGAGGACCCTCAACAAGTTGGGATTGACCCAGTGACTCTAACAGTGGGCTAGAATGTGGCAGAGATCATGCAGATGGCACAAGATAGGGTGTCTGCTCTGTTGTTTATAGGGTCACTATGAGTTGTAGTTCACTTGACAGCACCTAACAGCAACAATGAAATCAGACTCTGATCTTTTGTCATGAAGGATGCTTAGTTTATTAATGATGTATGAGCATCAAAATAAAGCAGTAAGATTTGAGAATGGCACCAAAACCCCAGGCCTAGAATAATTCTTAAGAAGCCCTGGTGGTGCCATAGATTAAGCAATGAGTTGTTAACCAAAAAAATATCTCACAGTTCAAACCAGCCTTACCTAAGGAGAGAGGCAGCAGTCTGCTCCTATAAAGATTTACAGCCTAGGCGAGCTCTGGTGGCCTAGTGGCAAGAAGCTGCACTGCAATCCCGGAGGTGTACGGTTCCAATCCACCAGATGCTCTTCTGGAGAAGGAGGGGCAATCTCCTCCTGTACCAGTCAGATCTGATTTGATGATACACACACAGACACACAAAATAGTAAAAACAAAACACACAAAAACATACATTAAAAAATATTTACAGCCTTGGAAATCCTATGGGGTAGTTCTGCTTTGTCTTATAGGGTCCTGTGAGTTGAGATGGAGTCACAGGCAGTGGGCTTAGTATAGTCATTCTTTGTATTTATAATACATATTATTTCTTTCTTTGCATAGCCTGTTATGTCTGTCAAGACTGAGCAAGGGTTTATAGAATCTCCCACTTAAAGAAGCCCATGTCATCTACAAGGTGTACCCTCCAGCGGAAAGGGTGGTAGTGAGAGGACCACATGGCTGAGGATGGTCAAGAACCAAATACAAGGGCCAAAGGGGACAAAGTCTAGACAAGGGAAAAATGTAGACCATGCTTGAAGAGACTGTGGTACTGTTATTGTTGTTGTTGTTGTTATGTGTTAGTAAACTGGAACCACCTCATGGCTGTTCCTTCAGCAGATTTTCAGAGACTATAAATTGCATAGGGGAGACTCCCTATCTTTCTCCTGTGGAGCAGCTAGTGGATTTGAACTGCCTGCCTCTGAGTCAACAGTACAGCTCCTTACCACTAGGCTACCAGAGCTCTAACTAGGTCAAAGCAAAAAGGGGAGAGAGCTGCTGCTTAGGGGAGGGTGGTCCCTTGGGACCAGAAGTAGTTCAGGAAGGGCTCCTCACACTGGTTCAGGTTTATCCTCTCTGATGAGAGGAGAGGGCACATTTGCATCTCCTTCTGTAGTTGCAGGCACATGTGCAAACCTGGGCATCCTTGGAAGTCAATGAAGGCTTTCCATAGAGAGGAGAAAGGTAGATGTTCAGAAACAATGGGCTGCAAAGTCAATATCAATCTCCAGTAACAAATCTCCAGCTTGTTTATAAAGCAATGTTTGATATGTATTATTAGGAAGGCACACAGAGCAGACATTAGAAAGAGCTGATGGCAATTCACCAGAAACCCTCCAGGTCCTTCTGGGGAGGGCAAAGCTACAGAGATGAGCCCTTGACTTTCAGTGGTGTAGTGGTAAAGAGTTGTGCTGCCAAACCTAAGGCACATGGTTCAAATCCACCAGCTGCTTTGCCAGAGAAAGACGGGCAGACTGCTCCTGTGTGATTTACTACCTCTGAAAATCTACTGGAGGCTCAGCTATGGTTCAGTTCTGACGCCATGGTTCACAAGAAGAGTGACAGACAGATGCCCAGTAATGGTACCAACAGCCCGGAGCTGTTCCCTTTCCTCATCTCACCTCACCTTAGCTCCTCCAAGGCTCAGTGTTCCCAGTGCTGAAAGGGGCATAGGGAAGTCACCTGTCCTGCCTTTCCCCAGGCTTGCTCTGAGGAGTCCCTGGTGAGCACAGGGTTGCTTTGTTGGCAGGGGTAGTGGGTATGGAGGTAGCAAGCAGGGGGTGTGATACAGGGGGAGTGAGTGCCAGAGAGCCAGTTTTTCATCTCTTGCCCTGAGAAGTCACTCCCCGGGTCTTGTTGTCCGTGTTTGACAGTCCAGGCTGACCCAAGGGTGCTGACTCTGACTCTGTCTTTGTCCAGGTGAAAACAGGACTGATGATGAACATCATTGGCGTCTTCTGCGTGTTTTTGGCCGTCAACACCTGGGGCCGGGTCATATTTGACTTGGACCATTTCCCTGACTGGGCGAATGTGACCCATATTGAGACTTAGGGTGAGCCTCAAGACCCGCAGACCCAGCGGCCGCCCTTCTGAGGAATCCTGCCCCGTCTGGCGCATTCTCCAATGGACGTTTGCTGTGCACAGCCCGTAGTGACTCAATAATGCCCACACCTCGCCTAGACACACGGCCACCTCTTTCTCCAAGCCTGAACTCAAAGGTGAGGCTGGGCAGCTGGAGGATGGGCGTGGAAGGCAAAGGAGCCCCTGAAGAGGCTGCTGGTCCCCATCTTTCTAGGGGCTCTCCCATCATCTCTCTTGGAACAGTGAGCGACAGAAGGGATGAGACCTCCAACAGCCATCACTCTGGCCCAGCACCAGGCTTACGTTTGCATTTGGTTAGTTCCAAGGAAGTCTAAATAGGAATCAGATCTCCAGGCTGGGGAGTGAGAAAACAAACTCTCAGTACCCATGCCTCCTCCAGCTCACCCTGGGCTGCTTCAGATCATCTGTCACTCAAGGGGGCAACCGTTCCCGGGGACAGAACACTGGGCCTTGGTCAGCTTCCCACTGCTGGAGTGAGCCTGGGAATCAGATCATCTCTGGAGACTCCCAGAACTGCTTGTCTGGTACCAGCACAAAAGGATGAGGAATTTTAAGAACTTCAAGATGATCCCTACCTTCCTCCCCACAGGGCATCTTTGTCTACTCAGGTCCCCTTTAGTTCTTTCCATTTTAATTGATAGTTTGGACTCCATTCCCAGCTCTTTAGGGAGACCCTTTAATCCCTTGTTTTCCTTGGTTCTCTTGGACCAACATTTGCTAAAAACTACAAGCTGGGGTCCTCTGCACCCCATTCTCTCCCAGATGGATCAGTTAAGCTCTCCTGGAACAAGCTTTTCCTGCCATCCCCACATTCAAGGTTCACACTCCAGGTCTGGACAGTAATGGCCTTTTGGGGGCCACAGTTGGGGATCTGTCTAGGTTTTCTCTCATCTGCATTCCAGCTGTTAATGCCATTAATTAGCAGGGTCACTTCAGAGTGGTCAGACCAAAGTATGAGAACCGCTAGACAAGAAAACCTTTCCTGTGCTGAGTGACCACGTGTGGGGACCCACTGGTGCATGGGCAGCACTGGGGTTCAGGAGCAAACAGCCCCTGCCCATGAGGAAATCTCCCTGATATCAAAGGGGCAGGTACTGACTACAGAGTGGCTTTGGGAAGACGTGTCTCCAAAACTGCTGTGAAGGACAGATGTGTGAAAGACAATCCTCCTCAGCCACCAGCCCTGTTTTGTGTCCTTCTGTGCTGCTCTGAAGAGATGCCAAGGCAGAAATATGAGGTCAAATGATGGAGTTATCAGGGCAAAAGAAAGTGTGGGAACCTAAGGAAACTCCATCAAGGATGAAGTTCTCTCTGGTCTCCTTGGGTTCAGTGATTCTGGACCTCACCGTTAATACCTTGCCCTTATCAAATGCAATATCTTCCTTGAAAAGTTACGCTGTGCTGACTTATCCCTGGGTTTGGCCACTGGAGGGGGAGGGATGTGTATAGAAAGTTAGAAGAATGAACTTCCTGTCTCTGCCTACATTTGTGCTCCAGGTCTTCCTGTGGTGAACCCACTGGTGACTCAATCTTACAGCAGCGCCTGGGAGATGGGTGGGTTACTGTCCCTGTTTGCCTCAGGAGGAAACCAAGGCACAGCAAGGTCAAATGATATGTCTAAAGTCACACATCGAGCTAGTGGCAATTAAGGCTTCAACCCACATTTCTAATCCATGTCTACTCCACCTCCTTTCCCTAACCATTGGCCCTCTGCACCTTAGGACCAAAAGCAAGTTCACCCCAGGCTCTACTTGGTCAGAGAAGACTACCAGACAGGAGTCCCTTACTACTGCCTTCTCTGACGTGAGACAGTGTTAGTCTTTGCCCTGAGAAGCTGATAGTTGGCACGTTGTCATGTCACCGTCAGGTCGGAACTGACCCATAGCTGACCCTCTAGCAGGTTTTTCAGAAGCTGTGAATCACACCGGAGGAGATTGACTGTATTTCTCCCATGGAGCAGCTGGTGGATTATATCAGAGTGGAGGGCGGGGTGCCCAGGTGGTTCTTGGGGACAAGGTAGGTGAATTAAGAGCTAAGTTGAGTAAGTCATCACTTCGACAACAAAGGCAGGCTAAGACTGCTGGGGGTTTGCATTCATTTTTACTTGAGCTAACGAATCCCTTTCCTGCCCTTTGAGAACACATAAGTAGTTTTCAAACCATGACTGCAAGACTTGGGGACTTTGAAAAGTGAATGCTGTCTCGGTCTTGCCCTAGAGATTTTTGTTTCTTTGGTCTGAAGAGAGGACTGGGCATCCAGATTTTTAGGAGCTTCCTAACGGATTCTAATGTTCAGCCAAGGATAAGAACTACTAATTTTATTGATATGCAGCCTGAGACCAATGTCAGCGTGAAATTTCAGTGTACCACAAATAATGGTTGTAATATGGTTTATTAGACCATTTCAGGGCAGGCTGGAAGAATGATTGGGACTGGTAGGTCTGAATGGAGAAGATATTGGGGGGTGGTCAACATCAAGAAAACAAAGATTCTCACCACTGGGACAATTGGTAGCATCAGTATGGATGGTGAGAGATTGAAATAGTTAACAGTTTTTATTTACTTGGTTCCACAGTCAACACTCTTGGTAACAGCAGCCAGGAAATCAGGAGATGAATTGCATTGGGAAAGTCAGCTGTGAGGGACCACTCAGGAGTACTGAAGAGCAACAACGTCAGGCTGGAGACTAAGGTGCACCTGATCCAGGCTATAGTCTTCACAATTACGTGTTATGCATCAGAGAGTTGGACAGTGAATAGGGATGATAGAAAGAGAATTGATGCCTTTGAGCTGTGGTGCTGGAGAAGAGTGTTGAATATACCATGGACAGGTTTGTCCTGGAGAGGGTGAAGCCGGAATTTCCTTGGAGTCAAAGATTCTGAAGCTGCGTCTGACGTACTTTGGGCATGTTGCAAGGAGGGACTGGTCCTTGGAGAGGAACATCATGTTTGGGAGAGTGGAGGGACTGCACAGGTGAGGAAGACCGTCGATGAGATGGATCGATTCTGTGACTGGAGTAGTGGGAAGAGTGTGTTTGAGATGGCAAGGTTGGCACAGGATAGAACGGCATTTAGGGCTCTTGTACATAGGGTTGCTATGAGTCGCAAGCGACTCGATGGCACATAACAACAGCAAAGGAAGAACCCTATGAGACACCATCTAACTTGGGACTGACAAGCAAACTGGACTGAGGGCTTCAAGAAAGCAGAACTCGTAAATGTGGATGCTGACTGAAGGCTTTTTCTTAAGAACTTTTCTAGGTGGCTAGAGGTGGTTACAGAAATATTCATGGTCTATTGCCAATTAAGAGTGGTTTTGACTGTAAGTAAGAGGGGGAAAAGATCTAACTTAACTGTGGCTTAAATCATAAAATTACCTGGTGTTCGTTTATTGTTGTTGATTACCACTGAGTCGAGCACAACTCATAGTGACCCTATGAACAAAAGGTCTGAAGCTTTTCCATAACTATCAACATTTATCAAAGTTCATAGTTTCCAGAGGCATGTTGTTTAGGAAGTGGATCCCGCTTGTGCTTCCAATTTACTGTAGCTTAAGTCAGAGGATTATTTAGCGTTTACTTAACAAGACGTCTGGAGATTAACACTTGCTGTCATTGGTCCTATAGCTCATTAGTGCTACGAATACTCTGAACTGTCATCTGCACTGCCATCCTATGGGTAACTTGGTTTTGCCCTCATGCCACATAAATTTCTGTCCTCAAGATAAGAAGGAAATTATATAGGGTGGGGGGACAGTGGGTATGATGGCACCAACTACCTCTTTCCTTTTTATCAGGAAAGTAAAATCTGTTCTAGGAGTTTCTAGACACTTCCACTGGAAAGAACTAGACCATATGTCAATTTGAACCAATCATTGACACACAGAATCGCAATACTGGGATTAGTTTTTAGTCAATTAGTCATCCTTGTGCAGGGGCCATGGTAATCATCTGTATCGTTCCAATTTTCGTATATGAGCTGCCGAAGCGAGCACAGTTTATAATCAGTTAGGACTTATCCCTTGGTGTGGGAGGATTGATTTACCACCTCTAAAATCAAGAGCTTTCATCTCACTACAAAATCTGGATTTTGAGCAAAACATGTGGGGGCAACTGATGGATACATGATGAACTGTGTCTGGTAGCCTGGTTATTTAAGAGCTGCCCCAGTTTCAGCTTCTTGAGGCTCCCTTCCCATAGAATTCAATAGATAACATGTTCCTAGGTAGGAAGAGAGTGTGTCAGAGGCTTCATTCCTGCCTCCAACGCCCAAAGGCCCAACCACCTCCAGGAGGCCTACTGGGCTGATACTGAGAGTGAGGTCAGGGTTGAAATCAAGATGAGAGCTTGGTCTTGATCTTGATCTCTAACCCTGAACAAGTCATTCTGTTCACTGTATTTCAGGTTCCACTGTGAAGCGGTTAGACTCAAATGTTGACCTTAAGGGGGGTCTGGTAGCCTAGTGGTGAGAAGCTGTGCTGCAACCCTAAAACAAATGTTGACCTTGGCCTTTCATCAAAGTCATGGATCTCTCTACAATTGGCTCTTGCTCTTCGTGGCACAGATGCTGTCCTCATGCCCACCCACATATTGTCTCAGCTCAGAGCCTGCCACAGAAGTTCACTCCCTACCTTCATCTGAGTTTTAGTCATTTGTCAAAGGCAGACTCACACTTTTACCCCAGCAGTATTTTGCCTCTCAAATTTTGTGAAGAGATTCTACCCTTTTGTATTCTCTTAGGATCTGAATATTTGGACCCATGTTTAGCTGAACACATAATTCTGACAATGATTGCTCTCTTAACCTTTTTGCTAACACTTTATGACTCCACAAGGATTCTATATTTCCTAGGTCAGGATGCTGCAGATCTTTTTAGTGACTAATCTCTGGATTGGGGACTCCTGAGGACAGGCCACTGTGTCCAACCCTATCCATTCCAAGCTGAGAGCTTCCTTAGGGAAGAACCCAGAGTTCTTCACAGAGCCAGTAAGCAAGGCAGCTTCCTGGAGCAGGTGAAGTCTTCTCTCTTTCCACAATTTAGTATGCACTGGCAAAGAAATCTGTATTTGTTCCCATTCCCAAAAAAGGTGAATGTGGAAACTATTGAACAGTATCATGACTATCACATGTTAGCAAAATATTGCTGATGATCATCCAAAAATGTCTAGAACAATGCATTGACAGGTAGCTGCCAGAAGTTCAAGCTGGATTTAGAAGAGGCTGAGGCATTGATAATGCCAGATGGATCTTCTTTGAAAGCAGAGGATACTCAAAGAATGTCTATTTGTGCTTTGTTGAGTATGCAAAGACATTTGACTGTGTGAGTAATAACAAATTATGGCTAACATGGAGATGAATAGGAACCCCAGAACACTTAATTGTGCTCATACAAAATCTTTACCTAGATCAAGAAGCTGTTGTCCAAATGGAATAAGGGAACAATGTATGGTTTGAAATCATGACGGGAGTGTATCAGGTTTATATCCTTTCTCCATACTGACTCAATCTGTAGAAATATGGGCAATATCTTCCTGTGTGATTTACAACCTCTGAACGCCTCCTATACGGTCAGCTATGAGTTGGTTCTGACTGGGCAGCATATAACAACAGCAAAAACAATAGGTAGTAAGATGTTGATACAAATTCTGGATAGCAATCAACTTTCTCAAACAAAAGCAATTCTTGGAATGAATAAGGATGTTACTAACTAAGGCCCTTGAAGGCTTTCTTCTTTCTGGAAATAAAGACCAATTGCTGGGTAGTCTGGCTAAAAAGGATTCCTGAAAGTCCTATTCTTAGCCCTGAATGTCTTCTTCCAAGTACTCTCTACCCGTGGTCTCACAGTCTCTTAAAGCCCTTGTTTTCCAGCACACCAAGAAAGTTCTTGTTGATTCTCGTTAAAAAAGAAAATAGTTCATCAAAATAAACCTTGTTCAGCATGGGGTTGCCTTTTACATTGTTGTTGTTGGTATGTGCAGTCGAGTCATTTGCGACTCATAGCGACCCTATGCACAACAGCCCTAAACCCTGCTCTATCCTCCGCCAACCGCACTGCCTCTGACACACCCATCCCGATTACCCCAGTCACCGAATCAATCCATCTCATAAAGGGTTCTTTCCCTCCTGCGCCGTCCCTCCACCCTCCCAAGCATGATGTCCCTCTCCAAGGACCCGTCCCTCCTGGCAACATGTCCAAAGTATGTCAGACGAAACCCCAGAATCCTTGCCTCCAAGGAGTTGCTTGGTTTAATCCTCTCCAAGATGAATCTGTTTGTTTTCCTGGCAGTCCATGGTACATTCAGTACTCTTCTCCAGCACCACAGCTCAAAGGCATCAACTCTCCTTCTGTCCTCCCTAGTCATTGTCCAACTCTCTGACACATAACAAGCGAGTGCAAAGACCATGGCCTGTATCAGGCGCACCTTAGTCTCCAGAGAGACACTGTTGCTCCTGAGTACTTTAGAGAGGTCCCTAACAGCAGACTTTCCCATCGCGATACGCTTTTTGATTTCCTGACTGCTGGTGCCAAGAGTGTTGACTGTGGAGCTGAGCAAACTGAAGCTGTGAACAATCTCAATCTCTTCACCATCCATCCTGATGCTGCCAATCGGTCCAGTGGTGAGAATCTTTGTCTTCTTGACATTGAGCCTCAGTCCATACTGAAGGCTGCAGTCCTTGACCCTTCGCAGCAAGTGCATGAGGTCCTCCTCAGTTTCAGCAAGCAGGGTTGTGTCATCTGCATAACGCAGATTGTTAATAGATCTTCCACCAATCCTGATGCCACAATTCTCCTCATAGAGCCCAGCCTCCCAGATAATCTGCTCTGCATACATGTTGAAAAGGTATGGAGACAGGATGCATCCCTGGCGTACACCCTTCCCAATTTTGAACCATGCAGTGTTACCCTGCTCTGTTCTGACTGCTGCCTCTTGGTCCAAGTATAGGTTTCGCATTAGCACAATTAAATGTTCTGGGATTCCCATAGTGACCAAAAATTTATCCTTTGAAGCTGAAATCCTGTCAATTGACTATCCAGTTTCTTTCATTCAATATCCTGACCCAGGACTCAAGCACCACTTTCCTACTCCAGGAATGTTTTCCAGGGACCCGATCTGCTAATTCAAATGCCCCCTCTACCCTTAGTCAGGGAGCTCTGGTGGCTTAGTAGTAAGGACTTATACTGCCAACTCAAAGGCACATGGTTCAAATCCACCAGTTGCTGCATGGGAAAAAAGCGGGCAGTCTCCTCCCATATGATTTACTGACTCTGAAAACCCACGAGAGGGTCAGCTATGAGTTGTTTCCAACTCAAAGACTCACAACAACAGCTCCCTTAGAGGCACAGCCAGCCCACAGCTGGCAATTTCCCCTGCTTCCAGCTAGCAATGATAGAAATACAAAAAAAATCAGTCAGGACATCTGATTATCCAACCAAGTAATCTTAACGTAGTTTTATGTTTTAAAATATTATTTCAAAATATAAAACTAAGTTAAGATTTCTTGGTTGGATTATCAGATGTTCTGATTGAATTTTTGTACTTTGCTTATTTGCGTTACTTTATTGTAAAAGCTATTAAATAATAGAGAGGATATAAAGTGAGAAGTTTCCCTCCAACCTCAGATCTTGAGCCCTCTAGTACTTCTATCAAGACGACTGCTGTAAATAATGTCTCACACACTCTTCCAGATAATAGAATCGAGCCTCATTATTCACAGATTCTCTATTTGTAAGTTTACCTTCTCACTAAAATTCACACGTCACTCACAAAGCAGTCATTTGCAGACATGATCAAAGTAGTGGAAAATCCGAGTTGCCCAATCTGCGTGTTCCCAGCCAAGGCTGAACAAGACTGGTGTTTGCCAGCTCGATGTTCACGGAGACCTTATTGTGCAGACCACCACGTGTCATCCTGTCAGTTCTGACTCGTGCCACCATGAGCCAGAGTAGAACCATGCTCCGTAGAATTTCCACTGATCAATTTTTTGGAAATAGAACACAAGGCCTTCCTTCCGAGGCACCTTTTGGTGAACTCTAATATCCAACTTTTCCATTAGCGGCTCAGCTTGTCAACAGATTGCACCACTCAGGGACTCCCTTACACAGCATAATAACTGCCCAAACCCAGAATTAACTGGACAACCCCTTCATTATACAAGAGCGTATTTACGGGTTGTCCTTGTTTCCTACTCTCTCCCATAGATTCTCATTAGAGATCATCTTATTTCATAACACATACATTTGATTAAGTTTTTACATTCCGTATTTACCTGTGAGATAAATTCAGTGATGTTGCTTAGATCTAAAACATACAATATAATTTTTAGCAATGTATACATGTGTAAGCAACACCCCATTTCTATCACACTCAAGAAAAACTGGTTCCCCTTATCGTTCCCGTATGCAAACATTGTGTCAATTTCTGTCACTATAGATTAATTCATCTGTTGAACCTCATATAAATGGAATCGGTACATGATGAACTTTTGTGTGTCTGATCTGTTTTGCTTCATAAAATGCTTTGGAGATTCATACATTGCGTGTGTCATTCCTTTTATTGTTATTAGGTATTATTCAATTGCATCAATAGTCCACAGTTTGTGTATTATCCTGATGGATATTTGAGTTGTTCCAGCTTGGGGCTGTTAGAAATAAAGTAACTTTGTGGCTATATGTTTTCATTTGTCTTGAAGGGGTACCTGGGCATGAGCTTCAGTGTTTAAGGATACAGAGTATTCTAGTGTCAGGTACCATGTGATAAGCAAGTCCTTTACTGATGAGCACTTGGCCTGTTGTCAGTCTTCTTTTAATACTGTGATAATAGTGTGTTCATGCCGCTTCTTTGTGCATCTCTTTCCAGAAGGGGATATAATGGGTGAAGTTATATGTGTATTTAAATTTAGAAGATGGCACCAAATTGTTTTCCAAAGAGGCTGTGACATTCTCAAGAAAAGTACACGAATTGTTGGTGGGATTATAAAATGGTACAACCACTTTAGAAGGCAGTTTGGTGCTTCCTCAAAAAACTAAGCATAGAAATTCCATATGACCCAGCTATTCCACTGCTTGGAATATACCCTGAGAAAATGAGCACTGAAGCACAAATGGAGACTTGAACACCAATGTTCATAGCAAAGTTATTCACCATCACAAGAACATAGAAACAGCCCAAAAATGTCCAACCACAATCAAATGGATTGAGAAATTATGGTACACTCACATGATGGAACACTATGCAGCACACAGGAGCAATGATTTTGTAAATCACTATCTAACTTGGAAGGGACTAGAGAGCATTATGTGAAGTGAACCAACTCAGTCCCATAAGGACAAATACTGTATAAGACCATTATTGTAGAATGTGTATGAAGATCGAAGGGAGGAGCGTTGGTGCAGAGGGGTGATTATGGGAGAGTGGGGTGGGGGTGGAGATTAATCATAGGGTTGCACAATTTGATGAGGGGAGGGGGTTGGTAATGGAAATGGGAAAGATCCAGTGTGGAAAAACAATGTATACGAACTTTGTAAGTAAGTAAACCAGTATAAAATAAAAATTTTATTTTAAAAAACCCACAAAAACATACACGCACACAAGAACAGAACAAGGGCTCTTACACACACACTCTGTGACTTTGTGGAATTTGAAACTTTAATCTTTGCTAACTTAATGGGTGGAAAACACTATCTCATGTGTTCAGTTTTGTTTCATTATGTTATAATGTTGCTAATTTTTTTTCTTAAATTTACAACCTATTCTCTTTTTCTGCACATTCCCTTGCCCACTTTTTGAGAGGTTTTTCATTCCGTTTGTAAAGGCCTTTTTCTTATTCATTTATAAGAGCTTTTTATATACAAAGGATTCAGCCATTTGTCTGTTATAGGAGTAGTTACCGTAATGCTGATGAATCTAGCTGTCAGTGGCTGTTGAGTCAGTACTGGTTGAAGGTTATACTATATGTATAACAGCAAACACCATGCTGTCCTCGCTGCCTGCGTGTTGAACTCATTGCCGCAGCCTCTGTATCTATTAACTCCACACAGCACTCTCCTTTTTTCACTGACCCTCAGTCTAACACAAAATTCACAATTGCTTCTAAGGAGTATCTGACTGTTGTTGTTGTTGTTAGGTGCCATCGAGTCGAGCATGACTTATAACAACCCTATGAACAAAATATCTAAACCCTATGAACAAAATATCTAAACCCTGTTCTGTCCTGTGCCATCTCACACTTCCTGACACACAAGAGCCCATTGCAGCAGTCACTTTGTCAACCCACCTGGTTGAGGGTCTTCTTCATTGACCCTCTACACTTCCCAGCATCATGTTCCATGTTCCAGTTGTTAAACAGTGTTTGTTACGATTTTCCTCCTTTCCACTGACTTCTAATCTGGGCTTTATCACTACACTACTAAAATATTCCATGATTGCTTCTAAGGAGTATCTGACTGCACTTCCTCTAAAACTGATTTGCTTGTTCTTGTAGCCATCCACATCGTCATCATTTATTCAATATTCTTTGCCAAAAACCACAATTTAATGCGTAATTTCCACTTCCCTCTTCCCTTTTCATTGTTCAGCTTTCCCGTGTGTATGGAGCTATTGAAAAGACTATGGCTAGGATTAAGCACACCTTAATCATCAGACTGACAGCTTTGCTTTTTAATACTTTTGTTCTTACATGCATTCAAGTCACAACTGACTCATAGCTGACCTTCAAGCAGGTTTTCAGAGGCAGTAAATCACCCAGGAAGAGACTGCACATATTTCTCTCATGGAGCAGCTGGTGAATTCAAATAGCCTGCCATCGGGGTAGCAGCAAAACTCCTTACCACCAGACCACCAGGGCTCCTCTTCAAGAGGCACAGGCTAATTCTCCTCCTCTTGAGAGTGGGTTGGAATTGAGACACTTTTTGTCGTTGTTAAGTGCCATCAAGTAAAGTACAACTCATAGGGACCTTATGATCGGATGACCTGAATCTTTCCCTACTCTGTACTACTGTCATCATCTCTGATACATTTAGAGTCCTCTGCTGAAGTTACTATTTCAATCCATCTCGTTGGGAGACTTTCTTTCCTCCCCTGACCCTCCATCCTTTTTTTTATTTTTTTTATTTCATTATTTTTTGTGTGTACCATCAAATCAGACTGGTATAGGAGGAGATTGTTCCTCCTTCTCCAGCAAAGCATCTGGTGGATTCGAACCGAGCACCTCTGAGATTGCAGTGTAACTTCTTGCCACTAGGCCACCAGAGCTCACTGGCTCTCCATCTTTCCAGGCATGGCATCCCTTTTAGAAGAATAGCCTCTTTTAGCTGTTGTTGTTGTTGTTATGTGCCGTCGAGTCGCTTGCGACTCATAGTGACCCTATGTACACAACAGCCCTAAACTCTGCTCTGTCCTGTGCCAATCGCATCGTCTCTGACACTCCCATCCCAATTATCCTAGTCACTGAA
The DNA here is from genome assembly GCF_000299155.1 of Elephantulus edwardii. NCBI lineage: Eukaryota > Metazoa > Chordata > Mammalia > Macroscelidea > Macroscelididae > Elephantulus > Elephantulus edwardii. Next base: position 1,486,105 of record NW_006400017.1, read on the forward strand.
TCAATCCACCTCATAGAGGGCCTTCCTCTCCTGCGCTGTCCCTCCACCCTCCCAAGCATGATGTCCCTCTCCAAGGACCGGTCTCTCCTCACAACATGTCCAAAGTATGTTAGACGGAGCCTCAGAATCCTTGCCTCCAAGGAGCCAACCGGTTTAACCCTTTCCAGGACAAATCTGTTTGTTTTCCTAGCAGTCCACGGTATTCTCAGTACTCTTCTCCAGCACCACAGCTCAAAGGCATCAATTCTCCTTCTATCCTCCTTGGTCATTGTCCAACTCTCTGATACTTAAGAAGTGATAGCAAAGACCACGGCCTGTATCAGACGCACCTTAGTCTCCAGAGAGACACCATTGCTCTTCAGTACCTTGGAGAGGTCCCTAACAGCAGACTTTCCCATGGCAATGCGCCTTTTAATTTCCTGGCTGCTGGTGCCAAGACCGTTGACTATGGAGCCAAGCAAACTAAAGCTGTGTACAATCTCAATCTCTTCACCATTCATCCTGATGCTACCTATTGGTCCAGTGGTGAGAATCTTTGTCTTCTTGACATTGAGCCTCAATCCATATTGCAGGCTGCAGTCCTTGACACTCTGCAGCAGGCACTTCAGGTCCTCTTCAGTTTCAGCAAGCAGGGTTGTGTCATCCGCATAATGCAGATTGTTAATAAATCATCCACCAATCTTGAGCCCACATTTCTCCTCATAGAGCCCAGCCTCCCGGATAATCTGTTCTGCATATAGGTTGAAAAGGTATGGAGATAGGATGCATCCCTGGCATACGCCCTTCCCAATTTTGAGCCATGCAGTGTTCCCTTTCTCTGTTCTGACGACTGCCTCCTGGTCCAAGTATAAGTTTCGCATTAGAACGATCAAGTGTTCTGGGATTCCCATTCTTCTCAGAGTCAGCCATAGTGTTATGATCTACACAGTCAAATGCCTTTGCATAGTCAATGAAACACAGATGGACATTCCTCTGGTATTCCCTGCTTTCAGCCAAGATCCATCTAACATCAGCTACAATATCTATAGTACCACGATCCCTTCTAAACCCAGTCTGGACTTCTGGTAGTTCTCTGTTGATGTGCTATTCCAGTCGTTTTTGGATAATCTTCAGTAAAATCTTGCTTGCATGTGAAATCAGTGAGATTGTTCTGTAGTTTCCACATTCTGTTGGGTCACCTTTCTTTGGGATAGGAACAAATATCGATCTCTTAGCTACATGTCCTAAATATGAAAGATGAAGCTTGTCATCTTTGCCTGAAAGGAGCATACTGGCACACTTTCTCCAAGACAGAACTGTTTGTTCTTTTGGAAGCCCATAGGATATTTGGCACTCTTCTCCAGCACAACTCAAAGGCATCAATTCTTCTGTCATCCTTATTCATTGTCCAGCACTCTGATCCATAATAGGTGGTTGAGAAGACTATGGCCTGAATCAGATGAACCTTAGTCTTTAATGGACATCTTTGCTCTTTAGTATTTAGGAGAGGTCTGTGACAGTGGACTTGCCCATTGCAATACATATCCTTATCTCTTGGCCACTGCCACCAACGGTGCTCATTGTTGATCCAAACAAGATGAAATGATTGACAGCTTCAATCCTTTCTTTATCTGTCATGATGGTCCCGTGGTGAGTGGTAATGAAGGACAAAATTCAAGCTGCACTGAAGGCATTGGCAAAAAATAAGGTCTCAGGAATTGATGGAATGACAATTAACATGTTTCAACTAACAAAGGGAGCCCTCCATGTGTTCACTAATTTATGCCAAGAAATTTGGAGAACAGCTGCCTGGCCAACTGATTTAAAGAGATCCACATTTGTCCCCATTCCTAAGAAAGGTGATACAACAAAATGTGGAGATTAAGTATCATTAATATCACATGCAAGTAAAATATTGCTAAAGATTATCCAAAAATGTCTGGAACAGTACATTGACAGAGAACTACCAGAAGTTCAAGCTGTGTTTAGACGAGGCCATAGAACAAGAGATATCATTGCTAATGTCAGAGGAAAGCATATACTGGCTGAAAGCAGAGAATACCAGAAGAAAGTTTGTGTTTTGTTGACTAACACAAAGGCATTTGTCTTTGTGGATCATAACAAATTGTGGCTAACATGGAAAAGAATGAGAATCCCAGAGCAATTAATTGTATTCATGAGAAATTGATATCCAGTTCAAGAAGCTGTTGTCTGAATGGAGCAGGGAGCACTGCACAGTTTAAAATCAGCAAGGGTAACAGGGTTGTATGCTTTTCAATCTGCATGCTGAGCAAATAATACACAAAACTGGACCCTATGAGGAGGAATATGACATCAGGATCAGAGGAAGACTCATTATCAAAGTGTGTTATGCAGATGACACAACTTTGCTTGCTGAAAGTGAGGAGGATATGAAAAATTTGCTGCAGATCAAGGACTACATCCTAACCTTCTCTCCTTTCATATGACACTTTCAATATGAGGCATTTTAGAGACCTCTTTACCAGTTGATTTGCATGATGCAATGCATCCTTTGATTTCTTGGCTGCTATTTCTATGGGCATTGATGGTTGATCTAAGTAGAATGAAATCCTTAACAACTTCAATTTCTTCATCATTTATTGTGATATTGTTTACTTGTCTGTAGTGTGAGGGTTTTTATTTTCTTTCTGTTCATTTGAATTCATATGTCCATGTGTAATCCCTATTGAAGACTGTCGTCTTTGATCTTCATCACTAAGTACTTCAGGTCCTCTTGACCTGCAGTAAGCAAGGCTGTGCTGCAGGTTATTAATGAGCCTCTCTTCAATTCTAATGTCGTCGTCTTCTTCACAGAGTCAGATTTTCAGATTATTTGCTTAGTATACAGACTAAATAAAACTGATAAGGGGATACAACTCTGCCACACGCTTTTCCCAATTTGTAACTGTTCACAATCCCCTTGTTCTGTTCAGACAAGGCCTTTAGGTTCATGAATGGGCACAATTAAGTGTTCTAAGCTTCCCATTGTTTATAATATTGTCCATAATCTGTTACGATACTCAGAGTTGAATGTCTCTGTGTAGTCGATAAAATACAGATTACATTTTTTTCTCTGCTCTTCTCTGTATTCAGCCAAGATCCAGCTTACATCTTATTTACTCTTCTTTTTTGTTATTTCCCCCACCCCAGCTATTCTTACATATTTTTCCATAGGAATTTCTGAATCAGCTTCTCTAGTTCCAAAATATCTGGTTGGCATTCACCTCCCTGGCTCGTCCTCCTTCCACGCTTGTCCTCAGCGCGCCAGGGTTTCTCAACCTCAACGCTATTGACATTCTGGCCCAGAGAATTCTTTCTTGTGGGCAGCTGGTCTGTGCGCTGTAGGATGTTTAACAGCAGCTGGGCCTCTAGTCACGAGATGCTAATAGAAACCCTCCATTCTACAGACATTGCCAAATGTCTCGGAGGCCAGAATAGCCCTATTGAGAACCACTGACCCACTCTCCTCCTGTTACATTTTCTCTCGTCCAGTTATAGCCTCCTTACTATTCCTAGAGCATCCAAAATATCCTGTCGCTTCAGGGCCTTTGTACTTGTTGCTTTCTCTCACATCCCATATAGACCTTTCACTTTGTTTACATCTTGACTGAAATGTGATGACTTATTTTAAAATTGCAACCACCACCCCAGCCCCGGTCTGCACTTGCTACACCCAGTCCTTGATTTCTTTTTCTCTATTGCCCTTTTCATGTCCTCACTCAATGCTGTCTAGGAGCAACCAACTCATAACTGGCTCTCCAAGGCTTCCAAGGCTGTAGATTGTAAAGGAAGAAGTTACCCCCACCCACCCACCCCTTTCTCTTAAGGAGCCACTGGTGGATTCAAGCCTTTAGAGGGGTGTGTTCTTTGGGTGAGCAGCTCAGCTTCCTATGGACACCACCAGCAGAGCCCCTGCTTTCTAATATACTGTGTAGTTTACTTCATGCTGTTTGCCTGTATGAATGTAGGGGAGCTCTAGTGGCCTCGTGGGTAAGCAGTCGTGCTGCCAATCCAAAAGCAGGTGGTTTGAATCCACCTGCTGCATCGTGGAAGAAAGATGGGCAATCTCCTCCTCCGTGATTTATAGCCTCTGAAATCCCATTGCAAAGTCAGCTAGGAGTCGGTTCCAAACAGACACACGACAGTAGCAACTGTAAGAATGTAAGCCCCACAAGTGCATGCAGGGCTTATTGTCTGTTTTGCTCATTCCTGTATCCTCAGTGACTATAACACAGCTGGAACACAGTAGGTATTTATTAAATATTGGGCAAATTAATGAATTGGAAGAGATTTACTGACAGATGAAAAGAATGCCTTTGAATATTGACTCGCTGTAGAAGAACATGGTGTTTTTCCTTACACTAACATTTTCTTTTATGTCCTTCCCTAATGTTGTAAAATTCTCACAAATAAGAATTTTTGAATGTTATATAATGAACATTTGCCCAGACGGTTTTCTTTTTTCATATTGGTGAACTTGGAGAGCTACACTGCCTGCGTCATAGGATTGGGGATGAGATGTAACCAGCTGGCCAGGGCCCCAATTACTTTCTGGGCAGGGGTGATCGCTAGGGCTGTAATGATGTCAGGAGCCTTACTGGCTCTCTCACCATCACCCAGAAGGACCTCTGCCTTGACTATTGGCTGTTGATACCTTTCTCTCTAGCTCTCTACCGAGCGAGCGCCAGTCCTGACATCCAAGAGCACTAAGTCCTTGAGCTCCTACAAGAGAGACAATGCTCATATCTGAGCAGGCAACAGACAAGCCAAGCCTTTCCTAGATTAATGGAAGGAGTTGTGCCTGGTAAGCCACAAAGCCTGAGATTGTCACAGATTGTACAGTGTGGAAGTTCAAGCCAAGACCTAGGTCCTCTTTTTGGTGGGTTTTGAGGGGGCAGAGGAGAAAGACTCTCCTCTTTCTATGTGTAATCTCTTGCCTGTGAAGCAGCGTGCAAAATGAGTCTTGCAAAATTCAGAGAGCTCTGAGCTGGGCACTTGAGAAGGGGGGAGGAGGGTGCTCGAGCGAATCAAGGCTTCCCCTTCCTTGGGCCTCCTTTCCTGTTGTGCATATAACAATGTCCATCAAGACTACATGAGACCCATGTCCCTCTGTTCTCTGCTCCCTGGCCTGATGACTGTGCCCAGAGCACCCTTCAGAAGCATCTGAAGCTGTTGCCTGGCACTGCCCAGGCCAGGAAGAACACCACCAGAAACGCTAAGCACCAAGCAGAGCTGGTGTCCTCTCTTCTTGGGGAAGGGAAGTCTGGTGGTGCAGTACAGTGCTACCCCAAAGGCTGTGGAAGAAAGGCAGGTAGTCTTCTACTGAGATTCACAGCCTCAGAAACCCAGTGGAGAGCCGTTGTGAGTCATAACCCACCCACTTGATGGCAGTGAGCTGAGTTGGCTTCTTAGGTAAATCAACACAGAACAAGACCCCACTGGGAGCAGAGACCAGTGGCACTGCCTGGTGGGCGCAAGGTGTCCATGCAGTGCCTTCTCCAGAGGCCCCAGCGGCCCCACTGAGAGACCTAACCTCAGAGCCCTAACGAGCAGATCTGCATCCCGGCTGCTTCAGAGACTTGGCAAACCGGGCCTACAGGCTGCAGGAGGCTGGGGGGGCCGGCCGCTGCCCACTTGCTGGGCTGCGGCAGTGTCCTGCGGTTCCCCACTCACATTTATAGCTAGCTACATGCTTCTCAGTTTACTGGCCCTGCAGTGGGAGGCCTGGCTCTCTGGAAACCACTTATTGGGTGCTTGCCTGAGTTGCTGAGCTGGGAGAGAGGCTCAGAAGTTCCTGGGACAAGGCTCAGCACCCCACCCCCACCCCGCTTCAGGCCTGCCCTCATCTCCTTCTGGAACCTGGCTGGATGATGGAGGCAGCTGCATATTGAAAGCTGGAGTTCTCTGGTACCCTCCCCTAATCTGGTAGCCATTAAGAGTAGGAAGTCATGTCAGAGTCGGGGCTTGACCCTTAGGCCACAAGGGATCCCTGAGATGAGGGAGTTTACAAAAGAGGTGAGTGGTGAGAATGGCAACAAGGCCATTGTGGTAGAGTGATCATTTAATTTACCATCAGAGAGGTGGAATTACACAACAGTTACTATAAACTCAAACATACCAACGGTCAGGAAGATGGCACGGGACCCAGCAACGTTTCATACTCTTGTATGCGAGTTGGCGGCAACATGACAGCAACTCACAACCACTTCCACCCTTAAGGGCAAGCACCAAGCCTGATTCTCCTCGGTGACCTCAGCTCTCAGCACAAACGCAGCTTCTGTTAGAGGTCAGAGCCACCAGGAAGTAACAGAACCAGCCCCTCTCCTGCTGCCGTGAGCAAAGGTGGATCGATCCACCTGGCTGCTCCCAAGAACAAGGCTGAGTTACTAGAAGCTTGAATTTTGGGGGTTTTTAAGCTTTTGTGTGTGTGTGTGATTTAGGTGAAATTTACAGATCAAATTGTAATGATCCTTGTTTTGTGACTTGACGGCAATCCCCACAATATCACTCTTCCTTCTTTCTCCCTGAGTTTACTCTATCCATTCATCCTACTTTTCTATCCCTTCTTACCTTCTGAGCTTTATCCCTGGGCAAATACTGCCCTTTGAGGGTTGAGTGATTGGTAGTGCCAAGGAGTGCTCCCCTCCCCGAGATTCTTGTTCATCTTACGATCTTGTCTCATGTTTGGCTGAAAGCTGAATCATGGGGTGATTTCAGTTCCAGGACTGAAGGGTAAAAACAAGCCATAGTCTTAGGAGTTCCTCAGTCTCTAGTAAGCCAATTGTTGTGTACTATCCAGTCAAAACCGACCCATAGCTGACCCTCTGGCAGGTTTTCAGAGGTAGTTAATTCCATGAGAGGAGATTGCCCATCCTCCAATGGAGCAGCTGGAGGCCTTGAACCGCATGCCTTCAGGATTGCAGTGCAGCTTCTTACCATGAGGCCACCCGAGCCTGGTCTTTTCTAGATCTTGGGGTTTGCTCAACCTTTTGCTCTCACCCTATCCAGGACCTCCAATGGCTATTGTGGTCTCTTTTGGTGTGGTCAGCAGCGGTAGCTGGGCACCATCTAGTTCCTCTGGATTCAGTATCCCAGAGACCAAAATTCACACGGTCCATTAGCCTTTGGACAAAATAGTCTTCCATTTTCTTTACTCTTTTTTGTTCCATTTGAGGAAGACTGAGGGCTACACCTTTGATGACTGCTTGCAATTATTTAAGACCCTGGTAGCTGCACACGAAAGTAAGACATAGAGCATTTCCTTCATGGACTATGTCACGTCAACTGACCTAGGTGTCCTCCAAGCCTGTGATTCTGAGCTCCTAGGTCCAGCAACTCATTCTGTCAAGGTTTTGGCAAAGAAGTTTTGTAACGTTGCCCTCTGCACTGGAGCTTGAGAACTTGTGGAGGGGGGCATGGGTAGCATCAAGATGATTTTTTAGGCTATGAAAGCTGGTGTTCTCAACTCTTAATTTCTCTGTCAGGTTTCACAAACAGCTCCGCTGATGGAGTAGATTGGCTTGTTGAGTGCCTGCTTATTACGGTCCTCAGGTGTCTCCACAGACAGAGGTATTGTCTGTTTCAGCTCACTCAACGAGTTAGGTGAGCTAACGGGCTGTGATGGAGCCGAGGCAGTGCCTGTCAACTTGAAAGTTTCTGTCCTTTTTACTGCTCCGCTTTGCCAGAACTCGGGAAGAGAGACCCCATTGGTGGTTAGTGGTTGAATTTGCACCTTCCGTAGCCCATGCACCTCACCTCAATCACACAATCACTACCCATCAGTCACCTGAGGCTTGTACACTGGTGTGTCACTGAGCGGAGTTCAGCAGACCCTGCAGGCAGAGACAGACAAGGAAGAAAAGTGACCAATTTCTGGACAATCGACCAGCAACACCCAGTGGATCACAGCTGTCTGGTTGTGCATGTGGGGTTGTGTTGAATTGGGGACGACTCCATGGCAGCTAACAACAATGGGGAGGAGAGTTCTGGTGATTTGACAGGAACCTGGAAGGAAAACCTGGTTTTTTCCTGGGACACTGTCCATAAGTCTGTCCTCTCTAGGTCACCTAAGGGATAATTCAATCACAGACTGACTCCTGCCCTGCCCCCTCCGCAACCTATGTCTAAAGCCCTTGGTTCTGACCCTCGCCTGCTCCTCACTCTCTTCTGGGTAAAAAGGGCAGGGCAGGGGAGGGCAGGCAGGGAGTGGGGAGGGAGTCTGAGGCCAGGCACGAGACAGGCCTCTGGGGCGTCTGGAAGCTCACACCCTGCAATTGGGGAAACCCCAGAGAGCAAACAGGGGAGGAAAGGTGGAGCAGGTGAGGTTATGATTACTGGGTGCGGTGTAGAAGGGGCCTATGGGAGGGGAGGGTTCACCTTGGGGAGGTGAGCTAGGCGGGCTGCTACCTAAAAACAGAGCTGACTTCGTATAAATAGAACACGGATTGCTTTTGTTTCTTATTTAAAGTTAGGATTTATTTCAGATCTAAGTGTTCCTTTCCCTAGCAAACAGCCCTGGCATGCCAGCTCTCTGTGGTTTCAGCCCAGTGACATGGGCAACGGGCTCCATTCAGGTCATGGAACCACAAATGCAGCCTCTGAAGCAGAAAGTGTGTGCATGTTACAAAGAGCAATTCAGCCTATAGATATTCACTGACTCCTGCCTGTGCTAAGAACTGGATTTATAGAGAAGAATCAGGCTTGGTGCCTGTCTTTTAAGGTATCTGAGCCGAAAGAGAAAGGGGAGGAAAGTATAAGTTATCTAGTAAATTGTCATTGTTGTCCTAAGGTGTTGTCAAGTCCACCACGACTCATAATGTCTTGACGAACTATATAGACGTAGAACTAACTAGGGAAATCTTTGCAGGATTTTGAAGGATGAACAGGAGTTTCTCAGATTTTCTTTTAACAATTACTGTAATGAGGCCCCATTAAAAGACTTGTCATGGAGCTCAAGAGAGAAAGGACACAGTTCGTGCCCTTGAGAAGTCTTGTAGGAGACTGTCCTATAAGAAGGACAACAGCACCGCAACAAAATAAAGGTAAACAAAGGAAAAAGAGGCACAGAATATAAGCAGATATTTCACCAAAGAAGACATTCAGATGGCGAACAAACACATGAAGAAATGTTCAAAATCCCTAGCTCTAAGAGAGGTGTGAATCAAAACAACTATGAGATATCATCTCACCCTAGTAAGAATAGCAAAATTTAACAGACCCACAAACAACAAATGCTGGCAAGATTGTGGAGAAACCGGAAACCTTATTCACTGTTGATGGGAGTGTAAAATGGTGCAATCACCATGGAAGGTTCTATGGTGCTGTCTCAAAAAGTTGGAAATAGAAATATCATTTGATCCAGAAATTCCACTACTGGGAATACACCCTAAAGAAACCAGAACTGCTACCCAAGCAGATATATGCTCACTTGTATTTACTGAGGCTTTCTTCACAATAGCAAAGAGTTGAAAATAATCCAAGTGCCCATCAACAAACAAATGGCTAAAGAAGCTGTAGTATATCCACACAATGGAACACAATGCTGCACTGAAAAACAAGGAACTAATGAAATATTCTACAAAGTGGATGACCCTGGAGGACATTATGCTGAGTGAAATATCTCAGTCACAAAATGACAAATACTGCATAGTGCCACTGTTGTAAAGAGGGACCGACATCGGAGTTGGAGGGAAACTAAGAGGGAATAAATAATGTATACCACATTGAAACAGATGAGGGAGAGAACTGTCTAGGAGGAATATATGATTAGGTATTATTGTCCTGACAAGAGTCCAGAATGAAAGCTGCATAGTGGAGTGGACTTGGGGGCGGGTGTGTGTTTGTGTGTGTGTGTGTGTGTGTGTGTGTGTGGTATAACAATGATTTTTTTTTTCTTTTAAAAGAGAAAAGTAACCGGGGAGGGGTGGGGCAGGGAGGAAAGTGTGCAACAAAGAATGAATGGAAATCCAAAGTCTGTAAACTTTCATTAAAATAAATAAAAAGGACAACACTACTGTGTTCTATGTCCTTCCACTGATGTGTGTGCAAGATGCATCAGAGACAGAATAAGGGACATGAGAGCAGCGGTCCGTGTAGGAAGACAGGGAGTTGAAAACCTATCCTGTTGGCTTGCATGGGGCAAGGGAGCTGTCTGCACCAGTAGAGTCACGTTGAGAGTCGGGCATGGGGACGGGGCTTCCTTAAGCCTGAGTGCCTACTTAGCCAGTTGTCCAGAGCTGTGGAACCACTGAGGGGAGCCAGAAGGAGCTCTGGTATTTCCAGGACAGAATCTTCTGGTGATTCGTATGGGGCAGCTGGAGAACGAGGTCCTAGTGCCCACTCCTTCCCTTGAACTGAGTGAACTTGGGTCACAAACTTCACCTTTTGGAGCTCCAGTAATTTGCATTCCACCTAGTTGGCAGGAGTGATGCAATGTAAATACATACAGCATGGGAAGGACCTCCTACAGAGTCAGTCCTATAGCTTCTCAGCCAATGAGAACGTTTGACCTAGCTTTTCCATTGAGCTAGTAGGAAGCAGGACCCAGTGTGGTGGGTTCCTTCTAGGAAGGGACACTCAGGTCTCCTGATCTCCAATGGTGCCCCGGGGCCATGGACAAGACCCCATCCCAATCTTGATCCATCAGGGGTATCATTTGGGGCTGAGAGATGATGTTCTCTGGTGGATCCCAGAAGTGGAGGGACAAGCTCACCAGGAGGAAACCTTAACTAAACCAGGTCTGACTAGTTCCATCCCAGGGGCCCTTTGTGTAAGCATGACTTTTTCTTTCTTTCTTTCTTCATTTCTGTATCAGATCCCTTTGGGCAATGCCTGCCTACCCATGACAATCATGCCTATCAACCAGGTTTTGGTCCATTTGATCCTAAGACCCTTGCCTGTCCTGGGAGAGCAGTACTCAGGAATCTTCCAGAATGTGGAGGCGCTGAGGGCCAGCTGGCCCAGGGAGGCTGCTTGCTCCAAGCCTGGCGCTCACCACCCCCCTTCCAGGTCTGAGGCCCAGGGTGCAAGCTGAGCACAGCTCAGCATCCCAAGTGCTCAGAAGCCATCACGGACCTTCTCAAAACCCAGTGCTGACTTGGCTTTCATGCAGGCTGCCTCAGGAGAGCTTGAACAAGACAGGCCTTGTGAGAGGCCCGTTACCTGCCAGTGCTCGGCATCCAAAATAGAATCTGGAGGAGCAGCAAAGCCTTTAATTCAATGTGTCCCAACAGCGGGTCGGTGTGGGGATAACTATGATCGGACTGGTCTCGAGCTATAATTATGGAGTCAGAATAAAAAATTACAGGCATTGTGTGGGCTTGTTTTAAATATAACGTAATCCATACCATCCTCTCTCTTATTTGCTAGAGTTGAGGTGGAATCTGGCAGTTGGCACAGGTTTTGCCTGACGTGTAGTAGATAAATATGGCCTTAGCCCAGCAAAGAGGGAACAGCGGGAGGCCTCCCCAGGCTCTGGATGTTCCCAGCTGTCCACTGCCTGCACCCACACGACCACAGAGGCCTTGGCAAGTCCTATTTGCCCATTGTACTATCAGAATGCTGCATCTCCCCAACTGGCCCCCTTCATTCCAGCCCACCAGAAGCCTAGATGCTTAAGAGTGCATTAATATTTATGGGGTAAATTCAAATTCCAAGTCCCATTACGACTTGGTCCTAAAGCACTTTTCAGCATCTTATAGCATCTTATCTGGGAAGGAGAACCATGAAGTAAGTAGTGGAGAAGTCTAAGGGCTCAGAGGTCAGATCATGTATGATTAAAATCAAGCCCCCCCTCTCACAGCTGTAGGTATCTGGGCACGTTGCTCCCCTGTGCTTTTGATAATGATAGTATTCTCATTCCTAGGACAACAGAGTGAGAGACACACGCCCAGACTGACCCTCGCCTTGTCCCTTCTCCTCTCCCAACTTTAGTCTGCTAATGATTAAAAGTAGGTAATCGATTTCTTATCCTTCAAATTAGTAACTCTTTCTAAAAAAATTATGTTTCCCACCCAAGCATACACACACACACACACCCATGTTTATTGTGGCTTTGCTCACAATAGCAGAGAGTTGGAAACAACCCCCCAAGTGCCCATCAACAAACAAATTGGATAGAGAAGCTGTGGTATAAGGAATACTATGCTGCATTGAAAAACAAGGAACTCATGAAATATTATACAAAATGGGGGACCCTGGAACACATTATGTTGAGTGAAATATCTCAGTCACAAAAGGGCAAATACAGCACAAGGCCACTAAAGCAGGACTGACCTTTCAGTTGGGAGGAAACTAAGAAAAGAGGGGAAAATAATGTATACTACATTGAAACAGATGAGGGAGAGAACTGAAAGGAATATAGGATTAGGTATTATTTTCATGACAAGAGTTCAGAATGAGAGCTGCATGGTAGAGTGGACTGGGGGATTGCATAATAATGAAATATTTATTTATTTATTTTTTACTTTTCAAAGAGAAAAATCAACTTGGGGGGTAGGGGTGGGCTGGGAGGAAAATGTGCAACAATGAATGAATGGAAATCCAAAGTCTCTATAAATGTTCATTAAAATTTCAATTAAAAAATATGTTTCTTTTTTCTGTTGATGATGAGTGGTAAAGTGGGCAAGAGCTAGTTCAATCTTTTCAGGAAAGCAAACCAGAAATAGACATGCAAACTTTCAAAACATACCTGTGCTCTAGAGGTAGGAATCGGATCTAGCCTTTACCCCTCCCCGGGCACTTTGTCAGCACTGTGGGTGCAGCGCTGGCCTGCACCTACAGGGGGAAGAGGGAAGCTGTGAAAGAGACCAAAAAAATCTCTAGAGCTGGTCAACTCTAGGCTCCAACTGGTTACGAAAAGTGCGAAATAGGTGCTGGGGTACCAGCTGACTCCAAAGAGGATCAGGCAAGGAAAAGCCAAGTTGGTCATCCTCACCAATAACCACCCAGCCTTGAGGAAATCTGAAATCAAGTACTATGCCATGTTGGTCAAAACTGGTGTCCGTCACTACAGTGGCAATAATATCGAACTGGGCACGGCACGCTAAAAATACTACAGAGTACACATATTGGCTATCATTGATCCCAGTGATTCTGATATCATTAGAAGCAGGCCAGAACCGACTGGTGAAAAAGAAAACATCTAATTTTTTTCTTCAATAAAATTGGCTAGAGTTTGTTTTCACACACACACACAGAGAGAGAGAGAGAGAGAGAGAGAGAGAGAGAGAGAGAGACAGAGAACTCAGATCTAAATGGAAAAAAACTCCACCAAAACAAAAAAGCCCAAACATTTTTGCTAAGATTTATGTTTTAAAATATCTGCTTGCTGTGTTTTTACACTCTTAAAACACAGAAAACATGGCCAGCTCTGGTGGCCTAGTGGCAAGAAGCTGCACTGCAATTGAAGAGGTGAATGGTTTGAATCCACCAGATGCTCTGCTGGAGAAAGGACAATCTCCTCCTGTGCCAGTCGGATTTGATTTGATGGTACACACAAAAATAATAATAATAATAAAAACAAACCAAAACAGAAAAAGTAATGCTTAGCATTAGGGTGACTAAGTACTTAAGGAATATCCACTCAGATGATTATGTAGCTATTAAAAGTGTTTCTGAAAATAATTTTATTATTAAAAAAATTAATAAAGCAGATATAAAATTACATATCCTATATGATCTCAGTGATGTGAAAGTGTATTAAAAGCTGAACTGAAAATAAAACTGTTCTCTTAGGTAAACTGATAGGTAATTGACGCTTTCTTCTTTACAGCTTTCTGTATTCTAGATAGGGCTCTGGTGGTGCAGTGATGAAGCTCCTGGCTGCTAACCGAAGTGGTTTAAACCTACCAGCTGCTTTTCCGTGGAAGGACAAGGTCTGTTTCCATCACAGCTGTAGCCCAGGAAACCCTAGGAGGCAGTTTTCTCTCCAGGGCTGTTGTAAGCTGGAATCACGGCAGAGGGAGTAGAAGAAGTATGCATTAAGTGTGCTATGATATTTAAAAGAGTTGAACATTAAAACATTAGGCAAAATGAGAGGTGAGGACTTAATTTCAGTTCCCTTTTGACTTTTAACACTCCTGATTCTAATGTACTGGGACCACCCACACAGTCTGAGACAGCAAAGACTCAACTCTCAAGACCAACCTGCCTCAGTGACAGGCAGCAACAGGGCAGGTCCAGGACCCAGAATCAGCCACCGGGGTTCACCAAGCACACCACCGGCACAGATTCCCTTGAGGGGCCTTTCCACAGTGCTCCTGAAATCTACCTGCATGCCAAGCAATCTGCAGCTTCCGTGGAAGTGGGGCAGGAGGGTCCCAACTTGTCTCTGCTACACCAGGGAGTACCAGTGGTTCCTGGCCTCCTGAAGTCAAACAGATTTCCCACTTGGGAGGTGAACTCTTCTTCCACTTCAGACAAGAGCCCTTTGGAGCCGGTAGGTAGGTGAAGACCCTCTGGGTGCTCTGAGCCTTACTGTTATCCACACATCTGGACTCTGGGGACATTAATCACTGGTTTTTTTAGACCACACATCCCTAACTTGTTAGGACATGCAGCCCTGCCTGAAGAGTTGTCCTGACTGTGGGATATCTGGAACATCTCTTCAGAAGGGGTCACTGAGGGACAGCATGGTCAATCTCTGCTAGTCCTCAGTTCCCAGAACCACTGGTTCCCCACCTGGCAGGCTAGTCCAGGAGAGGCCACCTGGAAAGAAGAAAGGCATCTTTGATGAGGCTCTGGTTGGAAGGAAGGGCCCTTCCACTTCACAGTCACTCCCCAGGGAACCTGGTACCCAAAGCCCAGTGCCCGGAATCCAGCCAGCAGACCTGTACTGGACTCTCCATGTGCCAGCCACGTGCCTGTCTAGTGAGAACCCGGAGAAAGACAGGGTTCAGAAGCAGAAAGCCCAAGAGAGACAGACAGACTTAGACAGAAGGAAGGACAAACAGAAAGGAGCAGACAGAGAGGTGCAGAGACAGAGCCTGAGAGGTGGAGGGGAGGCCTATCAGCAAAAGAAGTCTACACAGAGAAAATCAACACCTGCGAACAAGCGCATCTCACTATAATCAGGGAAATGCAAATTAGAGTAACCCTGATGTGCCATTTTACACCTACTGAATTAGCGAACATTAGCAAAATTACAATGTCTCATGCTGTTGAGGCTGTGGTAAAATCAGTTTAAACACACTGCTGGTGGCAGTGTAAATTAGCCCAGCCTTTTGGGAAAGAAATTGGGTAATACCATTGCAAAGCTATTAAAATGTTCATCCCTTTTTCTGTGGTAATTCTACTCTTGGGAATGTCTTACAAGGAAATTCTTCAACAGAGAAACAGAGGGTTTGCGAAGGGGTAATCAGTGCAGGACTATATGGGATGTTCAACATTCAATGGTTGTTGTTATGTGCCATCAAGTTGCCTGCAACTCATGGCGACACTATGTACAACAGCTCGAAACCCTGCTCTATCCTGAGCCAACCTTATCGTCTCTGACACATCTACTCTCATTATTTCAGTCACTGAATCAATCAATCTCATCGAGGGCCTTCCTCTCTTGCATTATCCCTCCACCCTCCCCAAGCATGACATCCCTCTCCAAGGACTGATCCCACTATATATCAGATGGAACTTCAGAATCCTTGCCTCCAAGGATCAGCCTGGTCTCATCCTCTCTAGGACGAACCTGTTTGTTTTCCTAGCAGTCCATGGGATATTCAATACTCTTCTCCAGCACCACAACTCAAAGGCACCAGTTCTCCTTCTATCATCCCTAGTCATTGTCCAGCTTTCTGATGCATAGCAAGTAACTGCAAAGACTTTGTCCTGAATAAGGTGTACCTTACTTAGTCTCCAGACTGACAGTAGACATACTATTTTTAAAAATGGGAAGAGAGATGATACTATTTCAGGACTGTGTTTCAAGAGAACTCTGGTGGCCTAGTGGGAAAGGAGTTGTGTTGCCAGCCCAGTGGTGGGTAGTTGGACTCCACCAGCGGGTCCACAGGAGAAAGATGGGCAATTTCTTCCAGTGTGATTTACTGCCTATGAAAATCCTCTGGAGGGTCAGCTGTGAGTTGGTGATGACTCAACAGCAATGAGACTGAGATAATGTTCCAAGACCCTTATGATACATGAAAGGAAGGAGAAATAAAACTATCTGCCTGGTTAAATACTACACCACTAACCAAAAGGTTGATAGTATGAACCCATCCAGAGGCAACTTGGAGGAGAGGCACAGTGACCTGCTTCTGACATGTCATGTCATGGGGTCATGGTCATCACGAGTTAGAATCTACTCAATGGCAACTGACAATGACAAGGATTCTGAAACATGTGAAAATGGGCAGGGAAACAGCTGTACATGGCAGACAAGCAGTCGCTGGCTCACACAGACGCTCCTGTCTTCCTGTGGAGGACTTGCCTAGCCACTCCCCATCTGGAGCGGTCACGGCCATGAAACTAATCCACAGACCTCAGACTGGTGGCCAGACAGTGTCTCAGCAGAGCCTGCCCACCTGGCCAGCTCACCTTGGGAGCCCTGGGGAATCTGAATGGTGCCCACGGGGCTACTCCTATGCCACCTCAATGAGCAAGCCAGAAAAGCAGCCCCTGGAATGGGTGGGGTTGGGTCCTCATTTAAGAACAAGGATAAAGGGATTTTGCAGGCTCTGAAATGCTTTGCTGATTTGCAAACAAAGTGATCCCTTTACTCCAGCTGAGGACTGAGGCTGACTTCCCAGGTGGACGCGTCATCGCATATGTGAACACAAAGTAGAGCAGATTGAAACCAAGAGAAGGAGTCATTGAGCCACATCTCCTGGCCTACCCCAACAGTAGACACTGGTCTTACTGGGAACCTGAATCATTCAATTTTGCATTTTCCCAAGCTTTATGCCTAGCACAGACTCTGGTACCAAACACAAACTCGGTAAATCTTGGGTGAATGAAAGAAAAATTGATTGGAAAAAACCCCACATGGTCCATGAATGAGCGTCTGTCATGAAACAATTCCGTCTTTATTCAAAGCTCATTCAGCTTTCCAAATGTGCCCCTAATCGTGCTCTGGTGCTGTTATGCCCTTGTGCCTGCCATGCCAATTGCCAGGGGATGCTCAGCCTGACGGTGGCAGAAAGTAAGTCAGTGGCCGGGCCTGCGTCTAGACGATTCTAACCTTGTTTATTTGTTCTGCAAATAGTAACTCAACACAGAGGCTTATGACAGTCCCTGCCCTTAACATGCTTTCAATCTTGTGGGAGAGACAGAAGTAAACAAGGAGGAACCATCTAAGAAGCTATCAGGGTACCGTGAAAAGGCAGACCTGGGCAGGAGTCTTTCTCCTGGGCATGTGGAAACGGAGGAGGGCTTTGAGAAGAGGAGCACACCAGAGGTCCAGGGCCTGTCTTGAACTTTGCCAGCTTATCATCTACGAACTTGCCAATGACCTTGGCTCAGAGCAAGCCAGTCCTGCCAGACAGAAGCAGAGTATGCAAAATGTGGTCTCAGCTTTAGACCAAACTGCTAAGAGCCTGGCAGTGCAGCTTGATCATTCATTGCTTTGTTCACTCCATGACCCCTCATCGCAGACTTGCTTGGAACTCTATGTAGGTGTTTAGGAACTGTCTTTAGTTGCTTATTGCTGCTATCACACAGTGTGGGTGGGTTTAACAAAATATTTATTCTCTTTTGGTTTGGAGACTCTCTCTTTTACATTGCTGTTGAGTTGGAACCAACTCATAAGCTGATTCTCCAGCACATTTCCAGAGGCTGTAATTTCCATAAGAAGAGATTGCTCATCTTCCTCCTGCAGAAAAAACGGTGGATTCAAACTGCCTGCCTTTGGGTTGGCAGCACAACTTCTTACCTGTTAGGCCGCCAGAGCTCCCTTTAGGAGGCTGGAAGCCCAAATCCAGGATGACAGCTCCAGGGGAAGGCCCAGTGCCCCTTGGAGATGTCCACGTGTCTTGGCCTTTCCTGGTGTTAGGGAGACAGGAAGATGCTCCAGGAGGTAAGAAGGGGAGGTGCCAGGTTTGGATACACTGAATTGGAGGGGGAGTCTAGCTCATCAAGGGCAAGGTATCCGGGCATTGAAGGTTTGGTGTTCATGACAGAACATTTGGTAATGAGGGAGATTCAGATAGCAGCTGACTCCGGGATAGTATGCACAGAGTGAGAAAATAAGCCCAAAAAATGATTTCTGGGGACCGGGGATAATGGTAGGAATGATGAGGGTGAGAGAGCACAGTGGAAAGAGACTTTAAGGTCAAGAGTGCAAGGTCATGCACACCAAAGGCCACTCTGAGAAGGAGGGGACAGTCTCTAGTTTCCACTATTACAGAAAGGCCAGGGAGGATGGGGGACTGAGAAGAGGCCACCGGTTCTTACACTGGGAATAATGGGAACAGACTGGGAATGATGTTTTGGTAAGACTAGGCTAAAAGAGAAAGTTAAAGACTATCACGGAGCAGACGCTAAGTAGCTCTTTAAGGTGGCCTGGAAGTTGTTGTTAAGTTCCTTCAGGTCACTTGTGACTCATAGTGACTCTGCTCTATCCTGAGCCAACCTCATCATCTTCCTCACTCCCTCCCCCATTGCCCCAGTCACGGAATCAATCCATCTCATCGAGGATCTGCCTTTCTTCTGCTGTCCACAGTAACTGCAAAGACCATGCCTGGAAGAGAGAGCAAAATGGGACAAACCATGAGTTAGGGGTGGAGGAAGGTGAGGTACCATGGAGTGAAGAGCGGAAAATGAGTTTGGGACTTGTCACTGTAGAGTTGATTCCAGTCCGGAGCCTCCATATAGGAAAGCATAACTGCCTGTAGATTTTCCAAAGCTGTAATCTTTCCAGGAGCAAAGCCATATATATCTTTCTCTCGGCGAGCTCTGGTGGCCTAGTGGCAAGAAGCTGCACTGCATTTCCAGAGGTGTGCAGTTCGAATCCACCAGACGCTCTGCTGGAGCAGGAGGAACAATCTCCTCCTGTACCAGTCAGATCTGATTTGACGGTACACAAACACAAACTAATAGATCTTTCTCTCATGGTATGCTTGGTGGTTTCAAGTCACTGAGCTACTTGGCTAGTAGCTGAGCACCTAACCATTGTTCTGCCCAGCCTTCTTAGTTTGGGAGTAGTAGAGGTGACTTAGGCAAGAGGGCTTGAGGTGGGGGAAAGGCTACAGATTCTAGAGAGGGAGAGGGAGATATGGTGGGGAAGAGGGATTCCTATTTCTTCTCCCCCTTCCTCAAATCTCAGGCTGCCTGGGGCCTCCCTGGTCTTCTGCACTACGTGCAACCTAAGTGCTCCCCTTACAACAAACCCGAGAAGACCTTGTCCAGCCTCGTGTCCTTGCTCAAGGAGGGCACATACCACTGTGCGGCAGGCAGGCAGCCTAGCGCATCAGGGGCCTGGCTCAGTCGACAGCTCAGAAATCCGAAGCAGACATAGACTAACATTGGAATTTTAATGAGATGAATGATAAGCATGGCCTGCTTTCTTTGCATGTAAATTCAAGACTTCATAAGAAATTGTTATTTTTTTCATGAGCTCAAAGGCCTTTCCGCAGTTTTCCCATCCTGATTCTAGTTTTGTCTTTGGCTCTGACAAAGGCAGCCCTTCAGCCAGCACAGCAAAGTGATGTCCACCCAGTCTTCCTGTCTTGGTTGCCATCCCTGCTATTAGGATGGCCTCCAGGATGTTTTACTAGCCTTTGAATTGGATATAATGTGAAGCAGACTCAGTTCATCTCATCCCAGCAAAAGCTAGTGGAGCCCACTGGCCTGCCTGGGATTAGATCCAGGCTCTGCATATTCTCACCTGGTAACTGTATTTAACCCGCACACGCTCTTGTGTGATGACGACCTCATCAAGATGGGAGGAATACATTGACAGGCCTTAGAACAATGCATTGAGGAAAGAGAATGCTCAGCACGTGATCACATTCACTGCTCTTAAATGACAAATCTCCTTTTGGAATGTGAAACATTCCTTTGGATTTAGAGCGAGGACGGGAGAGTACTCCTTGAATTAATGTGTGTGTGTCACAGGAAGATGCTTTGATTTTTGCAAGAAGCACACAGAAGTTGGTCCTAAAAAAAGCTAGACACCCAAAGTATTCCCAGGGCACATATAAAGTTAAGAGAACACGTTCTGGGGGTGCAAATGTAAATTAGTTGCAGAAATGCCACATGGACAATGTCACAGTGCCTCTTTCTCAGACATGGTCGTGGTTGGTCACCTTTGGAAGGAAAAGGGCCAGATTCCCTATTTAACTATCACCTTAGGCCTAGCCTTAGCTCTGTCCTGTCTACTCTCCGCTGTATCCCAGCTGTTTGTGCACCTCCCAAGGCAACCTCTTCTGTGTTGTGGAGATTGACTGCCCTCTTCTGTCCACTGTCTGCTATGGCACACAGGCCCCTGGGAGGACAGTGGAAAGCGATACCAAAGGTAGCACTTGTTGAAGGTGACTTCCATTAAGAAATATGTTTTGTAGTACGACTCCAAATACAAAAGTTTTGCAAAATTATATTACCTTTACTGTGTACAAGGAATCTTGGTAGCATGGGGCATCATGTCGTGTTGTTATTTGCCCTCAAGTCAACTACGACTCATAGTGACTCTATGAACAATAACCCTATCCTGAGCCAACCTCATTGTCTCTGACATACTTGACCCCATTGCCAGTCACTGTGTCAATCCATCTCCCCCAGGGTCTTTCTGTCCTGCGTTGTCCCTCCTGCCTTCCAAGCATAAAGTCCTCAGAAGACTTGCCTCCTGGCAACAAGCCCAATTTATGTGAGACAGATTCAAATCCTTGCCACTAGGGAGCAACCTGATTTCACCCTCTCTAGGACAGACTTCCTTGTTCTCTTTGCAGTCCATGGAACGTTCAATACTCTTCATCAGCTGTTCTGTAGGGGGAGAGACGACAGTCTCCTCCTCAGAAGCCTAAAGGAGGGGCCACTCTAAGTTGGGCTATTATTCTAACCACTTTGATGTTTCTTGTGTTTCCTAGGGCTTCCCCCCACCATTAGAAAAATACTGGCTACAATTCACTAACTTGATGTCATATGCCTAGGTTTAGAAAAACAGTAATTTAGTGCACCATACTAGTACAACGAATTTCCCTAACTCCAGTCATTGTGTTCCATACCTAAACTTTTAGTCATATCCAAAGTCAATTTTTTAAGAAACTAGGTTATCTTTCTTTAATTCTTTTTAAAATTTAAGTGTCAACGATACCCCAAGTAACAATATTGGCAAAAGTCCGAGATACATATAAAATAGACATTGAAGTAAATATTTCACTTTTAAAAAAAAACAAAAAAAAGCAACAAAAACAAAACCCCAAACAGTACTTGCTTGTTTCCATATCTTGAAAAGTCTTCTTGCCCTAGAGCAGGAATCTGCACTTCTCCCTGGGAACCACTGATCTAGTCTAGGCACCTCACTCTAGAGTGGAGGAAGTGAAACTTCAAGTGAAACCAACTCATAGCTGACCCTCCAGCAAGTTTTCCAAGGCTGTAAATCACACAGGAGTGAGAATGTCTATCTTTCTCCTATGGAGTGGCTGATGGATTCAAATTGGGTAGGCAACACAATTCCCTACAGACTACATCAGGAGAGCTCCCTAAGTGAGACTTGGGGAGGGGCCAACCCAGTGATCCCAGCTCCTCTAACTTCTCAGTTAATGGAGAGACATTTTTGGTCCTGATCACAGGATAGATTTTTTCTTTTCTTTTCTTTCTTTCTGTTTTTTTTTTTTAAATATGGCAGGGAGGAGACTTACTTCTACGCCATTCCAAGCCGAATATTTCATCAGGTCTATCATTATTGCCTCATTTGGAGAGAAGTCCCACCTTAACATTTTATTGGGATCCAGACATCAGATGCAGATGTATCATGCACCAGATGCATCGGTACAAAGCCATTCAAGACTTTTTTAGGTCTTGGGTATTCTTACAAAGTCCTGACTCACATTATAGTGACATTATTAGTAGTAGTAGTAGTAATATTGTTGCTGTGTACCATCGAGTTGGAACTAACCCATAGCTGACCATTCACCAGGTTTTCAGAGGCAGTTAATCACATGGAAGTTAATCTCCCACAGAGTAGCTGGTAAATTAGAACTGTGTGCCTTCGGGATTGCAGCTTCTTACCACTAGGCCACCAGAGCAACCTCATGAATTTTTAAATTTACCCACACCAGAACTTATTAATGTCAAAATTCTTGTAAAACAATGAAAGAATTTTTCTTTTACTTTTCCAAGAGGGGAGTGTACTGGGGGAGAGGGTTGGGAGGGGAGAAAAGTGCAACAATGAATGAATGGAAATCCAAAGTCTCTGTAAATTTTCATCGAAATTAAGAATAAAAAAAATTCTTAAGGTTTTATATTTTGGAGTCCACTAATTTTTTCTGCGCAAAATATTTTTGCAGAGCCTTATAGAGCCTGCAAGCCATGGTGTTGGCTTGGATAAAGTGATAATGGAAACTACTAAATAAATAAACATTTGAATGAGATTAAGACCTCAGAACTCATCCAGCATTAACATTGGAGGAATCTAACAGACTTTAAATGCTCTCTCAATAAGTCTAATAATCTTTATCCAGAACCTTCTTCCTGCCTCCTTGTCCCAAGACCAGCAATGATTTTCTAACCATTCTCTTCTCTAAAATGTCATTACCAAGCAGTACTTTTTGGCTTATTGTTAGTCACTGACTGGTTGATTCTGGTTCATGGTGAGCCATGAGTACAGGGATTTCTCGGTTCTAATCTTTACGTAAGCAAATTGCCCAGCTTGTATCATTTTTAGGGCCTGCGTCTTAGTTTGAACTAGGCAGTTCAAACCTCCAGTTTTCTGGTGAGCAGCTGAAAACTGTGTCATCTGAGGCCCCTTGTAGTCAGAGTATTTAAAGATCTCAATAATCAATAAGTAAAAAAAGACAAGACAAATAGTAAAGGGTAGGAATGCAATTCATAGAAGGTAAAATGTGCACAGGTAATATGAATAAGGAAAAATGTCTTGCCTCACTAGCAGACAAGAGAAGAAAACAGAATTATCAAAACATGGAAAGGACCCTGTGGAGTTGAAACTCAGATTTTTGAGGAGGATTATTTGCAGATGCTATGGCCCCTGAAGTGGGGAGCAAGAAAGCTATCTCTTCAAATATTCAGCAACTTATTGCTTTCTAGTTGGGACTGATAGCTAACTCTCCAGCAGGTTTTCAGAGCTGGAAAATTAGCATGAGAGAAGACTGCTCCTCCTCCTTCAAAGAAACTGGTAGATTTGAACTAATTGCCTTTGGGTCTGGGCAGGGAGCACAACTACTTAACCACTAGGCTACAACAGCTCCCTTTTCAAATATCAAAAACAACCCTTTAAAATGGATTCAGTTGCTGTGGTGGAGCAGCAGCAGTGAAGTGTCATTGATGTGATGCTCACAGGTACTGGAAACTAGAAGGAAGCACACAGAAGGCAAAGGCAGTGAGGAAGGAGCAAGTCTTCTTGGCATCCTCCAATCTTGAAGGGTCCTTTCAATGACCCCTGTTGACAAAGCTAAGTGTGGAACCAAATGCAAAGCAGAGATGTAGTCTGTGAAAACCTATCTGGTTGGCAAGGAGCCCAGGCAGTGCCATTTTTAACAGTAGACCCTTTGCTAGATTTTGTGGGACCCTCCTATACATAAAAGCTGAGCTGTCTTGGGTGAAATGTGGATGTGGGGGTCTTATAGCTTTAGCTCTTCAGCCTTCTCTTTCAGGATTTTCGGACAGTTTCAGGAAATTTCTAGGTTCTTCAGAGAATAATTTGAAAACTGCTAGGACTGATGGCCTACTAGGGATGCTTCTATTTTATTCCTTATAAAATCGGAACTTAACTATATTACATCATTGTTTCCCTCTCCATTCATCATGGCAAAAATCTTTGTGGTCAGAGGATCTTCTTTTGAAAATATCTGCTTTGATCAGTTTCTTATGAAATCTGGTTTCAGCAAAGGGTTGGGCCTATCTTAAACAAATGTTTGTCATTATTGAAGCTTTGTGTGCTCAAGGGTTTGTGGGGTCTTCTTAGGGATATACTGTGCCATTTATACATCTCTGAGGCTAGTTTTATGATAATTTTTGTGCAGATGACACAACCTTACTTGCTGAAACTGAGGAGGGCCTGAAACACTTGCTATAAAAGGTCAAGTACTGTAGTCTTCAATATGGATTGAAGCTTAACATCAGAAGACAAAGATTCTCACCTCTAGGCCAACTGGCAGCACTGTAATAGATAGAGATTAAGGTTGTTAATAATTACGGCTTGCTCGGCTCCACATCAACATGCTTGGCACCAACAGTTAGGAAATCAAAAGATGAATTACACTGGGAAAATCTGCTGTCAGGATCCCCCCAGAGTACTGAGAAGCAATGATCTCAGTTTGGAGACTACTGTGTGCCTGACCGAGGCCATGGTCTTTGCAATAACTTGCTATACATCAGAGAGCTGGACAATGACTAAAGATGATAGAAGAAGCATCAAGGCCTTCAAATTGTGGTGCTGGAGAAGAATCTTGAACATACCATGGCCAAGAAAATGAATAGGTTTTTCTTGGAGAGGGTGAAACCAAGTTTCTCCTTGGAGGCTAGGATTCTGAAGCTCTGTCTTACATAATTTGGACATGTGTCCAAGAGGAACTGGTCTTTGGAGAAGGACATCAAGCTTGGAAGGGTGGAGGGACAGTGTGGGAGAGAAAGACCTTGGATGAGATGGATTGATACAGTAACTGGGGCAATGGGGGTAAGTGTGTCAGAGTCAGTGAGACTGGCTTAGGACAGGGCAGGCTTCAGAGCTCTTATAAATAGGGTCTCTATGAGTCGCAGGTGACTTGACAGAACATAACAACAACAACAACAAGAGGTTTGTTCTAATAATACTGCCAGCAGAATCTGAGTCAAGAGAATGCTCAGAAACCACTTCTTGATTTCTTTCCATTGAAACATTCTACCACGAGAAGTGGCACTGACTCTTACCTTTAGAGCACATGAGGGCCCAGTCTACATGCTTACTCCAAGAAGGGTGGGATAGTCTGGCTGTTTAACAGAAGCCTCCTGGAAACATTTTAAAACCTTGAGAGAGATTAGCAAAGAGACTGAGGTGCTACCTTGGGAAAGAAGAAGAGGGATTTGAATCTACTGCAGGATCAGTGGTCAGAAGTTTTCCTGTGCAGTTCTGTGAGAAAAAGTCTTTAAAGCTTTCTGACTCAATCTTTGAATACTTATTCCATGTCTTTGATCAACAATGCACTAAAAATGAAAATAGGTTGCTGTCCAGAGCTTCTCATTCTAACAAAGACAACAAATCTCCTTGCTAAGTTAAAAGAAATATTTTGTTCCTTCCCTTGTCCCTTCTGCTTATCTAGGCTGCAGATATGAGATATGGAAGCACAGAGTAGTTATCTTGTGGCCATGAGGCAGTGGTGTCAGAAACCTTGAAAGGTGGCCTAGTGATAAGAAGCAGTGCTGTAATCCCAAATGCATGCAGTTCTATTCTATCAGCTGCTCAGTGAGAGAAGAATGAGCTTCCTCCCTGTGATCAAGTGCCTCTGAAAACCCGCCTGAGGGTCAGCTATGGGTTGGTTCTGACTTCACTGTACACAACAACATCCATTGTGTTAGCCCTTGTTGGGCGAATGGTCTCCAGCTACCTTAACTGTGGACCATGCTCTTGCAAATCATCAACAGTTGTGGGACTAGTATGAGAGAGAACTTCCACACTGTTAAAAAGAGTGGTGGAGAGAGGGTGAAGTCTGTGGCACTGCTATGAAGAGATTGTGGCAAAGTGAAACCAGAGGAACCCTGGAGATAGAGCCACAGTTAAAAGTTTTGCTTGCCGGATAATTGAAGGAATTGAAGGAAAAGTTGGCTTTTAACTGACCCAAGACAAAGTTTGCTGGATGACTGAGGAAACCAGAGGCTTCTTGCGTTTGTGATGCTGAACTGAACCTGGATTATCACATGGTGCCTTGTTAACCTGGCTTGGGACTTCCTGACTAAACCTGGGCTTACATTATCTGACATTCTTTGCCTACCTCCACTCCCCAACCTATTTCCCTAATAAATTCCCCACAACAGAAGTAAAGTTTGTGAGCCAAGTTGCAACGAACATTGGACCCAATGATTCCTAGAAATAGGTAACAGGAGCATGTCTGACCATGTAGCTATTTGAATGGTGCTATGGATATTATTGATAGGGACTGTTCTCCTTCATGAAGCAGACTTGGCCACCCTCATTGTATCTATTCCTTATACAGGCAATAAGTGTGAAAGCAAATGACAATGCACAAAGGACAGTAAAGCAAGAAAAAGAGGCAGCACTGTTGAGGTCATACATCAGCCCAAGACTGCCTCTCCTTGGATTTCTCATTGTGAGACAAATAAATCTCTAATGGCTTAAGCCATTTTGGGACAGATTTTATTTATCTGCAGCCATAAAATTATGATTAATATGGATACTCAGGGTGAAAAGGGCTTAGCTATTGGTAGGACAAGCTCTCCCATGTTAAAGTCTGCACTGGTAGTGGAGGACAGTTTGTTTGGTATACAGTGATATGCAGTCTGAGGTATTAAAGTCAGACATGAGTAGTGGTGTTCAGTTTGGTGTACAGTCAAATGTCTCGGACCTGAACACTTGGTCCCGTACTTGGGAAGAGAGGAACAGGAACCCTGGACAATCTGGATGAGGACTTGAGCCAAATATCTTGATGGTCAGCCTCATAGTTCTTCCCATAGCTTGTGTGGTCTGGAGAAATTATATTCTTATCAACGGTGTTCTTTCATTTCAGGATTTTTCAGCACTAATGGCAACAAACATATTGGCTGAATTTTGCAAGTTTCCCTTGGTTCGTATACAAGTAAGTGGAATTTGAAAAGAATGAGTAGTGTCAGCTCCTTCCTTAGGAAGATTTGTACTCATTTAGTTTTTCAAACTAACCTGGTTTAACAAGTGAAGACAAATCACAACTACAACTTAGCACAATAAATCCAAAGATTAGACCGAGTCATTTAAAGCTGACTTGGCTTGGAGTAGAGAGACAAAGCATTGCCCTTCTTTCTTTATTGCACACCCTTTGTGACCAGCATTATACCACATCATCAATTCAACTGCATCCTCCCAAGGGAGAGCAATGCGAGGAGGCTGACACAGAGTATGGGTAACACCCTCTTACAATATGTAGCAGGCACACTAGAAATGATGACACACGTATATATGGGAAGCCAAATTTCATACCAAATAGTATATGAAAACCCTTATTCAGGAATTAAAGGAATTACAAATTTATAAGTTAGGATTTCTCTTGTGACAGATCACAGAAAAAGAGCTGTTCCCTGTAGACAAGAGACAGCTAGGGCCCCCCTATAAAGGGAGTGTTAATACGTGTGAAATACTTCCTGAGCTAAAGCATTAGGTTGACAATAGAGAAAAATACGGCTTCATTTACAAGGAATTCTTTTTGTGATTTGCTTCCCCTGATTATCAATAAATACATAGAGAGGTATGGCTTGAGGCCCTTCAATCGAGAACTGCTGGTCCTGTTTTTATGCTCTCTGTTCTATCTCATTCCTGGTGTCTATCTCATTACTAATAATTACAAAAATACTTTACCCTCGATCTGCAACAGGTATGCGTCTTTAACATACAGGATGATTTTAAAGCTGTGGGATCCAATGTATACACACAACACAACAGTACTGACAAATAGATCATCCCGTTCTTTTCCTTCCTGTTACTTGTCTTTTTTAACAGTTTTTTGACCTGTGTGTACCTCTGGATTTCAGTGAGTAAATTAAATTGGGAGGAATAAACCTAGGTTAAACTCTAGGTTTGGTTTGGTTTGGTTTGGTTTTTTTAGGTGCCATCAAGTTGGCTCTGACTCTTTGTACAGCAGAAAGGAGCAGTGCCCCTTCCCACACACCCACACAGCGATGCGGTGTGTGAGCCCACTGGTGCAGCCCCTGTGCCGCCAGCAGACCTCATTAAGGGTCTGCCTCCTTTTGGCTGACCCTCTACTTCATCAAATACGATATTTCTCTCCAGGGATTGGTCCCTTCTGATAATAGGCCAAAGATATGGGAGATGAAGCCAGTTTTCTGGCCCTACTTCTTCATGGCAGAGTTTTCAAAGCTAATATCAAAGTAAGTCTTCCGGTATTTCTATGAAGGGGCATAGAAGCAGTTAGATAGTGAAAGAGCTCTGGGAAGATGCAGATAAAGCTACAGACAATCATTTGCAGAGGACAGAAATGACAACAAATTGTTATACATCTCTGAGGTGTTCAATTAGTTACGTTAAACAATATCACTTGTGTAATAAAAAACATTAATAAAGAGAAGCTTCAAGAGAAGCAATTATTTGGTTAATTTTAAAAAACAATGAGGATGGTATTTTATGTAATGACCACAGTCAGTTACATGAAAAAGAATTAGTAAGTGCACCAAAACAAAAATTCCAAGGGCTAATTACTAGTTTATAGCAGTTTTGAGTCAGAAGCATTAAGTTAGCCTCTGGGGTTTTGGAACATTTGTCCTGGCCTGAGCCTCTGTACAATGGAAGAGTCCAGTTCATTTCCCTGTAATTAAATGAAGAAC
The DNA here is from genome assembly GCF_000299155.1 of Elephantulus edwardii. Classification (NCBI taxonomy): domain Eukaryota; kingdom Metazoa; phylum Chordata; class Mammalia; order Macroscelidea; family Macroscelididae; genus Elephantulus; species Elephantulus edwardii. Next base: position 1,514,731 of record NW_006400017.1, read on the forward strand.
GTGGGTAGTGACTAGCACAGAGGTTGGCATGACCAGGAACTCTCCCTTACAACATGGACCCACTTTACCAAGACAACTCACAACAGATGGGATCATCTGCTTTCCTCGGATAAATATAACGTGAAAGTTAGGGAAAGACCGACATATCCCTTTCTTCTGAGCTACCCTGCTCTCCCCTCTACTGAAGTCACTATTTCTGACTTCTCATCACTGGTTGCTGTTGGGTGCTGTTGAGTTGGTTGCAGCTCACAGTGACCTCATGTACAAAGAATACAACACTGCCCAGTCTAGCACCCCTTACCTGTCTCACACACCCTCCCTAGTCCCACACCTCCTTACCTGTCCTGCACATCCCTTACCAGTGCTGACACCCCTTACGGGTCCTCCATCTCCCTTACCAGTCTTTCACACCCCTCCCCTTACCAGTCCCACACTCCTTACCTGTCCTGCACCTTCCTTACCTATCCTGCACCCCCTTTACAACTGCTGCTGTGTTTGAGCTATTGCACTCATGGTGTCAGTGTATCTCAGTGAGGGCCTTCTTTTTGTCAGTCTTCTACTTTACCAGGTGTAACATCCTTCTCCAAGAACTGAACCCTCCTGATAATATGTCCAATGTCTGTGAGATGAAATCTCACCTTCTGCCTCAAAGGACCATCCTAGCCGCACTTTTTCCAAGACAGATATGTTTGTCCTCTGGCAGTCCACAGCATATTTAATATTTTTTGCCAACATCATAAATCAAATTCATCAATTCATCTTCAGTCTTCCTTAGTCATTGTCCAACTTTTTATGTGCATGAGAGGACTGAGAATACACACAATAACTCATATAAAACAACTGTTTTCTGAAGAAACTGAGTGATTCCTCAAGGAACAATGCCCTAGCTTCCCAAGTTGCTACAATCTTGGGTTTCTCAACCACAACATTCTTGATATTTTGATTCAAGTGACTTTGCTAGAGGGGGCTGAACTGTGCTTTGTAGGATATTTATCAGCATTCCTAGCCTTCACTCTTAGATGCCAGTAGTAATCACTCCTCCAGTTGACAACCAAATATATCTTCAGATATTATCAAATAACCCTACTGAGCAAAATTGCCTCTGGCTGAGAATCATTATTAGAGATGAATTCAGCTGTTCTTTAGCTATCTCATGAGAAGCTGGTACTATACATTAATATTAAAGCAAAAAAAATTTATCTTGAACCACCAGAAAACAGTTTAGTATCTTCTTTCTAGTTGTTGTTGTTGTTAGTATCATCAAGTTGGAAATAACTCATAGGTGACCCCCCTCAGGAGGTTTTCAGAGGCATTAAATCACAGGAGAGTCGACTGCCCATTGTTTTCCCCCTTCAGAGCAGGGGTGGATTCATGGGAAGGCAGTGCAGCTCCTTACCACTAGGCTGGCCTCATGTTGTTGTTACTAAGTGCTGTTGAGTTGGAACTGACTCAGAGCTAATCCTCCAGCAGGTTTCAGACACAAGGGAGGAGACAGCCCATCCTTCTCCAATCTTTCTGATGGATTTGAACTGTGTGCCTTAGAAATTGCAGTGCAGGTTGTTACCACTGGACCACCAGAGCTTCTAGCAGTGAGTGAAATAACATTGGCTGTGAAAGCCAAGTTTGCTGAAGCTAATGTCTTTCTTCTTAGTGGCTGCAAATGAATTACACTACAAATTGGAACTGACTCATTTCTGACCCTCCAGAGGGTTTTCTGAAGTGTAAAATGCATGAGAGGAGACAGCCTATCTTTCCTTTGGATCTGCTGGTGGATTTGAACCACCACAGACATTCCACATTTGCTTAGCAGTGCAACCCCCACAGACTACACCACTAGAGCTCCCTACTGGACTACAAAAAAAGTAAAACTAGGTGTGTCAAGCCCAGACATAAGGTGCAGAAAGAGAGGGAACAACTAGCCTGCTGCTTAAAGGACAAAGTCTTAATTTTACTCATTCAGCGTAAAATTAAGAGGGTAGAAATAGGCAGCAGAGTAGCTGATAATCCCATGGCTTTAAATACTGTCTATTTACTGATGGCCCCATATTTTCCATTTCTAACTCATACTTCTCTCATGGTAGTCTTCTAATTCAGCTGCTGCTCCATTTCTTCACCTGGTTTTATCATATGGGCATCTAAAGCCCAAATCAGTTTAAATATGTCTGCCCTGGTAGCTCCCATCTCCGTAAATGGCATCACCACACAGGAGACAGCTCACATAAAAAAATGAAAGTCCTCATTGACTTTTCTATCCTTCTTTATCCAATCAGTCACTCAGGGTAACTCTGCCTGAAAATATACCCCTAATCTGTCCACTTCTCTCCAGCATCACTGCTGCTATTCTAGACAAAGCCATCATTATCTCTTGATGGGCCAGGGCATTTGCTTCCTAACTAACCCTTACTGATTCCTCTCTTGTTCCCACATTAGGGTTCTTCTCAATTATTGACAGTTGAGTCCAAATAATTCTTAGTTATGGAGGTGTGGTCTTGTGCATGATAGGATATTTAGTAACAGCCACCTCCCCCACAAGCAGCCAGGACAAACAGACATGTAGATGTCCTCAGGGGGACAAAACCACCCCTAACTCTCCAAAGTTGAGAACTCTGCCCTACAATCATTCTGCACATGGAAGGCAGAAGAACGATCTTTTAAAAACATAAACTGCATAATGTCACTCCCTGCTAAAACCTTTCATCCTCTTCCCAACGACTTCAGAAGAAAATCCAAGCTCCTTAAAAGATGCTCTGAGATGTGGCCCCAGCACTTCAATAATCTCATCTCTTCCATGTCATGATCTCCCTCATTTACTAAACTCCAGTCACACCAGTTTTCTGTCTTCAAACTTTCCCAGCTTGTTCCTACTCCACCCTTTGCACTTTTGCTCCTTCTGCCAAGAACACATGCTCCCCAGCTCTCTGTACGACTCACAGTCTGGAATGATTTATCTAATACGTAAGGTAAGCATTGGCTTGTATTTACTTACTAATCTGGGGTGAACAATGTCACACTTTTTTTCACCACATCAAAGATTCTGCTTCTAGGTAAAGGTATATATCTGTCTCCAAACTCCACAGTACCTTCTTATATATAGGACCAAAGCTTCTTTTCAAATTTATAATCCCTGACAGGGAGGCAGTACCCAGAAAGCAAGATAAGCATTGATTTACTTACTAACCTGTTGTTGTGTCCTGTGGAGTCAGAATTGACCCATAGCTGACCCTCTAGCAGGTTTCCAGAGACAGTAAATCCCTTGGGAGGAGACTGCCCATCTTTTTCCCTCGCAGAGCAACTGGTGGATTCAAATCGAGTACCTTTGGGTTTGCAGTGCAGTTCCTTACCATTAAGTCATCACATGGGGTTTTCCAATGACAGATTAGTCCGTTATAGATTAACAAACACAAGTAAACCTATGCTTATCTTGCTTATTGGGTAATCTGCCTCTACTCACTGTTCGCACATATAAATCTCAGATTAAATGTTTCTCCTCAGCAAGGACTTCCACGACCACACTATCTTACCCTTCCCTTTCTATCATATTGCTCACTTATTTCCTTCATAGTGCTAATCTCAATAGAACACTGTCTTCCCTAGATATCTCTTAGAGTGTAAGCTTCATGAAACCATCTCTCAGTTTGTCATACTGTGTTGGTTTCTGAGTTATTAAGGACCTACGCCACATATTGAAATATGCTAGCATTTCAAATACTAGGAAAATTACTCATGGTGGACAGGTTTCAGGAGAGTTCCTGGACTAAGAGAGACTAGGAAGAAAGGCCAGGTCACCCAAGTACAGAAAATCAGCCATTAGAAAACCTACGGAGCAACAGAACATGGTCTAATACAAAGCTGGAAGATCAGATTCCCAAGACCGCAAAGGACCAGGAAATGCTTCATTTTGTTGTACACAGGCTTGCGATGAGTTGGAGCCGACATATCAGTAAGTTTCCTTCATTAGAACAGGGACCCATCTGTCCTGTTCATGCCCGGTGCTTAGAATCATACTAGGAACAAGGCAGGCGTTCAATGATTATTCCTTGCCATCTTCCTAAAGCCTCAGCTCTGATTGTAATGACCTCCTTTCACTTCTAGGATTATTATTGATCTTTGTTGTTGCTTACCTTCATCTTTGACTTTGAACTACATTTGACCTATAAATTAAAAAACTGTGTGGTCAGGGATACCAAGTCCAAGTGTCTGGCATAAAGTAAATAATTAATTGTCGTTTTCCAAACATCAACACAGGCTGATTAATTCGTTCATACACTCTTGTCCTTTGCCCTTCAGGGTTCTGGCAGATCATGGATACGTCCAGTTGGTCCCAATTCCAGAAGCCTGAGGCTATGAAGGAGTTTCTAACAGGTCCTATCCACCCGGAAATCACCTGGCCTAAAAGTTCAGTCTCTTTTGTCCATTCAGCCCATTTTCTATTGTTTTGCAGGCCTGAGAACTTACTGTGCTGACTTCGAGTTCAAGTAGTCGCTGGGTCAAAGGCAGGATGGTCCAAGGAGCAGCGTGGGCAAGAGCAAAAACCACGACGCAGCAGTTTCTCGCACTGATTACTGGGCTGGTGCCATGAAACCCAAGACAGCTAGTCCACTTGGCAGCGGCCTATCTGGGAATCGGAGGCAATTCCCTCCTGGCTAAGGGCCAGGGCCCTCTCGTGGCCTTTTGGGGAGCGGTTCATGGTGCGGTTTTCACATTCTGGCGAGCTGCTGGTTTGCCCCGCTGGGCAGGGCTCTCCATGCGATGCAGAGACGTCTCCACGCGCACGGTGGAGGCCCGGACGTGGCGGGAGGAGGTCTCCCTGCGCTGGGACGAGGTTTCCACATGCCGAGAGGACACCTCGAGGACGCTAGGGAGCCGCTTCCCGGAGGGCGCGATGGAGGTCCCCTCGCTGTGGCGCTGCGAGGTCTCTACCTGGCGGGAGGACGTGCGCACCTGCCGAGAGGATGTCTCCACGCGGTGCGATGACGTCTCCACGCGGACCGTCGAAGTCTCCTTATAGCGGCTCGTCTCCACTCGGGGCGAAGACGGCTTTCCCTTTAGGGGCGAAGCCATTCTGGGGCTGATTCATGGACCTGTGAGGCTTCGAGGGACAATGGTCATCTAAAAGCAAGCCTCTGAAGTAAGATACAGGGTCACTTGGTAAGGAATGACGTGATAATGACGTGTTATTTCATCGCAGGCACAAGAGTGGAAGCCCACGATGCTGTCACAAGCTAGACTGCCACAACATGACAGCAGGGGGACACCGGGGGTCTCCAGGGGCTAACAGATCCGCGCCTCACGCTCTGGGGGTGGGGAGACTGAGTGAGCCTGGGAAAGATTTCCTAAACCCCGCCCCCTGCATTGACGCGCTTGCGCGGACGGAGCCGAGGCGGGGCCTAACCTGGATGGGCGGGGCTAAGGGCCCGAGGCCGAGGCGAGTTAGTCCCACCTCATGTATCCCACACTGCCCCAGGACAGGAAACTGAAGCTGTAACTTCCGGAACCTTTCCAGTCACTGTGGGCTGTTTTGTTGATTGGTGGCCGTTTGGTGTCTTTCCTTCTTATGGCCGCTTCCGTCGCTATGGAAACAGGTAAGTTGTGCCCGGAGTCTCCAATTCCCTGTCCAAACACCATCTCCCACTTTTTCTTGGCCTCCTTTTAGACCTACCAGCCCGCGCTGTTCGCGAGGTTGGTAGATTCTTGTGGCTTCCGAAATGGCAAAGGTAGTATTTTGTTAATTCTCAAATACTTCTCCACATTTACTCTTCAAACTGACCCCGTCAGCTTCCAGGCTTGGATGAGTGTAAGGGAGAGGAGTTAGATCTTAAGCCATTTCGACCTTAATTTGTTTATTGTGTCAGACAAACTTGCACAGGTTTAAAATGTCGCAGATGTCCATCACTCGGCTACTAATTGCTCTTCTTGTGTATTATACTTTATGATCTTTCACACACACTGTAGTCTCCTAAAACCTTAATTTATAATTTCACCCCCCACCCAGCTTTTTGTATCTCTGATTTGTAGCTTAACTATTTGTTGTTAGGTGCTATCAAGTCGACGACGACTCAATTATGGGCCCTGTGAACAACAGATGGCATCTTAACGATTTCTGCCGTGCTCAGACCCCTTGTTGTCAGTGTCAGTCCAGCTCGTTGAGGTCCTTTCCCTCTTTCGCTAGTGTCTTCTGGTTAGGTGCCGTCGAGTCGAGTGCTACTCATAGCAACCCAGTGAACAAAAGATCTGAACCCTGTTCTATCCATCTTCACACTTCTGACGCACAAGAACCCATTGCGGCAGTCACTGTGTTGAGGATCTTTGCACTCCTTCCACCCTTCCCAGCATCATGACTTTCTCCGGGAACAGTCCCTCCTCGCAGCATGTCCAAAGTATGTGAGGCCATGCCTCATCATTTTTGCCTCCAAAGAGCAGTCAGGCTGCACCCTCTCTGAGTCATATCTGGTTGTTCTCTTGGCCTTCCATGGGATGTTCAGTGCTCTTCTCCAACTCCACAGCTCAACGGTGTCGATTCTTTTCCTGTTATCCTTATTCATTGTCCAGGTCTCAGATGCATGACCTGAGTCAGATGCACCTTAGTCCTCAGACTGACATTATTCCTCAATAATTTGGAAAGGTCCCTAAATGCAGATTTTCCCAGTGCAGTGCATCTCTTTATTTATTGATTGACTGCTGGTACCAACGGTGTTAATTGTGGATCCAAGTAAGATGAAGTTGTTGACTGTTTGAGTCTCCTCTCCATCCGTAATGACACTGCCATCTGGTCCAGTGGTAATAATCTTTGTCTTCTTGACATTGAGATGTAATCCATACAGAAGGCTGCTTTCCTTGATATTCTGCAACAAGTGCTTCCAAGTCCTCACTTTTAGCAAGCAAGGTGTGTCACCTGTATAATGCAGGTTATTGATGAGTCTTCCTCCAATCCTGATGTCACACTCCTCTTCATAGAGTCCAGCTTCCTGGATAATTTGCTCAGCATACAGATTGAATAGGTATGGAGAGAGAATACAACCCTGATGCACTCCCTTCTCAATTTTAAACTATGCAGTGTTCCCCTGTTCTGTTTTACACAACAGCTTCCTGGTCCAGTTACAGGTTCTGCAAGAGCACAATTAAGTGCCCTGGGATTGCCATTCCTCTCAATGTCAGTCACAACTTGTTATGATCCACACAGTCAAATGCCTTTCTTAGTCACTTAATTGTTGTAATATATTCAGATGGGGAAAACCACATGTTGTAATAAATTGAGAACAGTTCTATTACAGCCTATCTCAGTTGCTACATGGTGACCCACATTTGGTGGGTATCTTGTCCTGTGTGTGTTCCTGCTTGATGCCTTCTCTTTCCCCCTAAAAAACCCTTCCATACTTAGTTTAGAAAAACTGACATTAGGGCAGGCAAGGATCAGAGCTATTGTCCATAAGGCTGCTATGACTCATTGAGGACAGCACATTGTATCTCAACATTATTCAGTTCTCATTTCATTGTTTTCAAATTAGTATTATATGTCCTATACAGTGAACTTTATTTAGGTTGAATTTTTATTTCTTTTGTCCTAGATGATGCTGGAAATCGACTTCGGTTTCAACTCGAGTTGGAATTTGTGCAGTGTTTAGCAAACCCAAATTACCTTAATTGTAAGTTGTTGAGCATCTCCTAGCATTGAGGACCAATGTTAATGATTCCTGACTGAAGAGTTGTAATTCATAAGAGTACCATTTTATACATTGTCCCTTGCTTAATGCTAACCATGTACTGGTGTAAGGATATAATTGAGCATGCTGGGACTTATTTTGAATCATTGTGAGTTGGTAGTGGGTTAGTAAGTAAGTAGATTTTTATATCAGAGTCACAAACCAGTGACCCAAGGACTGGTTTTACTTACAGACATTTATTTGTGCCTTTCAGTTCTTGCCCAAAGAGGTTACTTCAAAGACAAAGCTTTTGTTAATTATCTTAAATACTTGCTTTACTGGAAAGAACCAGAATATGCCAAGTATCTAAAGTAAGTATAATTTTATAATTCTGAATATTTGTACATATTTTTATTATGTACCAAACAATGGTATTTAACACATTTCTTAGTTTTACATTGGAGGAAAAAAGAATTTAATTCTTTGGGCCTCTTAGTTATTGTTAATACTAGGCTGTCCATTGGTTATTTACTGCTTTTGTCTGCCTCTCACCTCCCCTTTCCCTCATTCCCATACCAAAACCAGTATTTTTTTTCACACAGAAGCTGACATCATCTTCTAAAACTATAAATCAGAACATGCCACTTTCTCCAGTCTTTTTCCATGGGCTAAGTTTCTATATGATCTTGCCCCATTTTGTCTGATACTGCCTTGTGCAACTCACCCCATCTCTTTCATTCTCTGAACCTAAGGAAACTCCAGCCTATAAATAAAATAGCCATAGGCTGAAAATTAAACAACACAGAAAGGAGTACTCATAGGGAAGGTGTTCCGAGGTGCCTGAAACAAGGTAATCATGCCTAAGTCTTATGGCTGCTATTTTTCAAATGTGTTCAACACTGTACCTTTTTTTAAAAGTATATAATTCATTTATTGATCATTCAACTTATACATGAATATTTTTGTTCTACATCACAGGAAGCATATAACCATAAAAATCTTTTAATGGTAAAAATAAACCTTAACTAGATTGTTGTTGTTTGTTGTTATGTGCCATCGAGTTGCTTGCGACCCTGTGTACAACAGCCCTAAGCTGTGCTCTGTCCTGTGCCAATCGCACCGTCTCTGATACACCCATCCCGATTATCCCAGTCACTGAATCAATCCCCCTGATAGAGGGCCTTCCCCTCCTGCGCTGTCCCTCCACCCTCCCAAGCATGATGTCCCTCTCTAAGGACCAGTCCCTCCTTATAACATGTCTAAAATATGTTAGACGGAACCTCAGAATCCTTGCCTCCAAGGAGCCACCCAGTTTGACCCTTTCCAGGATGAATCTCTTTTGTTTCCTAGCAGTCCATGGTACCCTCAGTACTCTTCTCCAGCACCAAAGCTCAAAGGCATCAATTCTCCTTCTATCCTCCTTGGTCATTGTCGAACTCTCTGATGCTTAAGAAGTGATAGCAAAGACCACGGCCTGTATCAGACACACCTTAGTCTCCAGAGAGACACCATTGCTCTTAAGTACTTTGGAGAGATCCCTAACAGCAGACTTTTCCATGGCAATACGTCTTTTAATTTCCTAGCTACTGGTGCCAAGAGTGTTGACTGTGGAGCCATGCAAACTAAAGCTGTGAACAATCTCAATCTCTTCACCATCCATCCTGATGCTGCCAATTGGCCCAGTGGTGAGAATCTTTGTCTTCTTGACATTGAGCCTCAATCCATATTGGAGGCTGCAGTCCTTGACCCTCTGCAGCAAGCGCTTCAGATCCTCCTCAGTTTCAGCAAGCAGGGCTGTGTCATCTCCATATCGTCAGGAAAAAATAGTGAAGTTATTTTTCTGAACTGGTAACAGTTGTTTGAGAGAGCCAGCAAGCCTCAGGATAGCAGTGGAACCCTTTGCATCTTTATTGACTATTCGTAAAGAACCACTCATTTACTGCAATCCCAGAGGTATGTGGTTTGAATCCACCAGATGCTCTGCTAGAGAAAGTGGGGCTATCTCTTCCAGTACCAGTCAGATCCGACTTGATAGTACACACACAAAAATTAATAAAAATTTTTAAAAAAGAATTATTCATTTATTACTCCAAAGAAAACACTTTTTGTTTTTAAATTATTATCAGAACATGTAAGATTTCATCTTAAGAGAAACCTTAGCTTTAGAGTGGTTGGTATAACTGGAATTAAGGAGAGGCCTTAGGTAACCACCATCAAGATCAATCTTAACTGCATTATTTATTGCTGAGAAATGGTCATTACACTTGGATATTTCCATTGAGCAGAAAATAGTGTTTCGTTCAGGAGCAGTGGATTCCATTGTTGGTCAAGTGTAACCCTTAATTCTTTATTATTTTGTGAGAGCGTATCCTTGAATCATCAACCTTGTTTTTGCTTTTTGTCACTAGGTTAATCTGAAGCCCATGCCCACTTGATTATTTCCAGATACTGAAATTCAGGAGGTTGCAAACTAACCCCTAGTGAGGCATCTCATTTGGTCTGTAGCAAGGTTTTAAATACATGTAAAGATTGGAAGATTTCATGTAATAGCCCAGATTTCCAGCTGCTGTTTAGTCTTTGGAAAATCTGGTAACCTCAAGTGTTTGTTTTCCCAATTCAGGGACTGTTTGAACCTGAGGAGCAGCAGCTGCCTTTTCTAGACACTTCCCATCACTTAGCCGGCTTCACTAATGACTTAATTATGAAATGTTATTATTGTCATTTCTCTCACTCATTTTTCAAGTTCTCTGACTGTGCCATGCTTATTCTTCACTTACTCTCAAAATTTTACTAGCATTTATAACCACAGTGTGGTGGTGGTGGTGTTGTTGTTATGTGCCGTCGAGTCGAGTCGTTTGCGACTTATAGCGACCCTATGCACAACAACCCTAAACCCTGCTCTATCCTCCGCCAACCGCACTGCCTCTGACACACCCATCCCAATTACCCCAGTCACTGAATCAATCCATCTCATAAGAGGGTCTTCCCCTCCTGCGCTGTCCCTCCACCCTCCCAAGCATGATTCAAAATTAGGATGTTGATACAGCACTGTTACCGAATCACTTAATTCTCATTTGCCAGTTGTCCCACTGATGTCCTAAATCTGATACAGTATAATTTCTTGTATTTAACTGTCATTCTTGTTTTCTTTAACTTGAGTGTCTTGGTCTTTTTTTTTTCTTTCACAATCTTTACTTAGATGTTTTCTTTCTTGGTGTATCAGGAATCACATTCACACGTAATTAATGACCTAAGAATGTCGTGATATAACTTTATGACTTAGTTATCATTCTGGCTGCCAGTTTCTCCACTATTAAGTTACTGGGGTTTTCCTCCTTGGATTTAACAAGCCTTTAGGGATAGAACCTGAGACACAGAAGTAACTTATTTCATTTTGTGCTTGTCCCCAGTAATGCTAGCATTCCTTGTAGACTCATACTCTAAACAGTTTTTACTGTGCTTTTCTATTATTCCTTCTACCTTGTTACTTGGAATTCTATTTTAAGGAAGAACCTTCAAATTGCCTTATTTATTTTTATAATGAAATTTGTGGATTCTTATTTTAGGAATTATGTAAATTATTTTGCTCTAATTATTTCTAATATTGTCATTTGGAGCCCCTTAATTTTTGTGTACTTTTGACATAACCCCATCATCTTTGAGCACTTGTTTACTTTCTGGTATTATAGAATGATCTAGGTTCATCTTTTACGTTCCTCGTCCTGGTTCTGCAATTGGGCATTTCTCTAAGGAACCCTGGGAAATAGTATTTAAAAAAACCACTTTTTGAGCACTAAAGGTACTCCTTGATACCACAAAAGTATTGCTTCAGCACTGTTTCAGCACATAAAGGTCGGAAATAAAGAGCTGCACATGACATATGTATTTTTATATATTTTTCTGTGTATATATATTAGAAGTATTGAATTTATACGGTTTTCGATTCCAGCCCAACAACAAAAAAATCATTTTAGCCTTTCCCCTTTCCTTATCTGAAGTTTCTTTTCTGATAGCTAGAAATTCGGCTTTTTACCAGATTGCTCAATCCTATAGTATACACAAAGTAATTTCAGAATTGTTACATCCTTGGGGAAGATTTGAGTATATTTGTATATAGTTCTTTTTGAAATTTAGTCACTTTTAAAAGTTCTCTTTCACTGGTGATGAAAACCTCCATGAGACTTCCTGATCTCAGTGCCATCTCTGTTCGGTGGCAGCTGCCCAAGGTTTATTATTTAGCAATAATAAACATATTGCTAAAATGAAAAAAAAAATGTTTATATTCCTCATTTTGGAAACCATTAGAATAATATTATTTGATCCAAGTAAGTTTCTGTGTAGCATTAGTAAAATTATTTTACTTTATGAACTTAAATTTTATCTCTGAAATGAGTAATTAATTAAATTCTACCTTTTTAAATAACTAGCTGCAGGGACCACTGGTGGTATCTTTCTTGACAGTTTGAATCCAACAGTGGCTCCATGGGAGAAAGATGGGCAATCTCCTCCCATGCATTTTAGCATCTTGAAAACCCACTGGAGAGAGCTTTTTGAGTCAGTTTTGACTTGAGGGCAAGGGGTTTGACTTTTTGACTTCTCTGCATATCGCAAGGGGAGTATGTCTGTGCATAGAGGGGAATCTGTAACTCCCAAATATCATTAAGTTAAAGTTCTTTGTTGATAGGTTACGTGATCATCTTTAAATAATTAACGGAATTGTTGTTTGTTAAATTATGTATAAATAACTTAAATAAATTAAACTTAAATACAGGTATCCTCAGTGTTTACACATGTTGGAACTGCTCCAGTATGAACACTTCCGAAAGGAGCTGGTGAATGCTCAGTGTGCAAAATTTATTGATGAACAGCAGATTCTGCACTGGCAGCACTATTCCCGGAAGCGGATGCGTCTTCAGCAAGCCCTGGCAGAGCAGCAACAACAAAACAACGCATCGGGAAAATGAGGAAAAAACCCCCCAAAAAATAAAACCCCAAACCAGACACAAAGCAGGCTCCTAAGACATGTATATATTCTTTTGTACAGTGGAAAAACCCCACCACCTGAGATTCTTATCTGCCTTTACTGTGGTTGTACCTTTGGAGTGCTATATTTAATCCAGTTAACTTTTTACTGTTAATAAATTATTTCTTTTAAAGCAGAATTTTTTTTAAAAAAAATTTTATTACTGTGTGTGTGTGTGTGTGTGTGTGTGTGTGTACCATCAAATCAGATCTGACTGGTACAGGAGGAGATTGTCCCTCCTTCTCCAGCAGAGCATCTGGTGTATTTGAACTGCTCTCCTCTGGGATTGCAGTGCAGCTTCTTGCCACTAGGCCACCAGAGCTCACCAAAGCAAAATTGTTTTAACTCAAGTTTCCTGTGAATGTTTTAAGTTTTCATAATTCCTTAACCATCAACTGACTTAAGGAAAACCTTAGATGCTTTGGGTTAATTTAAGCAGACTCTTGGGAATGTCATAGAGTAGGGCCCCGAATATATTAAACCCTGAGTTCTACTTTTGACATAGGTTGTATCTCAGGAAAGCATCTCCTGGAACCTGTAGGATGAGAGAATGGAGTCAGTGACCTTTGAATTGTAGATCAAGAACTGCATAAAGTTCTAATGTTTATAGTAGTAAGTGTTGTATTATCATGCTTTGCAAGATAGCTAGCTTTAAGGAAGAATCACTGGTATGTTGCTGACTAGTGGTAGCAAGTACACTGATTAACCACTAACTGGACTCTGGACCTTAGGCTAGAATAAAGCATTAAGTACTGTGTTCATTCAGGAAAGCTACCACAAACAACTGCTGCTTTCCATTATTTTATTCTCAGAATGCTGCCTATTCATGTCGTTAAGGTAACTTGGCTCAGGGCACACAGCTAGAAGGTGATAGAATCCATGTGATTGGTTCAAGAATTGGAGTTCTTCATACTAGGTTAGTCTCCCCAGTGACTCTAATTCTAACTAATCCTAACCTAGCTAATGTTTAGATACTGCAGTTGAGTGGTCTCTGTTTTCCTTGAGCAATTCTAAAGCCAAAGTTTTAGGACTGTCATTTGGTTTGCAAATTTATGGAATTTTGGTCAAAGATATCCTAACCCTTTTAGAATTTGGAAGCTGTCTACTGAGTAAGGACTTTTAGTTGTTCCATCTCCAACATTAATCTATTTTGCCACTTCAGTAGATTTATTTTACCCAAATCTTAAAGATATCCATATACTGTAGATGGATTCCTGAGTGTTTTAATAGTACAATTCTGTTTCAACAAATAGCAACTCTGAAAATGTATGTGCCTTTGAGTTGCCTGCGACTTGTAGCTACTCTGTGTACACAACAGCCCTAAACCCTGTTCTATCCCGTGCCAATCTGTCTCCGCCATACCTACCCCTATTACTCCAGTCACCTCATCTCTTCTGCGCTGTCCCACTACCCTCCAAGCATGACATCCCTCTTCAAGGACTGATCTCTCCTTGCAACATGTCCAAAGTATGTCAGACAAAGCTTCAGAATCCTTGCCTCCAAAGAGCAGCCTGGTTTAACCCTCTCTAGGATGAACCTGTTTGTTCTCTTGGTAGACAGTAGTATATTCAATACTCTTCTCCAACACCACAGCTCAAAGGCATCAATTCTCCTATCATCCCTAGTCATTGTCCAGCTCTGATGCATAGCAAGTGATTGCAAAGACCATGGACTGTATCAGGACACCTTAGTCTCCAGTTTGACGTCACTACTCTTCAGTACTTTGGAAATGTTTCTGACAACTGACTTTTCCCAATGCAATTCGCCTTTTAATTTCCTGGCTGCTGGTGCCAAGAGTGTTGATTGTGGAGCCAAGCAAACTTTGAAAATAAAACCCAATAATAGCAACTTTGTTTTCCCCCATCATTGTTTATTTAATAAGTACACAGTTTCTAGAGCAAGATTAAGATACCATTGTCATTACTATATCTTACTCTTCAGAGAACATCATTTCCACAAGGCTGGCCTGAAGACACTCAGATTCCACCAGTTTTTGAGGCTGTAAGAGAACAGTCAAATCTTAAACAACTGCTATAAAATACTTTAACATAAAAAATTAAGTCATTCAAAAATTGGCTGGTTATAACAAGTTTTAGGAAATTGTTTAAAATATTTGCCTCAAGTGGAAGTCATAAAAATCCTGGACCCAAGATACCAGGTAGTTTCATACACTGAAACAAGAGACAGCATGCCTATTGCCATCTTGTTTCCCTCAACTCTTCAGAGCACCAGGGGCAGGACTGGACTTTCTTTTCAATCAGTATTACACAGTAACTGGGAAACAGCAATTGACGCTAATGCTTTAAAAGTAGTTAAAGCAACTTTAGGGCTTTTATCGTTTTTTAAGAACAGCTTAAGAAAAAAACTTGGAATGTTCATATATTCAGCTATTTGTATTAACTGCATACTGGGACTGGCCATAGAGATGGACAGTCTTGATTTTTCAACTTTTTAATGAGATCTGGATGGTGAAGTGGTATTTGGTATAAAATAACAAGATCTTTAAAAATCTGAATAAAGACCATTTAATACAGTTTTTACAATAATAGCCAAAAACCCCAAAAAACATTGAAAGAAAAGTACTCACTGTTCCATATTTAAGTAGTGTAGGCACTGCGGTTACTTTCAGCTTTTTTCTGAAGTCATTGTTGGGATCTTTCCAGCTATGCCAAAAAGAAAATGATCACTGAAGGAAGAATATGACAGTTGCACTACCACCCCCAAGCTTGATCACTTCCTGAGAAACTTGATAACACCTAAGCTGGTCACACCAAAGACCAGACAATGGATCCAGTTAAGAGTCTGAGCTTGGAAAAAAGGTGCTAAAACCTAACAATTAACAGGTCAAATTCTGAGAAATACCATCTTAGTCCTCCCCAGGACCCCTAAAGAAATCCCCCAAAGTGCCCGCACCATTTCGATCCTGTCTGCAAGCCACGCGATAAAGGCCTTTTTGTTTCTTGGGACCAATTCCTTTATTTCTCTCCCTCCTGCTCCTTTTTTTTATATCAAACAATAATGAAAAACTTTTTTCACTTCTCCCAGTTTGATATTTTGGTATATTCCTACATTTAATCTTTTAATAATTACTGTTTGTGTTGTAAACATTTAAATAAACTTGAGAACTACAAACAGTTCTCTGCAAAGTTTTTAAGGTGTGACAGATACAAAAGAAATGGAAAAGCCAGTTAAGTTTAGAACTTAAGACTAGGCCAAATCCATTGCATTACCTTCTACATACACATAGCTGAAAGTCTGAATTTTATTATTTTTATTTTAGTAACTTCTACTTGTTTCACCTACCTGATGTTAGCTTAGTATGCATAAATTGAGTCAGAGCCCTTTTTAAGTTTGCATATCTGAAATACAGCATTACATTGCTACTTACTAAGGCTTTTCTCCTACTTGGCAGTAGATGAAAACACATCCTTCATGAATATGCTTCAGACCCTCTCGAACGACTGGTTCAGCTTAAAAAAAAAAATTGCACATGAGCCCTACAACTGATAAACATCCCTTCCTCTATATTCTCATCCTGAAAGTCATCAAACTTAACCTAAAGTGAGACGATAAGCCTAAGAGGCTTTTTTCTGTTCTTAGACCCACATTGATAGGGTAGAAATCCTGCAGGAATTTGACCTCCTGTCCAGCGACTTCAGGCGAAGAAACAGTGCTCTTTTGGGGAAGCAGGGAGCGCTGGCAGGGACCATAGCCTCTCAAGGGTCAGGCTCCCCCAATGCAAAATGTTCTCTATATAGGCTTACAAGGTAGTGGCTGGAGTCTCTTTTCTGTTGGCTAGTGTGGTTTTCTTGGGTGGTTTTTGTTTTCTTTTAATGATCATAGTTACAGGGTTTATTAGGATATAACTCAGGATCAGGATCCACTTGGAAGTTAAAAGGATCAATTCAGCAGACAGAATATAGTGTCAGTCAGGATGACTTCTAACCAAGAATGCCTTCAGGCATTCTATTGGCTCGTTTTTACGTACATTAAGATTGGTTAGTTAAACCTTTTGGGCAAATGGGGCTTAGGTCAGTGAGGTACACAAGGAATAAGGTCATAGGTTAGTTCAAATGTCCTCATTAGGTTACAGGGCAGCCAGCCCTTTGCTGCTGGGCCGGTTCTTCTGTTATTTATTGCTGAAGGTATTATCTCCCTTATATGGCTAGAGCTGTTCCCGGCCACCGTTCCAGGAGGTAGAGTCTGTTAAACAGGCCTCCGGGTTTTGCTTAACTAAGAATCTTCTTGGGTTTGGGCCTGCATCAGTAATTGCAAACTGAGATTATTAAAACAGGATGGTATAATTTTAAAACAGACATCTGGTGCCTCTAGCCTGCAAAACTGGTGGCTTTGCCCTAGAAAAATCTGAGTCTTTAGTTATGCAAAGTACTTTGAATTGCCTGTTTGCCAGGAGAGGAAATGCATTTTTCCTGGATAAGCATCTACCTCTTCCAAACTGTTTTTCTCAGTCATACGTAAATTTACCCTAAACTGTCTGTTTATCAGGAGAGGAAATGCACTATTTCCTAGATTAGCATTTACCCCTGAAACAGATTTTCTTAGTCATATGCAAACTATACCATAAGTGGTCTGTTTACTAGTAACTGTAGGAAAACTGTCCTTTTTTAATGTAAAAATCCTTTTAACTTTGAACTAGCAATAGGAATATGTTAGGTAGATTAACACCTAATCCAAGTATAAAAGCAAAAGACCACCCTTGGACTCGGAGGAATTTTTTGAGAGGATTCTCTGCTCTCCCAAATCTACAATAGTGTGCTTTTGATAATGCAATCCGAGTGTTTTAGGCGTTTAGGTTAAACATGAAGATTTAGGACCAATCAGAGTCCTGAGTGCTTCCACCCCACCGTGCCCAAAACAATGAAGGACCCAAACACATTTGCTGACTTTGCAGATATATTCTGGGGAAGTTAAAAATGTCTTGCAATAGTAAATTACAAGATCATCTAGGACGGGCGGAGAAGGATTCAGCTGCAGTAAAGAAGGGACCTGGTAAGAACAGAAGCCAAGAGGACAGACAGCTCAATTCACCCTCTCCGGGACCACAACTTTCTCGAGTCAACCCAGCTTCTCCAGTCGTGGCCGGTGTCCCAGCGCTTAACTCTGGGGAAGCACACCTCCTGGCCCTCACCTTGCACACAGTCAGGGCACCAACTTTTCCCTTCGGCGTCCTTAGAACCCGTAAAGTAGGCGAAAATGGTCTTGCCATTGTGCTGCTCTACGGCCTGGTTGAATTCCTCGAAGCCCATCACGGGTACTTCCTCATAGCGGGCCATTGAGACAAAAAGTCCCAAGTAAGGAAAAGAAATAGCAAAACTCGCCGCCCTGGGGCGGGTCCCACGTGGGACGGGCCAAAGCTGTTTCCGGGTGAGCTAACTGAGTCGTGTCTGAGGACGCCATCACGCCTACGGGAGCCTCTAGAGGCCATAACTCATCAGCATCTTTTTTTTCTGCTTTCGCCCCTCGAGTCTTTGGTTGTCAGTTCCACTGCCAGTGTTTAGTACCCCTCCAAACCCAGACTTCAGGTCCTAGCCCTGACTGTGTATATAAGCTGCAAAACCTGCTGCTTTACAACGTCTGGGTCCTTAGGTGGCTCAGGAGCCTTAACGACTCCCAAGCCGCCCTGCGCCCGTTGCTATGGCGACTGGGCGAGCGGCCGGAAGCAAGGCCTAGCAGGGGGGCTCCGACCCGCCCCTTATTAGCCGCGCCTCTCCCCAGGCCAGGTGGGCTCGGGTCGCAGTTGGGGGGATTCTGGGTAGCTGCGCAGTGAATCTCCGACTCGGAGGAGGGGAAACTTGGATCCGGGAAGGACTCTGCTGCTTCACACCTACGAACTGCGTCTTCTGCTTTGGCTTTTCGGGGGTTTGGGCGGGGGGAAGGCAGGGTGGAGGACTGAGAAAAAGCCTGCGAGGGCCGAAGCTGGATGTGAGAGTGCGTGTGTGCATCCCCCGGGGTGAGGTGCTAGAAAGAGTACCCCGATAGTGCGCCGCGGAGGAAGGAAGGGCAGGAGTGTGCGACGATGAGCAGAACGGTAGGCCGCGTGGCTTTCCAAGCCACCGGGATGCCCATCCTCTGTGTGAGCTCGAGCAGGCCGAAGCGGGGAGTGCGAAGGCCTTGGGGGAGGAGATGGGCTGCAGGCATACCCCGAAGCCGGGGCGCCAGGCGCCGCTCGAAGCTCTCAGTTTGGGGCCCTGGCTGTGTGAGGACAGACAGACCGAGGGAGAGTCGGCAGCCGCGGGGGAGGAGACCCCCTGGGGAGACGCCAGGGGAGAGTGAGGAGCACGAGGCCTCGAGCACACGTGGGGCCGTCGGGTCGACTGCTGCTCCCAGAGACCCCGAGAGTGTGTGGGTGAACGGGGCTGTGGGGGAGCCCGAGGTCGTGGGGCCTGCTGGCTCTGTGTGGGTGACTGGAGCTGGGGCTGAAGGAGAGACCGAATGTGCGAGCCCTCGGGGTTGTGAGCGAAAAGGGCGCCCTGCGTGTTTGGGGCGCGGGGGCATCCTAGAATTGTGGTTGAAGGTGCAGGCCATGAGGGCAGCCACCGGATGTGGGGAAGAAAGAGTTGAGCTCTGCCCCATGTCTGCAGGGGAGGGGCCCATGGAGAGGGGCGTCTCCGGCCAGGCTTCGTGGGTCGAGACCAGCCGCCGTGGCCTCACGGGACCGTGGGTGAAGGAGCAGCCCCGAGCGTACCCGCGAGTAGCAGCCCGGGCTTCGGGCATGTGTGGACAGGGACAGGTCGAGAGGAATCACGGACATGCAGGAGGAATGCTTGGGGCTGTGCAGGAGACGGGGTGTCGGGCCGCCCCAAACCAAGGGAGGAGGACCACTGGGGTGCCTGGAGCCGGAGGGCGCGCAGTGGTTGCAGGGGTTTCGAGGGCCCTGGAGGAAGAAGCCAGTAGGAGAGGCCCTGGGGTGCTGGGGAGAGAGCAGCCCGCACAGGCTCCTCTTGCTGTGGGAAGTGAGTCAGTCTATGGCAATCCGTCCGCTTTATGGGGAAGGGGACAAGTGGTGGGGGCACCTTACGTTGTTGAACCTGGATCTGTAGGTGTACCAGGCTTGTGTCAGAGAAGACAGGCTGTTGAGCAGGTGGGCTATGGGGGTATCCCCGGCCTGTGGAACCCAGGACAGCCCGTAGGGGTGCCTTGTGTGCTCCAAGAGGAGGCCAGATATGGCGGCGATCCAGGATTCCCGGAAAGAGGACAAGTTGTATGGGTAGACACCGGATCTGGAGGTGACCCAGGGTCATGGGGAGCTACCCAGGCTGCAGGGGTATCTGGTGCTGATGAGGCAGGAGCAGGTTCTGGAGGTCCCCCAGGCTTGTGGGGGACAGACCAGCCTATGGGAGGAGTACCTAAAACGCAGACAGCCTGTGGGAGTGTTCCTGGTCAGTGGGGAACAGAGCAGCCCATGGCCGTGGCCCCACAGGCCATGGCAGAAGAGACCGGCTATGGGGGTGCCCAAAATCTGTGGAGTAGACAGCAGGCTCTGGGGCCACCTCCAGCTGAGCCAGTACTAGGAGTTGTCGTAGGGGACGAGCCATGCTGTGGAGCGTGCTGCGGGCAGACCCTGAGTCAGTGGGAAAGGAGGCCAGCTATGGGGGAGCAGGGGACACTGGTGCCTACAGCTTTAAGGATGCCAGGGCCTGTGGATCAGGAGGCTGGCTGTGGGGATGCTTCTTGTCTATGTAGGAGTAGACAGGTCGGGGGGCTGCCTGGGACCGTGGCGATACCTGAGGCAGCAAGCATGTACAGGTATGCTCCAGTCGGGGTCCTCACTGCTGCAGATGTGTCCGCTGCCGAGGGGTTGCCAGCTGCTGTGTGGGTGTCTGGCCCAGCAGGGCAGGAAGCCAGCCCTCAAGATGTTTTAAACTTGTGGGAAAGAGTTGGGACTGCTCAAATTCCGGTGGCTTCAGGACTGCCCGAGGAACTGTGGCCTGTGGAGGCCGATTTGGGTTCTAGAACTTACCCAGGATTGTGGGAGAGGAGACCAGTTGCCAGGGTTCCCGGTCCTCTGAGTGTGGAGCCTGGCTCTGGAGGTTTCCCAAGCTCACTGGGACAGAGACAGACGGTACAAGTACCTGTGGCTGTAGGGGTGCCACCAGCTGGAGCCGTCCCCGTGACGGCCAGGTGGCCTAGGCTCGTATGGGAGGCGACTGGCCCCAGAGGTGACACAGGTTTCTGGGGAGGGAGAGGAACTACTGGAATACCGACAGATGCCACAGGGTTGCCCACATCTGCCAGGATGGCTGGGGCTTTGGGGGCACATACTGGCTCTGGGGACCTCTCAGGCCTGCCAGGAGGGATACTCACTGGAGAAGTACCCGTGGCTTTGCACACAGCCACCATGGTGCCTGGGCTTGGGAGAGAGGATGCACATTCTGGGGGTCTCTTGTGTTTATCAGGCAGAAGACAGACCTCTGGGATACCCGTGTCTACTAGGGTTTCTGTGCCTGTAGGAGTGCCAGCGGCTGCTGGGCCTCTGGTGGGAAATACTAGCTCCCAGGATGTCTCAGGCATGTGGGGACGAAGACAGGTTGCTGAAGTTCCTGGTGCCGCCAGAGTCCACAGCAGCTCTGTGGAAGGAGAGGCTGGTTCTAATGGGGTTGTAAGCCTTTGTAGGAGACCGATTAGATCAGTCCCTGAGGCTGTACAGGGGCCTCAGTCTTTGGGGGTTCTTGCAGCTGTGGGAGTACCTGTGCCAGGGCAGTTGCCTGCTGCAGTATGGGTGACTGAGCGTTCAGCAGAGGAAATGAATGAAGGTGCCTCAGGCCTGACAGTGGTGAGAAGAGAATCCGCAGAGGGGCCTGGGGCTTTGAGGGAGGAAATAGAAGGTAGGTGTGTCCAGGCCAGCTGTGGGGGTGAGTCCAAGATACAAGGCCATCCCAGACCTGTGGGAGAAGAAACGGATAGTGGGAATACTCCAGGAGTGTCAACGGCAAGAGTGGCTGTAGAGGGCATTCCTGAAACTGCAGGGCAACTTCCAGTACCAGAGGGAGAAACGGGCTCTGACAGTGTCAGAGGTCATCCACAGCAGAGAGTGAGAAGACAGGCTGGCAGAGCTTCTGGAAGAAGAGTGAGGGGGAGCAATTTGGGAGAGAATTGTGTGGAGGAGGATAGATTGAGAGACACATCTCAGTAGTTCATGTAGAGAACAAGTGTTTTGGGGACCTTGGGGCCTTGGGGGAGGGAATAGGTGGGGGGAGGTTTTGTCCTTGGGTCATGGGTAACGACATTATTGGGACAAAGGGAATGTTACTTTGGAGAGGTCTCAGGGTATGTAGGGTGACACATTGGGAAGTTTACTGAAACACTGGGGCAGGGGAGAGATGGCCCGGGACTGAATGGGGGGTAGGTATCCCTGGGTTTTGTGAGGGTGTGTGTGTGTGTGTGCGCGCGCGTGTGTGTGTGTATAGTATCACTTGAGGTATATCTTGGAGCTGTGGATCCCAGTCTTTTCCTCATGGACAATGGATTAAGAGTCCTTTGACCCGAGGATGCATTCGGGGGAACTGCTTCTGCAGGCTCAGTTTCTGTGCATTCCAGCACCTGAACTGTGACAGTGACAAGCCATTTGGGATTGCCTCGTTCCTGTGCTGCCTTCCGTCTGTTTTGTTTTGATCATGTCTCAACAGTTTTCGAATTAAGAAATCTTGGACAGCAGCCTTTCTACTCCTACAGATGTGTCTGTTTTAAAGCAAATCCAGGCTACAAACT
Organism: Elephantulus edwardii; assembly: GCF_000299155.1. NCBI lineage: Eukaryota > Metazoa > Chordata > Mammalia > Macroscelidea > Macroscelididae > Elephantulus > Elephantulus edwardii. The sequence continues at coordinate 1,537,123 of NW_006400017.1, forward strand.
TTTTGATTCATTCAGAAGCTTAAAATTAGAGATTTTTTTTTCAATCTTGTCCACATGATTGACTATAGGATTCCTTGAGAGAACTGATTTTTCATTGCATTTTAAACTAGTCAGCTTACAGAAATCCAGCTTGACTCAACAAGTGTTTGTCTACTATGCTCAAAGCACTGTGTTGTGGGAAATAGAAGAGCAAGACAAGGCCCTTACCCTCAAGGAACTTTTGTCTAGCTGGGAAGCTGAGACCTAGACCTGTGAAATAGGTAAATAACAATATGAGCAAACACAATCTGTGCTATGTGCCGTAATGAGTGTTGGTCTGGTGTCTGTACAGACCATGCAGAATAGGGAGGGACCTTGATGTGGGTCTTAACCTGTTTTCAAAATGTTTTTGTATCTGTAATTGTGTGTATGCACAGAGCAGTGGGGAGGACAGGAAATTGAAATTTAGGGAGATTGCTCAGCAAGTTAGTGGCAGATCCTCACTAAAATTAGAGGTCTGCCATTTGAGCTGCCTAATACAGAGTGCAGCATGCTGCTTATTGACTCATCTACTAATGTAGACACATCGCTGAAGCCACCATGATGGGAAGCATGGTATTATAACAACTCTGGAGAATAATAACCTACCATAAACTTTGGGAGAGTTGAAATTCCAAATGAAAAGAATGTAACATTGTCATTAAATTAGTATAGGCCTGCATTTTTCTTTTTAAGAAATTAAAATTTCAGAAGCATGGTTATATTTATTTGTAAATGGGAAAAATTCATATGCCTGTTCTTAATCACTCGAGTATAAGTTTGTTATTTCTAAAATCTTGTCTTATCTGCATGACCTTGTTTTTTCTTTTCCATTTAAACTGTTGATCTGAAAGTAGTTTTTCATTTTAGGCAATGGTTCCAAGAAAGATCTGTTGGCTGGTGACTAGGTCCCCCACTCTTGTTTTGTGCCATCCAGAGCAATGGGGCCGGACAGACCTATTCCAGCCTGTGTTCATCTTGCACCCGATACCCAAATAGATGGAAGACCTGACTTCAGGAAACTTCACATTGAGGTAATTTTCCTTGTTTTCTAACTTTTTACTTTGAGACATTTCAAACATAAAGGAAAGTTAAAAGGAAAGGGCAAGTAAACACTTTAATTTACTGGCTAGATTGAATAATTTTTAACATTTTGCCCTAGTTTTCTGTTTTCCCAGTCATCTGTAGTCTTTGTTGAATAATTTCAAAGTAAGGTACAAATAATTGTGATACAGCTAAATATTTCTAAATACTTCTAAAATGAAATTCTGCTTATCCTTAATGTCATTATTACACTTAAGAAAATAGACCCAGAAGATTAATTCCTAATATTAGCTCATAGTTTTTATTTGGTTTTTCCCACTGGACCTCAAAGTGTCTTTTGTTTTTTTTCAAAGTGTCTTGAAAGTTGAAATTTATAGTGATTAGCAGTTAATATTTTATTGATTTTTTAATCCTATATCTATTTTTGATCCATCCCTCTTGAGATCCATAGTCAAGCCATCTATTTTTGACACACTTCCAAGTAAATTGCAGCCATAATGTACCCTAACTATGTCAACTTTCAAATCACTTGAGTTCAGTCTTTACAGTTTCTTTTCTTTTGATGTAAAATTTATGCTAGAAGGCACACATTTTAAACTATCTGTTGAGTTTTAGGCTACATTCTCATAAAACCTGTACTTACATCAAGATAAAGATCATCTCCATTACCTCAGAAAGTTCATCTTCATTACCTCAGAAAGTTCTCATGTCCTCACCCCTTGAAATAAGCAGACAGCCAGACTCACACAGCCATTGAGTTGATTCTGACCCATAGCAATGCTCTGTTGGGTTTCTGAGGTGGTAAATCTTTATGAGAGAAGAATACCTAGGTGGATCCCATCTTTTAACTTTCTGAGCAGCTTAACATACACTAGTATCAACTACTATTCAAACTTTTTTCTATTGTAGATTAGTTTCCCCTTTCATTTGGTTTGTACTCTTTGAGTAAGCCTTCTCCCTCCACCATTATGTAATGATGTTGAGATTCAGCCCCATTGTTCCTTGTTAGCTCCTTTTTAATACTGAGTAATGAGCTGTGATGGCATAAATATAACACTTTACTTTAAAAAATTGTACTGCTGACCCAAAGGTGCATCCCTGGTAGTTGGAATCTACCAGTGGTTCTCAGAACAAGGTAGACAGGCTTCTCTTGTGATTTCCGTTGTAGCACCATGGTGGAGGGTCGCTGTGAGTTGGAGCCTGCTTGAAGGGAGTGAGTTTTGAGAATATTCTGTGGTGTAGGTATTCTCTGGTGATGGACATACCTAGGCTGTTTCCTGTGTGGGGGTATTAAAAATAAAGCTACTAGAAACATTCTTGTACGCATCTTTTTGTGAACATGTATTCATATTTCCTGTGAGTCAAACAGAAATTTTAGGGTAGATATAGAGTAAGTTGAATAAGAAACTGCCAGACCTTTATTAACCTTTAAAAGTGGTTATGCCATTTTCCATCCTTATGGACCAGGTGGGAGCTCCAGTTGCTCCACATCTTTGCCAACACTTGATGTCATGACTGTTCAATGTAACCATTCTCGAGAGTTGCTTAAAACTCATTGCTTAAAAATGTTTTTTTAATATGATTTCAGACTGAAAAAAGTCTGATAATAAGAAAATAATCTGGGGTAGTGGTTTGTTTTATGTGACATAGACTTCCTGGATACTACCCTACCGTAATCTCCGAATTTTAACCTTCACTGTGTCTTCTCTATACATATATGTACACACATGAATACATTTTATTTCTGAACTACTGAAGTTGCACGCATGATGATCCTTCTACTTCTGTGACCTTGTATGTGTTTTGTGAAAAATAAAAATTATATAAACATAATAACACAGTGATCAAAATTGGGAAACTAACATTGAAATAATATTGTTCTGGATTCCATGAACGTAATGAGATTTTTGTCACTTGTCCTGATAATACATTCTTTAGCAAAAGAAATGCTGAGGTTATTAGTAGCATTGAGTTGTCTCCTTAAGATCAAAAATTTCTGTATTTTACTACACTTAAGTTTTTGAAAAATATGGCAGTTGTTTGGGAATTTTTTCTCAACTTGGATCTGTCTGATATTCCTTCATAATGAGATTTAGGCTGAGCATGTTTGGCAAGAAAACCGTTGACACAGGGCTGAGTCCCTCTTACTGCCTCATATCAAGAGGTACTTTGTAGAGATTTGTCTCAACACTGGTAATCGTCTCAAGCCTTTTGGGCTTCTGTGATTTCGAACACCTTGCATTGCTGCCAGTAATAGTAACAAATCATTTGGTTATTATTTCTGTCAGAGACCCCCCATCACAAAATTACTCTTAACTTTTGTGATTAGGAATTCTCAATCTTCGAGATTTTTAAAAAATTTCCTTTTACTTCTCAGATTCATCACCTAATTTTAGCATCTGTTATTGATTGTTGCCTCATTCATTTTGTTATGATGTCTTGGCAAATGATTTTTCTAACTTTGTGTTGTTATTGTTGTATACCATATGGTTGGAACCAACTCATAGCTTACCCTCTGGCCTGGCAGGTTTTCAGAGACAGTTAATCTCATGGGATGAGATTGCCTATTTTCCTGCGGAGCCGCTGGTGGCCTTGAACTGTCTGCCTTCAGTATTGCAACATTTTTTCCACTAGGCCACCAGAGCTCCCTAACTTCATCATACATTTTGCATTTATCAGTTGTTGCCATTCTAAGAAAGAGCTTTCTCTTCTCACATTTATCTTTGTTAGTGCAGGCTGTAATTTAGTAGGGTAAATTCTGTAGTATGATTTTTATATTTAAGTTGTCTATAATTTGACTGGTGAGAGTCAAGCCAACTCCTCTGTCCCTTTGACTTGTTCTCATTAATCAGAGATCATGTTTGGATACTCAGATGAATTTAAGGACAAGTAGACCAGGCTCAGCTTGTCATTCCTCTATCCCATCCTTGGCACGATCCATTTTTCTAGCACTCATCCACTTTAAGTGCAGAATGGCATTTAGAAGTTAATATCTGCCTGCACCACCCACACCAGTCAGGTCATATGTTACCCTCCACTGGGTGACTGAAGCTATAAATTTTTGTAAGAGGATACTACTTACCTTTCTAGTAAGGAGCAGTGGTAGAATTGAACCATGAACTATTTAATTAGCAACCTGTCACATTACGCACTGCACTACCAGAGCTCCTTGTCTGGGTATGCTTATTACTAGTGGGTGTCATTGTTGCTAGGACCTCAGAATCAAGATAAATGTGAATACTTGTTTGTGTATATGTACACATGCAAACATACCTGTATTTTTGTGCAGATCCACGCTCACATACCTTTATAAGCACTTCCTTTTTTATCATTTTATGTTTGTCTGTGTGTCTAAATTAAACCCATGAGTTCATGTTGTTAAGTGCCGTCCAATTGAGTGTGACTCTTAACACTCCCTATGAACAGGAGATCTGAACCCTGTCCATTCCTGTGACATCTTTATCATCACCGACCAATTTGAGCCCATTGCCATAGGCAGTATCAATCCACCTCATTGAGAGTCTTCCTCTCCTCTCCTTTTTTGATTTCCCATCTTTCCAAGTATGATGTCCCTTTGCAATGAATAGCATCTCCTAACAACATGTCCAAAGCATGTGAGATGATTCCTTGCCTCCAAGGAATACTCTGGTTGCACCTTTCTCAGGACATACTTGTTCGTTCTTTGGCCAGTCCATGGAATATTCAACCTTCTTCAATACCACAGCTCAAATGTTTCTGTCAGTCGTCCTTATTCAGGCACTCTACCATATTTTTAATATTTTCCTTATTTGTAATTTCTTTCCTCAGTAGTAGGGAGCTCTGGATGCTTAGGGGAGTAAGGAATTGCATAGCCAACCCAGAGGTGGTTTTAGCCCACCAACTGCTCTGAGGAGGACCATTGGACAGTCTCCTCTCATGTGATTTACAACTCCTGAAAACCTTCTGAATGGTCAGCTCTGAGTTGATTCCATCTCAACAGCATTGAGTTGAATTCTTCAATGGTACCAAACCTGATTCCTTTTACCTAAGATTATATTTACATCCTAGAATGCACAAAGAGTTTCAGAATCTCAGCCCAGACTTCAGGTGTTTGGGAGAGAAGCCCACTAATTGGAGTTCAGTATTTGTTTAGATTATTTTTTGTTTTCAGCCTGAAAACATATAAATACAGTTTGAGTTTTTAGAAGTTACTTTTATTATTTTCCTTCTCCTTTTTAATTGTGCATGTTATTCCATTAACTAGTATCTGCTGGTTTAATTTTTAGAGGTTTCTAATCAACACCTTTGGTACCAGCTGTTAGAGCATCAGGAGACATACTGCACTGGGCAGGCCCACTGTCAAGGACCTCTCCAGAGTGCTGAAGAGCAGTGCCGGTTTGAAGACGGCTGTGTGCCTAATTCACACCATGGTCACCTGCCCTGCTATGCATCAGAGCTAGACATTCAATGATAGAATTAATGCCTTTGAGGTGTGGTGCTGGAGTACTGAATATCCCTAGACATTGAATGATAGAATTAATGCCTTTGAGGTGTGGTGCTGGAGTACTGAATATCCCATGTACTGCTAAGAACATGCAAAGAGGTCTTGGAGAGGGTGCAGCTGGAGTGCTCTTTGGAGACAGATGGTGAAGCTTTGTCTTTCATACTCTGGACAGGTAGCTAGGCAAGTCTTCCATTGGTGAGGAACATCATACTTTGAAAGATGGGGTCAAGTCAGCAAAGGAGAGAAAGACCTTCAGTGAGATAGATTGACATGGTGATTTCAGCAGTGGGCTTGAGTGTTTCAGGATGGTGAGGATGGCACAGGATAGGGCATTGTTCAGGTTGGCTGTTCATAAGGTCACTCTGGGAGCCATATTTGATAGCACCTAACAACAACATAGACTTTATTTTTCTTTTGTTCTCCCTCCCACCTCCTTCTGTTGCCTTTTCTTTCTGGTATGTGTGAAACAGGAACACAATTCCAAATACCAAAAAAATGAAAAAAGAAATGTTAGCATCTTTAACCTTCCATCCAGTTTCCACCCACACACCCTTCTCCTATTTGCAGTTACAAACAATTTCATATTCAAAGAATATATATCATAGGCACCTTGGTTCAGCTGTGCTTGAGGCATTTGGCTGGCCAGAATGTTGTTTTAACCCACTAGCTGCCCCCTGAGAAGAGAGAGATGAAGGAGCCTGCTCTCATACAGATTCACAGTCTCAGAAACTCTGCTAACTTCTGTTTTACTTCTATCCTGTAGAGTTACTGTTAGTTGGAATTGACCTGATAGAATTGAATTATTTTATTACTTTTTGGGTTTTATTTGTATTGGGATAAGTTTCTAGAAGTCAGTCTTTGGGTCAAAAGGTAAACATATATGGTGTTTTGTTAATGTTGCCACATTTCCTTCTATAAAGCTGGGGGACATTTACTTTCTCACCAGAACCAAATATGAGTGTTTGTTTCTCCACAGCCTTATTGACAGACTCTGTTGGGGAGTGGGTATGCACGCACACCTGCTAATGTGCTAAGGTCAACAATACTACTTTAGTATAGTTTTTAATCTGTATTTTTCTTAGGATATTAAAGAATTTTTTTTAAAATTTTCTGAAAATTAAGTCATTAAAAAAGAAGTCTAATAAAAGGCTCCTATTGAAGATTTCTCCCATGTATTTTTTTACTTATTTTATGAACTTATATTTGTGTATGACAAATAGGATTTATGATTCATTAACTCATTCCCATACATTGTGTGTTATAAAATCAGTCACCATTGGACCATTCCTACCATTACTCCATCTTTTCAGATCTCCGCTGGATCTTTTTTTTATTTTTTTTACCCTCTCCTTCCACCCACCAGATTGTGCCACCCTATGATTTCCCCCCTACTTATCCTCACACGTCTGTTCCTATCCCTTTCCCTCTTGAATCCCTGTACACGTTTTACTAGTTAACCTATAATCATTGTTCCTTAGTACTACACAGTACTTCATGATGTGAATGTACCACAGTTTCTTAATCTGTTCAGTTGTGGTTGGACATTTGGGCTGTTTCCATGTTCCTGAAGTGATGAATGGCTATTGTGAACATTGGTGTACAACTCTTCATTTCTGTCTCAATTGTGATTTCCTTGGATTATATTTTTAGGGGTGGAATAGCTGACTTAAGAAGTTTCTATGTTTTTTTGGTTGGGGTTTTTTTTTTGTTTGTTTGTTTTTTTGTTTTTTTTTTTTTTTAGGAAATGGCAAACTGTCTTCTAGAGGGTTGTACCATTTTATAATTCCACCACATCCTCTCCAGTATGTTACTGCTTAGCACTAATTACTTTCTGATAGAATTTTAGATACTGGATTATAAGCATATACCAGCTAATACATCCTTTATCTAACATGTGCTTTTATTTATTTCTTTTTAAAGAACCAGCTACAATTTAATAGGAATGTTCCTCCACATCCAAGCAATTTGGCGATCAGATATTCCTGTCCACATGCAATTCGAATTGAAAAACTGAAGCACTGCTACAATGAATCATATTCTTGTAAGGATTCTGATTTTAGAAATAGGCCTGACCTGAGCAGTTCTCTTTCATTTTCCATCATCTCAGAAGAGAAACTTAGCTATGCTGTCCACCTGGCCAAACGAGATGTGAAACGGAGACAGTTTGAAGAACATATGAAAGAACAGCATCTCAAAATCCAGCCCCAGATCTCTCAGAAATGCACACATGTGAAGTCTAAAATATGTGAACACAAGGTTGGAAGGAAGGAATCAAAAAGTCAGGACATCTTTCCATGCAGCCATCGGCCATCCAAGGTTGAAATTTCCAGCTCAGGTGCCAAAGTATACGTATACCATTCTCATCCAGGACAGTCGGACCTTACTGTGCCAAGTTCACCACCCACCCGGGATCCAGGACCTCAGCCTAATCCTATGATAGGTGACCACAAAAGCCTGTTAGAAATTCAGCGGCTCCGGAAAGAATTGAGCAGTTGTATACAGAGAATTGAAGAGGTCACTAAAAAAGGTAAGAAAAAGTAAGAGTCTTTATTTGAGGAGAGGTCCTGACTGTAGGAGACTTTAAATGTTTTCATTTGAACCTCCCTAAACTCCTGCCCGCTTCCTGTTTGTTGGCTCACTCATGTATTTACCCTCATGAAAAGATAGTTGGACTTTGTGTTTGATTACCCTATTTTTTTTCTCTGGAGAGTTTGCACCTTGCTAACCCCTGTTTCCAGCCAAAGTCTGTGAAGCAGCAACTTCAGTGTAGGCTGTTCTTTGTAAGTGAAGTGACTGACTGCCAGTCCAGGATTTAGAGTACCTGCTGTCTGCACTTAAATTTTTCTGTCCCTGAGTGCAGAGTATCCTATAATGTTTTCCTTCTTTATTCTTATGTCCTCTGGCAAAAGGATTTTTTATTTTCTAAAAGAAAACATAGGTGCTTTATGGCACTCTGGTGGTGTAAGTCCATAGGTATTTGCAACTGCTAACTCAAGCCATATCTTTTCTTCCTGGTGGTTCAAATCCACCTTGCAAGAATGATGGGAAATCTCCTGTGCCGTTTACTGCCTCCGAAACCCACTGGAGAGTCAGTGACAATGACAGATTGCTATAAATTATATAAATACATGCTTTCAGTTTTTTGCGCTTGTCTTGTCGTGGACTGATAACACTTTAGGGGAGGCCCCCTTCCACTGCCCACCCTTTTGGTGGCACTGAAGTAAGTGCTCACTAATGTTCCCGAAGGGCTGCTCTGTAGCAGGGCTGCATCCACAAAGTGAGCAATTAAAACCTGCCGAAGTCAGCTGTCATTTTTGTTCACATAAATGTGAGGATCCTATTTCTTCCTTGTGTACCTCAAATGGGAGAGAACTGTACTGTGTAGGTTCCTGTAAGATTGCATCTACATCCACAGTTCCTGATTTCACATTTTTCAACCCTGGCTTCTAATGAGTAAATATTAAAAGTTTGGGCTTAGAAAATGCACTGTCAAAAGGCTGCTTTTATCTGATTTGCATGTTTGGGTTTGCTCAAGAATTGTTTGTGTAAACATATTTGAAAGCCACTGATTGGAATGAACGGAAGTGACTGCATCTCCCTTGGGCAGTTTTCCAGAAACAGTTTCTTCGAGCCAGTCTTATGAGAATGTGGGGCATAACTGTATGTGGGTATGCTTCCTGACAAATGTATGGAAACTTTAGATGTTTAGTAATTTTGGTCCTTAACCAAAGATTGCTCTTGGATTTAAGATTAGAAAGTATGAAAGTAACATAAGAATAGGTGATAAAGATTTCTGCATAACAAGGCATTGCAGATCCTGATTCCCTGTAAAGAATTCACAAGTGGTGAGCAATGCTTCCTATTGATAGACAGTGTGCTGGGTTTGGTTCAGGGAATTCCTGGCTGGAGACAAGCTTGTTCTGGTTCCTGTCTTCCTGCTCCTTACCTGTTGAGTCAGTGCATCAAACTGCTACTTCCCTCCTGGCTTTTGAATGACAAATGATAGTGTTCTTCTGCCTCACTTGTTTCCTTAACAAAAGTAGAGATCTAAAACTGTTTCATTTGAGTCATTGACATTTTCTGACGGTTTTCTATTTGATTTATAATATACATTTGGGAAAACCAATCTTTGCAGGGAGGCTAGAAGAGACTTTGGATCCAGATGAAGAAAGGCGAGTCCGAATCCGGAGACAGGAGCAAGCCACACGTTCAGCCCGGACACTCTATGTCCTCCAGCAGCAGGTGGGAAAACCAAGGAGGAGTGGGTCACTGTGCTGGGGGGGGGGTCTGCATTTCTAAGACTTTCTGCAGCCTCGGAAACATTAGTACAACAGTGTCCTACACAGATGCTTTAGAGACTAAGGCTAGATTTTTAAAAATTTTTTTAACCTATGGAAATTTTTTTTTTTGTCATTAACCTTGATACATATTTGCATATTATATGTGAATAGCCAGATTACCTGGACTGTGGTTCTTGACTGGAGGGCCCATAGACTGTTGGGTTGATTCCTTAGGATGGTTGCCATGTTGCTCAGCATACATTTATTGCATATAGAATCAGGTGAGTCAGTTACTTTGAAACCAACTATCCATTTTCAGACTGTAGTTATAGACAAAGGGTATTCTGGTGGACTAGTAAGTAGGGAGTTGTGCTGCCAATCCAGAGTTAGACAGTTTGAATCCACCAGCTGCTCTGAGGGAAGTATATAAATAGATGAGTAGACTCCTCCTGTGCAGTGTGTAGCTTCTGAAAATCTTGGAGGGTCAACTGTAAATCAGTTCTGATTTGATGACAGTGAGGAAGCCCTAAAGGGAGAGGATCTTTATAATTCAGTCAGAGCCTAACAGATAGTAAATGATTTGATTATTCCTTTAGTAACAGTAATAGTTGTTGATAATAGATGAAAAAGTGTTTTTCAGCATACATTTAGTGGCTAATAAACAGATGTTTATAGTTTTGACATTATGACTAGATTTTTTTAATCAAGTGCTTTAATCTTAATGCCTTACTCATTAGTTAGCTTTTTCCTCAGTTCTAGTGTCACTGAAGTTGCCTTGAACTTGAATCTTAGCTTTTTCATTTAAAGAAAATGCCTGAATTAGTATTGTATTTTTTGGGGTTGTTTTTCAGTCCTTTATGTACTTTGGTGCCATTAGAAACTCTTCTGAAACGTGAATCCTTCAATGTCAGACCTCTGCTTAAAAGACTTGAGTGGCTCTCTCAGTTGCTGGCTGTAGCTTAATAGAATAAAGGCTATGTTTTCTGGCCCTCCAGCTTTTCCAACGTCACTTCCATCTTCATTCCTTCATTTTAAAGTACTTGGAGTCCAAGGGTGATCGCTACTCTCTTCACCACCTTGAACTGGAAGCCAGTAACTCTATTATAGGTACATGAGTGAGAGTCTTTACTCATTTTAAAGTGACACCAACTAATAGTGGTTGTATATGTGAACAAGATGTATTCCTTTCTACAAAAACAGTGAGAAGGTATGAAGTTTAAAATATTTCTTTTATAAAACAGGTAAAAGAAATCCAGGAAGAATTGGATAAATTGAGTCCACAGAAAATTAAGCACACTAAGAAGGTAAGAGGTAATTAAATTAGGATCAATAATTTTGTTGTTAGGTGCCTTCAGGTTGAGTACGACTCATAATGACCCTATGAACAAAATATCTAAACCCTGTTCTATCCTGTGTCATCCTCTTATTTGCTGACACACAAGAGCCCATTGCTGCACTCATCATGCCAGTCCACCTGGTTAAGGGTCTTCCTCCCCTTCACCACCCTTCACCCTTCTCGGGATCATGTCCCTCTCCAAATAGCCCCTCCTGGCAGCATGCCTGAAGTATGTGAGATGATTCCTCATCATACAACATGTAGGTTCTCTATTTTTGATGTTTGTAGAAAACCTGTAATGATGGAGTGAACACTTCATTCTAAATATTAGGTTGCCTTCTGATGAATCTATTGATTGAAAAATAAATTGTTGTTGCTACTAGTGTAAGAAACTATGACCAGGAAGACCAAAGACTTTGTCACTGGAAAATCTTTAAACTTTATTTTTCTTTATTATGAAAATGTCTGTAGAAAGAACCCTCTGGAAAGAGAGCTACAAATCTTAATTTTGGGATGAGTTACTGTTAGGAGGTTCTGAACATTGAAATAACTTTTTCCATCTTATTTACTGACAGTCATGGGCAGTGTCCCGGCTGACAGCTGCCCACCGTGGAGCCATTCGGGCCTTACAGATGTTTGTCACTCAGTTTACGGACCGAGGAGAACAGCCAGTTCCTGCTCGCTGTCGGGAACTAGGCAGTCTCATCCGCCAGCTCTCACTTTGTTCTGCCAAGTTAGATTCTGATCCTTCTGTTCCTGATGTGGTTCTAGATATCCTACAACAAATTGAGGTATGAAATTGACTCCAGTTGATACAAAAACTATTGCTCTCCGCCCTCAGAGCAGAAATGGCACTGTGCCTACAGACTGGAGAGCTAGCAGAGTCTCCAGAGGCAGCCAGCCAGGGTCGGTCCCTGTCTTCCTAGCTTGAACGAGACTTGAAGGAGAAAAAATACACATGTTGAATAAGCTTGATATATAAACCTATTTTAAGTACATTATTTCAAGACAGAGAAGTAATGCTGTCACCTAGTTTGACTAGGTTTTGTTTCATTACCTTGAAAGTTAAAGCTTTACATTGAGATGAAGAAGAAGCACATTATTGTTTGTACTCTCTAATCTCTGTCCTCTTTGTGTTTTACTTCTTTGAGAATTGGTGACACATAACAGTTCTTAGCTAGTTCCATTAATTAGCATATTCCATCCTTAATCATGTCAGTTAGCCAATATTATGAAGAAAAGAAAATACTACTCTCTGATTAATGCTACAGTTAGAATACTGATGTTTACTCTTGATAGCTTTTAAAAGACAAACAAACTGAAATCCCATGATTTGACTGGAGACTATTGGAATCCCAACAACAGGTAGACTTTCCCTGGTATGCGCCACATAGGAATGGAAAGCATTCTAATCTGTGACAAAGACAATAATGACGCTCTTCCTTTAGATTTTTGTAGTTCTTTGAAATACATAAAGTGTTGAGACCTAACTCTATTTGATCCTTACTGCAGCACAATTATTTGCAGTAGGTGTATTGCTACTGTGGTACAGTTTTTTTTTAAAAAAAAAAAATTTATTATCTTTTGTGCATGTACCGTCAAATCAGATCTGACTGGTATAGGAGGAGATTGTCCCTCCTTCAGCAGAGCATCTGGTGGATTCGAACCACGCACCTTTGGGATTGCAGAGCTGTGGTACAGTTTTGTTTTGTTTTGTTTTGTTTTGGGGGTTTTTTTAGTTCCATAACTAGAGAGATTTCCCAATTGCTTCTCTTGATGTTTAAATTAAATTTGTCTCCTGAGTCTCATTTTAATGTTATTTTCACTGTACCGTATCTTTTTATGCACAAATAAAAGATGGCGTTGATACAATCTGACCTTACTAGCTAGAGAAAAAAAATGACATAATGTTTATCTTTATTGCTTTTGCAAATACTGTTATGATACACTTACTATTTTTCATATTGATGTGCTATTCCAGTCCACAGCTTTTTAAAGGAGTATTTGATTATTAAGTGAAGTAAACCTCTTTATTTTCACTTTTCTTTATTTTGTGACACTTTCACTCCACCCGATGAATATGAGACCACCTATGGAGTATATGCTTTTTTTTTTAAGGGTACACAGATCTCCACAGATAATGTGATAGCTAAGTGAGCAAAGCTAGCAGTCTCTTTAAGTTTCCTTTACACTGTGAAATGTGTGTCAAAAATAATATATGAATTTGTGAGGTTTTCACTGGGAATTTAAATGCTTTTAAAGCATAGAAGACTTCAAAACAACTATGAGATAACATCTCATCCCAGCCACAATAGCAGAGCTCAAGAGGACAGCAAACAGCAAATGCTTTTGAGGTTATGGACAGATTAGACCCCTTATGCCCTGGTGGGAATGTAAAATGGTACAGCCACTATGGAAGGCAGTCTGGCACCTTCTAAAAAACTTGGAAATGGAAATAACATTTGACCCAGCAATCCCACTACTGGGATTATACCCTAAAGAAACGAGAGCTTTGACTTAAACAAATATATGCACACCCTTGTTTATTGCTGTGTTATTCACAGTAGCAAAGAGATGGAAGCAACCAAATGCCCATTAACGAATGAATGGATAAAGAATCTGTGGTACATTCGCACAATAGAATATTGAAAAACATTGAACTTGTAAAACATTATACAACATCAGGGAGCCCAAAGAACATTATATTGATTGAAATAATCTCAGAAAAGGATAGATACTGCAAATACCTCTGTTTTAAAATAGGACAGACATGGAGGGCTTAGGGGTAGAGTGGATAGATAATGAACACTGAATTAGATCATAGGAGGGGAGGAACTGTCTGAAAAGAATATATGATTAGACATTGTATGTATGACAGCAGTCTAGAATGAGGAGTGCATTGAGGGGAAAGAAAATGTGCAACAATAAAAAATAAAGCACATAAGACTATTCTGAGAATTAGTTAATTTCTAAAAGAATAAATCTAAATGTTACTATTTGAGTACCCTTGAAAAGTCCTTTTTCTTCTGTTTGTAGAAGTAATTAAAAATGTACAAATTGTTTATTAATAGACACTCTAAAGTAGAACATTTTAAAACAACATTTTCTGACCATTAGAAATAAATTTTATTCACACATTTTTTGAGTGCTTATTTTCATTTTTGTGGTTAAAAAGTGTGCTTTTGTGACATGAGCTGAGAAAATAATTGACTGTTTCATGATAGAATTTGGAATCCCTCCTGGAAAAGAAACTGTCACCAAAAAAGGTGAAGAAATGTTTCACTGAAGTTCGGAGCAGATTTCCCATCGGTAGCCGAAGGGTCTTAGAGAAATGGCCAAGTGCATCCTCAAAGAGTGAGAGGAGACCCTTGGAAGGAGGGGAGGTGTTCCCACAAGCAGCACAACGACCTTTGGTTTCAAAGAAGCTTCTTGCTGGTATGTGGCTTCAAATGTTTATTGCAAGATAATTTTATTCTTTGAAATTCTCTGGACTGTCATAGTTACTGTATTGAAGAGAAACATCAGAATTTAGAGCCTAGTCCCCAGTGGACTTGAGTTAGAATAAGTAAATAGTAACTAAGGTGCTTCATTGGGGTAGAGGCTACTAACATTGTGTCATGTTGTTGTTAGGTTCCACTGAGTCAAATACAGCTCTGTGGATGACATACTAGAACCTCAGCCTGTCCTGAACTCACAGTCTCCGTGGTGTCTGAGGTTGCAGTCACTGTCAGTTCATCTTTTTGAGGCTATTCATATGTTCTACTGACCCTCTATCTTTCCATGATACCTTTGCCAAGGATTGACTTCTCCTGACAGCATGGCCAGTGTTCATGAGATGAAGCTTATTACCACCCTTCCTTCTAAGGGGCATACTGGCCTAGTTTCTTTAAGACAGATTTGGTAATTTTTTGACAGCTCACTGCCAAGTGATAAGGACCTGCGCTGCTATCCTGAAGGCAACATGGTTCACATCTGTTGGAGAAAGTTAGGCATTCTCTTATGTGATTTACCACCTCTGAAAACCTGCCACAGGGTCAAATATGAGTCACCCTGACTGGATGGCACACAACAGCAACAACATTGGCGGCTGACTCTTTGCCAACACAATTCAAAAGCATCTATAACTTCTTCAAGCATCCTGATTTATTGACTAGCTTTCACTTGCATATGGAACAACTGAAAATACTACAGCTTGGGTCAGGCACACATTAGTCTTTAAATTGATATCCTTTCTCTTTAGTGCTTTAAAGAGTTCCTTGACTGCAGAGCTACCGTTGGTGTTGATTATAGCTCTAGAAAAATGAACTTGTTAATAGCTTCTGTCTGTTCTCCATCTATTCTGATGTTGCCTAATAGACAAGTTGAATTTTTTTTTTTGATGTTGAAGTGTAAGATATACTTTCCCATGTAATTGTTACGTGCTATCAAGCTGGAACCAACTCTTCCCTGACTCTCCAGCAGGTTTCAGAGGCTGTAAATTAGATGGGAGAAGATGGCTGAATTTCTCCCATGGAGCAGCACAACTCCTTACCCACTAGGCCACCATATCTCTTTTTCACTCCCTTAGAGAAGGTAAAAATAAAAAGCCTGTCCTGTCCAGATGAATTCTTAACACATAGCAATCCTGCAAGATAGAATAGAAATGCCCCAAAGGTTTGTGAGTATCTTTACAGAACCAGGCTGTTAGATCTTTGAGCCTCCAAACAGTGAATGAGTGAAAAACCACTGAGTCGTCAGGGCTCCTTACAGAGGTGATTGTTATTTCTGAGTACCATCGAGTTAGAACCGAACCAAAACTGACCTTCTAGTGGTTCTTCAGAGGCAGTTAATTTCACAGGAAGAGATGGCCCATCTTTGTTCTGCAGAGCAGCTGGTAGATTTGAACTGTATATCCTTGTGTTTGTAGTACAATTCCTTACGACTAAACAACCAGAGCTTACTAGTCAAAAGAAAATTCTGTATTATTAAGAGTTTTTTAGTTAATTCAGACAAAATTTTTATAAAACTGTACATTATGTGTTAACACTCTTGGCACCAGTAGCCAGGAAATTAAAAGACGCATTGCCATGGGAAAGTCGGCTGTTAGGAACCCCTCCAAAATACTGAAGAGCAGTGGTGTCTCTCTGGAGACTAAGGTGAGTCTGATACAGGCCATGATCTTTGTTATCACTTGTTATGCATCAGAGAG